>NC_054480.1:80512514-80853139 GCF_017639515.1 Carcharodon carcharias | reverse complement strand
CAGGATCTGAACTCCAGCATAGAATGGGTCCGCGAGCAGAACCCAAGCACAGTGACCATGGGAGTTAAACTCCAGCACAGAGTGAATCTGGCAGCTGAAATCCAGCACAGAGTGACTCCAGGAGCTGAATTCCAGCACAGAGTGACTTAGGGAGCTGACATCCAGCACAGAGTGACTGCAGGAGCTGAAATGCAGCACAGAGTGACTCCAGGAGCTGAATTCCAGCACAGAGTGACTCCAGCAACTAAATTCCAGCAGAGTGATTCCCGGAGTTGAACTCCAGCACAGAGTGATCGAAGGAGGTAAGTTCCAGCACAGTGTGATTCCAGAAACTGAACATCCAGCACAGAATGACTCAGGGAGCTGAAGTCCCACGGAGAGACTCAGGGAGCTGACCTCCAGCACAGAGTGACTCCAGGAATTGAACTTCAGCACAGAGTGACTACAGGAGTTTAGCTCCCGCACAGGCTGACTCCTGTAGCTGAACACCGGCAGAGACTGACTCCAGAAGCTGAAATCCATCACAGAGTGGCTCAGGGAGCTGAAGTCCAACACAGAATGACTCAGGGAGCTGAAACCCAGCATAGAGTGACTCCAGGAGTTGAACTCCAGCGCAGAGTGACTCCAGGAACTAAACTCAAGCAGAGAGACTCCCGGACTTGAACTCCAGCACAGAGTGATCCAAGGAGCCAAACTACGGCACAGAGTGACTCCAGGAGATGAACTTCAGCATAGAATGACTCCAGGAGTTTAACGCCAGCACAGACTTACTCCGGTAGCTGAATTCCAGCACAGAGTGACTCAGGGAGCTGAGCACCAGCAGAGAGTGACTGAGGGAGCAGAACTCCAGCACAGAGTGACTCCAGAAACTAAACATCCAGCACAGAATGAATCCAGGAGATGATATCCAGCACAACGTGACTCCCGGAGCTGAACTCCAGCGCAGAGTGACTCCAGGAACTAAACTCCAGCAGAGAGACTCTGGACTTGAGCTCCAGCACAGAGTGATCCAAGGAGCCAAACTCCGGCACAGAGTGACTCCAGGAACTGAACTCCAGCACAGAGTGATCCAAGGAGGTATGTTCCAGCACAGAGTGACTCCGGGAGCTGAACACCAGCAGAGAGGGACTCAGGAAGCAGAACTCCAGCATAGAGTGACTCCGGGATCAGAAATTGAGCAGAGAGTGATTCAGGGAGCTGAAGTCCCACACGGAGAGACTCAGGGAGCTGACCTCCAGCACAGAGTGACTCCAGGAGTTGAACTTCAGCACAGAGTGACTACAGGAGTTTAACTCCCGCACAGGCTGACTCCTGTAGCTGAACACCGGCAGAGACTGACTCCAGAAGCTGAAATCCAGCACAGAGTGGCTCAGGGAGCTGAAGTCCAACACAGAATGACTCAGGGAGCTGAAACCCAGCACAGAGTGACTCCAGGAGTTGAACTCCAGCGCAGAGTGACTCCAGGAACTAAACTCAAGCAGAGAGACTCCCGGACTTGAACTCCAGCACAGAGTGATCCAAGGAGCCAAACTACGGCACAGAGTGACTCCAGGAGATGAACTTCAGCATAGAATGACTCCAGGAGTTTAATGCCAGCACAGACTTACTCCGGTAGCTGAATTCCAGCACAGAGTGACTCAGGGAGCTGAGCACCAGCAGAGAGTGACTGAGGGAGCAGAACTCCAGCACAGAGTGACTCCAGAAACTAAACATCCAGCACAGAATGAATCCAGGAGATGATATCCAGCACAACGTGACTCCCGGAGCTGAACTCCAGCAAAGGGTGACTCAGGGAGCTGAACTTTGGCACAGAGTGACTAAGGGAGCTGAACGCCGGAACAGAATGACTCAAGGAGCTGAACACTAGCCGAATAGTGACTCGGGGAGCTGAACTCCAGCACAGAGTGACTTCAGGCGCGGAATTCCAGCACAGAGTGACTACAGGAGCTGAAGTCCAGCACAGTGTGACTGCTGGAGCTGAACTCCAACACAGAGTGACTCCAGGAGTTGAACACTAGCACAGAGTGACTCCAGGAGCTGAAATCCAGCACTGAGTGACTCAGGGAGCTGAACTCCAGCACAGAGTGAATCTGGGAGCTGAAATCCAGCACAGAGTGATCCAAGGAGATAGGTTCCAGCACAGAGTGACTCCAGAAACTGAACATTCAGCACAGAGTGACTCAGGGAGCTGAGCTCCAGCACAGAGTGACTCCAGGAACTAAACTCAAGCAGAGAGACTCCTGGACTTGAACTGCAACACAGAGTGATCCAAGGAGCCAAACTACGGCACTGCGTGACTCCAGGAGTTGAAATTCAGCACAGAGTGACTCCAGGAGTTTAACGCCAGCACAGACTGACTCCAGTAGCCGAATTCCAGCACAGAGTGACTCAGGGAGCTGAGCACCAGCAGAGAGTGACTGAGGGAGCAGAACTCCAGTATAGAGTGACTCTGGGATCAGAAATCGAGCAGAGAGTGATTCAGGGAGCTGAATTCCAGCACAGAGTGACTCCAGGATCTAAAACCACAAGCAGAGTGACTCGCAGAAGCGAAACCAGCACAGACTGTCTGTGGAATCTGAATTCCAGCACAGAATGACTCAGGGAGCTGAACTCCAGCAGAGAGTGACTCCAGGAGCTGAAATCCAGCACAGAGTGACTCCAAGAGCTGAATTCCAGCACAGAGTGACTCCAGGAACTAAATTCCAGCAGAGTGATTCCCGGAGTTGAACTCCAGCACAGAGTGATCGAAGGAGGTAAGTTCCAGCAGAGTGACTCCAGAAACTGAACATCCAGCACAGTGACTCGGGGAGCTGAACTCCCACACAGAGTGACTCAGGTAGCTGAACTCCCACACAGAGTGACTCCAGGATTTGAAATTCAGCACAGAGTGACTCCAGGAGTGTAACTCCTGCACAGACTGACTCCGGTAGCTGAACACCAGCAGAGAGTGACTCAGGGAGCTGAACTCCAGCACAGAATGACTCCCGGAGATCAGTCCCAGCAAAGAGTGACTCCCAGAGCTGCACTCCAGCACAGTGCGACTCTAGGAACTGAGCTCCAGCAAAGGGTGACTCAAGGAGCTGAACTTCGGCACAGAGTGACTAAGGGAGCAGAACACCAGCACAGAATGACTCAAGGAGCTGAACTCCAGCACAGAGTGACTACAGGAGCTGAAGTCCAGCACAGCGTGACTGCCGGAGCTGAACTCCAACAAAGAGTGAATCCAGGAGTTGAAATTCAGCACAGAGTGACACCAGGAGTTGAACACTAGCACAGACTGACTCCGGTGGATGAAATCCTGCCCAGAGTGGCTCAGGGAGCTGACCTCCAGCACAGAGTGACTGCAGGAGCTGAACTGCAGTACAGAGTGACTCCAGGAGCTGAACCCCAGCAGAGAGTGACTCCAGGAGCTGAACTCCAGCACAGAATAAATCTGGGAGCTGAACTCCAGCACGGAGTGACTCACGGAGCTGAATTCCGGCAGAGACTGACTCCAGGAGCGGAACACCAGCGCTGAGTGACTCCAGGAACAAAACTCCAGCAGAGAGACTCCTGGATTGAACTCCAGCACAGAGTGATCCAAGGAGCCAAACTCCGGCACAGAGTGACTCCAGGAACTGAACTCCACCACAGAATCACTCCAGGAGCTGAACTCCAGCACGCAGTGACTGCAGGATCTGTACTCCAGCATACAGTGAGTCCGGGAGCAGAACCCAAGCACAGAGTAACTCTGGGAGTTGAACTCCAGCACAGAGTGAATCTGGGAGCTGAAATCCAGCACAGAGTGACTCCAGGAGCTGCATTCCAGCACAGAGTGACTCAGGGTGCTGAACTCCAGCACAGAGTGATCCAAAGAGGTAAGTTCCAGCACAGAGTGACTCCAGAAACTGAACATCCAGCACGGAGTGTCTCAAGGAGCAGAACTCCAGCAGAGAGTGACTCAGGGAGCTGAACTGCAGCACAGAGTGACTCCAGGAGTTGAACTTCAGCAGAAAGTGACTCCATGAGTTTACCTCCAGCACAGACTGACTCCGGTAGCTGAATTCCAGCACAGAGTGACTCTGGGAGCTGAACAGCAGCAGAGAGTGACTCAGGGAGCAGAACTCCAGTATAGAGGGACTCCGGGATCAGAAATCGAGCAGAGATTGATTCAGGGAGATGAATTCCAGCACAGAGTGATTCCAGGATCTACACTCTCATGTAGAGTGACTTGCAGAAGTGAACCCAGCACAGACTGACTCTGGAATCTGAATTCCAGCACAGAATGACTCCAGGAGCAGAATCCAGCAGAGAGTGACTCCAGGAGCTGAAATCCAGCACAGCTTGACTCCAGGAGCTGAAATCCAGCAGAGAGTGACTCCAGGAGCTGAATTCCAGCACAGAATGACTCCAGGAACTAAATTCCAGCAGAGTCATTCCCGGAGTTGAACTCCAGCACAGAGTGATCGAAGGAGGTAAGTTCCAGCACAGAGTGAGTCCAGAAACTGAACATCCAGCACAGAGTGACTCGAGGATCTGAACTCCCACACAAAGTGACTCCGGTAGCTGAACACCAGCAGAGAGTGACTCAGGGAGCTGAGCTGCAGCACAGAATGACTCCTGGTGCTCAGTCCCAGCAAAGAGTGACTCCCAGAGATGCACTCCAGCACAGTGTGACTCCAGGAACTGAGCTCCAGCACAGAATGACTCCAGTAGATGATATCCAGTACAACGTGACTCCCGGAGCTGAACTCCAGCAAAGGGTGACTCAGGGATTGAACTTCAGCACAGAGTGATTAAGGGAGCAAAACGCCAGCACAGAATGACTCAAGGAGCTGTATTCCAGCACAGAGTGACTACAGGAGCTGAAGTCCAGCACAGCGTGACTGCCGGAGCTGAACTCCAACACAGAGTGACTCCCGGAATTGAACTCCAGCCCAGAATGATCCCAGGACCTGAACTCCAGCGCAGTGTGACTCCAGGAGCTGAACTCCAGCACAGATTGACTCTAGGACCTGAATTACAGCACAAAGTGACTCCAGGAGTTGAATTCCAGCACAGAGTGACTCGAGGAGCTGAACTCCAGCAGAAATTAAAGACGGGAGCTAATGTCCAGCACAGAGTTACTCTAGATGAACTACAGCACTGAGTGACTACAGGACTTATACTCCAGCACAGGTTGACTCCAGGAGCTGAACTCCAGCACAGAGTGACTCCAGGAGCTGAGATCCAGCACAGAGTGACTCCAGGAGCTCAACGCTAGCACAGAGTGACTCCAGCAATGGAACGTCAGCACAGAGTGACTCCAGGAGCTGAACTCCAGCACAGAGTGACTCCAGGAGCTGAAATCCATCACGGAGTGACTCCAGGAGCTGAGATCCATCACGGAGTGACTCCAGGAGCTCAACGCTAGCACAGAGTGACACCAGCAATTGAACGCCAGCACAGAGTGACTCCAGGAGCTGATCTCAAGCAGCGAATGACTCCAGGAGAAGATATCCAGCACAGACTGACTTAGAGTGAGTTGCAGAACCGAATCCAGCACACAGTGACTCAGGGAACTGTAACTCTAGCACAGGGTGACTCCTGCACAGAGTAACTCCTGGAGCTCAATCCCAGCAAAGAGTGACACCCGGAGCTGAACGCCAGCACAGAATAACTCAAGGAGCTGAACTCCAGCGCAGGGCGACTTGGGGAGTTGAACGTCTGCACGGATTGACTCCAGGAACTGAACTCCAGCACAGAGTGACTCCAGAAACTGAACTGCAGCACAGTATGACTCCAGGAGATGATATCCAGCACAGAGTGACTCCAGGACATGAACTCCAGTGCAGAGTGCCTCCAGGAGCTGTACTCCATCACAGAGTGTCTCCAGGAGCTGAAATCCAGTACAGAGTGACTCCAGGAGCTGAATTCCAGCACAGAGTGACTCCAGGAACTAAATTCCAGCAGAGTGATTCCCAGCGTTGAACTCCAGCACAGAGTGATCGAAGGAGTTAAGTTCCAGCAGAGTGACTCCAGAAACTGAACATCCAGCACAGTGACTCGGGGAGCTGAACTCCCACACAGAGTGACTCAGGTAGCTGAACTCCCACACAGAGTGACTCCAGGATTTGAAATTCAGCACAGAGTGACTCCAGGAGTGTAACTCCCGCACAGACTGACTCCGGTAGCTGAACACCAGCAGAGAGTGACTCAGGGAGCTGAACTTCAGCAGAGAATGACTCCCAGAGATCAGTCCCAGCACAGAGTGACTCCCGGAGATGCACTCCAGCACAGTGTGACTCCAGGAACTGAGCTCCAGCACAGAATGTTTCCAGGAGATGATATCCAGCAAAATGTGACTCCCGGAGCTGAACTCCAGCAAAGGGTGACTCAAGGAGCTGAACTTCGGCACAGAGTGACTAAGGGAGCAGAACGCCAGCACAGAATGACTCAAGGAGCTGAACTCCAGCACAGAGTGACTACAGGAGCTGAAGTCCAGCACAGCGTGACTGCCGGAGCTGAACTCCAACAAAGAGTGAATCCAGGAGTTGAAATGCAGCACAGAGTGACACCAGGAGTTGAACACTAGCACAGACTGACTCCGGTGGATGAAATCCAGCCCAGAGTGACTCAGGGAGCTGACCTCCAGCACAGAGTGACTGCAGGAGCTGAACTGCAGTACAGAGTGACTCCAGGAGCTGAACCCCAGCAGAGAGTGACTCCAGGAGCTGAACTCCAGCACAGAATGAATCTGGGAGCTGAACTCCAGCACGGAGTGACTCACGGAGCTGAATACCGGCAGAGACTGACTCCCGGAGCGGAACACCAGCGCTGAGTGACTCCAGGAACAAAACTCCAGCAGAGAGACTCCTGGATTGAACTCCAGCACAGAGTGATCCAAGGAGCCAAACTCCGGCACAGAGTGACTCCAGGAAATGAACTCCACCACAGAATCACTCCAGGAGCTGAACTCCAGCACGCAGTGACTGCAGGATCTGAACTCCAACATAGAGTGAGTCCGGGAACAGAACCCAAGCACAGAGTGACTCTGGGAGTTGAACGCCAGCACAGAGTGAATCTGGGAGTTGAAATCCAGCACAGAGTGACTCCAGGAGCTGAATTCCAGCACAGAGTGACTCAGGGTGCTGAACTCCAGCACAGAGTGATCCAAAGAGGTAAGTTCCAGCACAGAGTGACTCCAGAAACTGAACATCCAGCACAGAGTGTCTCAGGGAGCTGAACTCCAACAGAGAGTGACTCAGGGAGCTGAACTCCAGCACAGAGTGACTCCAGGAGTTGAACTTCAGCAGAAAGTGACTCCATGAGTTTACCTCCAGCACAGACTGACTCCGGTAGCTGAATTCCAGCACAGAATGACTCTGGGAGCTGAACACCAGCGGAGAGTGACTCAGGGAGCAGAACTCCAGTATAGAGGGACTCCGGGATCAGAAATCGAGCAGAGATTGATTCAGGGAGATGAATTCCAGCACAGAGTGATTCCAGGATCTACACTCTCATGTAGAGTGACTTGCAGAAGCGAACCCAGCACAGACTGACTCTGGAATCTGAATTCCAGCACAGGGTGACTCCAGGAGCTGAAGTCCAGCACAGTGTGACTGCTGGAGCTGAACTCCAACACAGAGTGACTCCAGGAACTAAATTCCAGCAGAGAGATTCCCGGAGTTGAACTCCAGCACAGGTTGATCGAAGGAGGTAAGTTCCAGCACAGAGTGACTCCAGAAACTGAGCTCCAGCTCAGAATGACTCCAGGAGATGATATCCAGCACAACGTGACTCCCGGAGATGAACTCCAGCACAGAATGACTCCCGGAGATCAGTCCCAGCAAAGAGTGACTCCCGGAGCTGCACTCCAGCATAGTGCGACTCCAGGAACTGAGCTCCAGCACAAAATGATTCCAGGAGATGACATTCAGCAAAATGTGACTTCCGGACCTGTACTCCAGCAAAGGGTGACTCAAGGAGCTGAACTTCGGCACAGAGTGACTAAGGGGCAGAACGCCAGCACAGAATGACTCCAGGAACTAAATTCCAGCACAGAGTGATTCCCGGAGTTGAACTCCAGCACAGTGATCGAAGGAGGTAAGTTCCAGCACAGAGTGAGTCCAGAAACTGAACATCCAGCACAGAGTGACTCGAGGAGCTGAACTCCCACACAAAGTGACTCCGGTAGCTGAACACCAGCAGAGAGTGACTCAGGGAGCTGAGCTGCAGCACAGAATGACTCCCGGTGCTCAGTCCCAGCAAAGAGTGACTCCCAGAGATGCACTCCAGTACAGTGTGACTCAAGGAGCTGTATTCCAGCACAGAATGACTACAGGAGCTGAAGTCCAGCACAGCGTGACTGCCGGAGCTGAACTCCAACACAGAGTGACACCAGGAGCTGAAATCGAGCACAGAGTGACTCAGGGAGCTGAATTCCAGCACAGAGTGATCCAAGGAGGTAAGTTCCAGCACACAGTGACTCCAGAAACTGAACATCCAACACAGAGTGACTCAGGGAGCTAAACCCCAGCACAGAGTGACTCCAGGAGTTGAACTTCAGCAGAGAGTGACTCCAGTAGCTGAGTTCCAGCAGAGAGTGACTCCGGGAGCTGAACACCAGCAGAGAGTGACTCAGGGAGTAGAACTCCAGTATAGAGTGACTGCGGGATCAGAAATCGTGCAGAGAGTGATTCAGGGAGCTGAATTCCAGCACAGAGTGACTTCAGGGTCTAAACCCCCACACAGAGTGACTCGCAGAAGCAAACACAGCACAGAATGACTCTGGAATCTGAATTCCAGCACAGAATTACTCAGGGTGCTGAACTCCAGCAGAGAGTGACTCCAGGAACTAAATTCCAGCAGAGAGATTCCCGGAGTTGAACTCCAGCACAGGTTGATCGAAGGAGGTAAGTTCCAGCACAGAGTGACTCCAGAAACTGAGCTCCAGCTCAGAATGACTCCAGGAGACGATATCCAGCACAACGTGACTCCCGGAGATGAACTCCCACACAGAGTGACTCAGGGAGCTGAACTCCAGCACAGAATGACTCCCGGAGATCAGTCCCAGCAAAGAGTGACTCCCGGAGCTGCACTCCAGCACAGTGTGACTCCAGGAACTGAGCTCCAGCACACAATGATTCCAGGAGATGATATCCAGCAAAATGTGACTTCCGGAGCTGAAAGCCAGCAAAGGGTGACTCGGAGAGCTGAACTTCGGCACAGAGTGACTAAGGGAGCAGAATGACAGCACAGAGTGACTTCAGGCGCTGAAGTCCAGCACAGCGTGACTGCCGGAGCTGAACTCCAACACAGAGTGACTCCAGGAACTAAATTCCAGCAGAGAGATTCCCGGAGTTGAACTCCAGCACAGGTTGATCGAAGGAGGTACATTCCAGCACAGAGTGACTCCAGGAACTGAGCTCCAGCTCAGAAAGACTCCAGGAGATGATATCCAGCAAAATGTGACTCCCGGAGATGAACTCCAGAAAAGGGTGACTCATGGAGCTGAACTTCGGCACAGAGTGACTAAGGGAGCAGAACGACAGCACAGAGTGACTTCAGGCGCTGAATTCCAGCACAGGGTGACTCCAGGAGCTGAAATCCAGCACAGAGTGACTTCTTGCGCTGAATTCCAGCACAGAGTGACTACAGGAGCTGAAGTCCAGCACAGCATGACTGCCAGAGCTGAACTCCAACACAGAGTGACTCCAGGATTTGAAATTCAGCAAAGAGTGACACCAAGGAGTTGAACACTAGCACAGACTGACTCCGGTGGATGAAATCCAGCACACAGTAACTCAAGGAGCTGACGTCCAACACAGAGTGACTTGAATGAGCTGAACTCCAGTATAGAGTGACTCCAGGAGCTGAACGCCAGCACGCAGTGACTGCAGGATCTGAACTCCAGCATAGAGTGAGTCTGGGAGCAGAATTCAAGCACAGAGTGACTCTGGGTGTTGAACTCCAGCACATAGTGAATCTGGGAGCTGAAATCCAGCACAGAGTGAATCTGGGAGTTGAAATCCAGCACGGAGTGACTCACGGAGCTGAATTCCGGCAAAGACTGACTCCCGGAGCGCAACTCCAGCGCAGAGTGACTCCAGGAACTAAAATCCAGCAGAGAGACTCCCGGACTTGAACTCCTGCTCAGAGTGATCCAAGGAGCCAAACTCCGGCACAGAGTGACTCCAGGAACTGAACTCCACCACAGAATCACTCCAGGAGCTGAACTCCAGTACGCAGTGACTGCAGGATCTGAACTCCAGCATAGAGTGAGTCTGGGAGCAGAATTCAAGCACAGAGTGACTCTGGGAGTTGAACTCCAGCACATAGTGAATCTGGGAGCTGAAATCCAGCACAGAGTGAATCTGGGAGTTGAAATCCAGCACAGAGTGATTCCAGGAGTTGAACTTCAGCACAAAGTGACTCCATGAGTTTACCTCCAGCACAGACTGACTCCGGTAGCTGAATTCCAGCACAGAGTGACTCTGGCAGCTGAACACCAGCAGAGAGTGACTCAGGGAGCAGAACTCCAGTATAGAGCGACTCCAGGATCAGAAATCGAGCAGAGATTGATTCAGGGAGATGAATTCCAGCACAGAGTGATTCCAGGATCTACACTCCCACGTAGAGTGACTTGCAGAAGCGAAACCAGCACAGACTGATTCTGGAATCTGAATTCCAGCACAGAATGACTCAGGGAGCAGAATCCAGCAGAGAGTGACTCCAGGAGCTTAAATCCAGCACAGCTTGACTCCAGGAGCTGAAATCCAGCAGAGAGTGACTCCAGGAGCTGAATTCCAGCACAGAATGACTCCAGGAACTAAATTCCAGCAGAGTCATTCCCGGAGTTGAACTCCAGCACAGAGTGATCGAAGGAGGTAAATTCCAGCACAGAGTGAGTCCAGAAACTGAACATCCAGCACAGAGTGACTCGAGGAGCTGAACTCCCATACAAAGTGACTCCGGTAGCTGAACATCAGCAGAGAGTGACTCAGGGAGCTGAGCTGCAGCACAGAATGACTCCCGGTGCTCAGTCCCAGCAAAGAGTGACTCCCAGAGATGCACTGCAGCACAGTGTGACTCCAGGAAATGAGCTCCAGCACAGAATGACTCCAGTAGATGATATCCAGTACAACGTGACTCCCGGAGCTGAACTCCAGCAAAGGTGACTCAGGGATTGAACTTCAGCACAGAGTGACTAAGGGAGCAAAACGCCAGCACAGAATGACTCAAGGAGCTGTATTCCAGCACAGAGTGACGACAGGAGCTGAAGTCCAGCACAGCGTGACTGCTGGAGCTGAACTCCAACACAGAGTGACTCCCGGAATTGAACTCCAGCCCAGAGTGATCCCAGGATCTGAACTCCAGCACAGTGTGACTCCAGGAGCTGAACTCCAGCACAGATTGACTCAAGGACCTGAATTCCAGCACAGAGTGACTCCAGGAGTTGAATTCCAGCAGAAAGTAAAGACGGGAGCTAATGTCCAGCACAGAGTTACTCTAGATGAACTACAGCACTGAGTGACTACAGGACTTGTACTCCAGCACAGGTTGACTCCAGGAGCTGAACTCCAGCACAGAGTGACTCCAGGAACTGAAATCCAGCAGAGTGGGTCCCCAAGTTGAATTCTTGCAGAGAATAATCCCAGGAGCTAACCTGCAGCACAGAGTGTCTCCTGGTGCTGAACTCCAGTACAGAATGACTCCAGGAGATGGTATCCAGCACAGAGTGACTTCAGGAGCTGAACTCCAGCAGAGTGACTCCATGAATTGAACTCTAGCCCAGAGTGATCCCAGGAGCTAAACTCCAGCACAGAGTGACTCCAGGAACTGAAATCCAGCAGAGTGGGTCCCCGAGTTGAATTCCTGCACAGAATGATCCCAGGAGCCAAACTGCAGCACAGAGTGACTCCAGAAACTGAACTCCAGTACAGAATGACTCCAGGAGATAATATCCAGCACAGAGTGACTTCAGGAGCTGAACTCCAGCAGAGTGACTCGCGGAATTGAACTCCAGCCAAGAGTGATCCCAGGACCTGAACTTCAGCGCAGTGTGACTCCAGGAGCTTAACTCCAGCACAGATTGACTCTAGGACCTGAATTCCAGCACAGAGTGACTCCAGGACTTGAATTCCAGCACAGAGTGACTCCAGGAGCTGAACTCCAGCAGAAAGTAAGGACGGGAGCTAATGTCCAGCACAGAGATACTCTAGATGAACTACAGCACTGAGTGACTACAGGACTTGTACTCCAGCACAGGTTGACTCCAGGAGCTGAACTCCAGCACAGAGTGACTCCAGGAACTGAAATCCAGTAGAGTGGGTCCCCGAGTTGAACTCCTGCACAGAAAGATCCCAGGATCTAACCTGCAGCTCAGAGTGTCTCCAGAAACTGAACTCCAGTACAGAAAGACTCCAGGAGATGATATCCAGCACAGTGTGACTCCAGGACCTGAACTCCAGCACAGATTGACTCTAGGACCTGAATTCTAGCACAGAATGACTCCAGGAGTTGAGTTCCAGCACAGAGTGACTCCAGGAGCTAAACTCCAGCAGAACGTAAAGACGGGAGCTAATGTCCAGCACAGAGTTACTCTAGATGAACTACAGCACTGAGTGACTGCAGGACTTGTACTCCAGCACAGGTTGACTCCAGGAGCTGAACTCCAGCACAGAATGACTCCAGGAGCTGAGATCCAGCACAGAATGACTCCAGGAGCTGAGATCTATCACGGAGTGACTCCAGGAGCTCAACGCTAGCACAGCGTGACACCAGCAAGTGAACGCCAGCACAGAGTGAATCCAGGAGCTGATCTCAAGCAGCGAATGACACCAGGAGAAGATATCCAGCACAGACTGACTTAGAGTGAGTCGCAGAACCGAATCCAGCACACAGTGACTCAGGGAACTGAACTCCAGCACAAGGTGACTCATTGAGCTGAACTCCTGCACAGAGTAATTCCTGGAGCTCAATCCCAGCAAAGAGTGACATCCAGAGCTGAACGACAGCACAGAATAACTCAAGGAGCTGAACTCCAGCGCAGAGCGACCTGGGGAGTTGAACGTCTGCAGGGATTGACTCCAGGAACTGAACTCCAGCACAGAGTGACTCCAGAAACTGAACTGCAGCACAGTATGAATCCAGGAGATGATATCCAGCACAGAGTGACTCCAGGACATGAACTCCAGCGCAGAGTGACTCCAGGAGCTAAACTCCATCACAGAGTGTCTCCAGGAGCTAAAATCCAGTACAGAGTGACTCCAGGAGCTGAATTCCAGCACAGAATAACTCAAGGAGCTGAACTCCGGCGAATACTGACTCAGGGAGCTGAACACTAGCACAGAGTGACTCAGGAGTTGAACTTCAGCACAAAGCGACACCAGGAGCTGAAGTCAAGCAAAGCGTGACTCGCCGAGCTGAAATCCTACAAATATTGACTGCAGGAGATGAATTCCATCACAGTGTGTATCCAGGAGCTGATCTCCAACACAGAGTGACTCCAGGAGATGAATTCCAGCACAGAATGACTCCAGGAGCCGAACTCCAGCAGAGTGACTCCAGGAGTTAAACTCCAGCACAGGGTGATCCCAGGACCTGAACTCCAGCCCAGAGTGACTCCAGGACCTGAACTCCAGTGGAGAGTGACTCCAGGAGCTGAAGTCAAGCAAAGCGTGACTCGCCGAGCTGAAATCCCACAAATATTGACTGCAGGAGATGAATTCCATCACAGTGTGTATCCAGGAGCTGATCTCCAACACAGAGTGACTCCAGGAGATGAATTCCAGCACAGAATGATCCCAGGACCTGAACTCCAGCCCAGAGTGACTCCAGGACCTGAACTCCAGTGGAGAGTGACTCCAGGAGCTGAACTCAAGCAGAAAGTTAAGTCGGGAGCTGATGTCCAGCACAGTGTGACACTAGATGACCGCCAGCGCAGAATGATCCCAGGAGCTAAACTCCAGCACAGAGTGACTCCAGGAGATGATATCCAGTACAGAGTGACTTCAGGTTCTAAACTCCCACGTAGATTGACTCGCAGAAGCGAAGCCAGCACAGAGTGACTTCTGGAGCTAAACTCCGGCACAGAATGACTCTGGGAGCTGAGGTCCAGCACAGGGTGACTCAGGGAGCTGAACTGCAGCACAGAGTGGCTCCAGGAGTTGAACTTCATCAGAGAGTGACACCAGGAGATGAGATTCAGTATAGAGTGACTCCTGGAGCCCAACACCAGCACAGAGTGACTCCAGAAGCTGTACTCCAGCACAGAGTGACTGCAGGAACTGAACTCCAGCACAGAGTGACTGCAGGACCTGAATTCCAGCACAGAGTGCGTCGTGGTGCTGAACTCCAGCACAAAGTGACTCTCGGAATTGAACTCCAGCACAGAGTGATCCCAGGACCTGAACTCCAGCGCAGTGTGACTCCAGGAGATGAACTCCAGCACAGATTGACTCTAGGATCTGATTTCCAGCACAGAGTGACTCCAGGAGTTGAATTCCAGCACAGAGTGACTCCAGGAGCTGAACTCCAGCAGAAAGTAAAGACGGGAGCTAATGTCCAGTACAGAGTTACTCTAGATGAACTACAGCACTGAGTGACTACAAGACTTGTACTCCAGCACAGGTTGACTCCAGGAGCTGAACTCCAGCACAGAGTGACTCCAGGAGCTGAGATCCAACACAGAGTGACTGCAGGAACTGAACTCCAGCAGAGAGTGACTGCAGGACCTGAATTCCAGCACAGATTGTCTCCTGGTGCTGAACTCCAGCACAGAGTGACTCCCGGAATTGAACTCCAGCACAGAGTGATCCCAGGACCTGAACTCCAGCGCAGAGTGACTCCAGGAGCTGAATTCCAGCACAGAATGACTCCAGCAGCTGAGCTCCAGCAGAGTGATTCCAGAGTTAAATTCCAGCACAGAGTGATCCCGGGACCTGAACGCCAGTGCAGAGTGACTCCTGGAGCTGAAATCCAGCACAGAGGGACTCCAGGAGGTGAAATCCAGCAGAGTGAGACCCGCGTTGAACTCCAGCACAGATTGCTCCCAGGAGCTAAACTCCAGCACAGAGTGACTCCAGGAACTGAACTCCACCACAGAATCACTCCAGGAGCTGAACTCCAGCACGCAGTGACTGCAGGATCTGAACTCCAGCGTAGAGTGAATCTGGGAGCTGAAATTCAGCACAGATTGAATCTGGGAGCTGAAATCCAGCATAGAGTGATTCCAGGACTTGAACTTCAGCACAAAGTGACTCCATGAGTTTACCTCCAGCACAGACTGACTCCGGTAGTTGAATTCGAGCACAGAGTGACTCTGGGAGCTGAACACCAGCAGAGAGTGACTCAGGGAGCAGAACTCCAGTATAGAGGGACTCCAGGATCAGAAATCGAGCAGAGATTGATTCAGGGAGATGAATTCCAGCACAGAGTGATTCCAGGATCTACACTCCCACGTAGAGTGACTTGCAGAAGCGAGCACAGCACAGACTGACTCTGGAATCTGAATTCCAGCACAGAATGACTCAGGGAGCAGAATCCAGCAGAGAGTGACTCCAGGAGCTGAAATCCAGCACAGCTTGACTCCAGGAGCTTAACTCCAGCGCAGAGCGACCTGGGGAGTTGAACGTCTGCACGGATTGACTCCAGGAACTGAACTGCAGCACAGAGTGTCTCCAGGAGCTAAAATCCAGTACAGAGTGACTCCAGGAGCTGAATTCCAGCACAGAATAACTCAAGGAGCTGAACTCCAGCGAATACTGACTCAGGGAGCTGAACACTAGCACAGAGTGACTCAGGAGTTGAACTTCAGCACAAAGCGACACCAGTAACTGAATTCCAGCAAAGCGTGACTCGCCGAGCTGAAATCCTACAAATATTGACTGCGGGAGATGAATTCCATCACAGTGTGTATCCAGGAGCTGATCTCCAGCACAGAGTGACTCCAGGAGATGAATTCCAGCACAGAATGACTCCAGGAGCTGAACTCCAGCAGAGTGACTCCAGGAGTTAAACTCCAGCACAGGGTGATCCCAGGACCTGAACTCCAGCACAGAGTGACTCCAGGACCTGAACTCCAGTGGAGAGTGACTCCAGGAGCTGAACTCAAGCAGAAAGTTAAGTCGGGAGCTGATGTCCAGCACAGTGTGACACTAGATGACCGCCAGCGCAGAATGATCCCAGGAGCTAAACTCCAGCACAGAGTGACTCCAGGAGATGATATCCAGTACAGAGTGACTTCAGGTTCTAAACTCCCACGTAGATTGACTCGCAGAAGCGAAGCCAGCACAGAATGACTTCTGGAGCTAAACTCCGGCACAGAATGGCTCTGGGGGCTGAAGTCCAGCACAGGGTGACTCAGGGAGCTGAACTGCAGCACAGAGTGGCTCCAGCAGTTGAACTTCATCAGAGAGTGACACAAGGAGATGAGATTCAGTATAGAGTGACTCCTGGAGACCAACACCAGCACAGAGTGACACCAGAAGCTGTACTCCAGCACAGAGTGACTGCAGGAACTGAATTCCAGCACAGAGTGTCTCCTGGTGCTGAACTCCAGCACAGAGTGACTCCCGGAATTGAACTCCAGCACAGAGTGATCCCAGGACCTGAACTCCAGCGCAGTGTGACTCCAGGAGCTGAACTCCAGCACAGATTGACTCTAGGATCTGAATTCCAGCACAGAGTGACTCCAGGAGTTGAATTCCAGCACAGAGTGACTCCAGGAGCTGAACTCCAGCAGAAAGTAAAGACGGGAGCTAATGTCCAGTACAGAGTTACTCTAGATGAACTACAGCACTGAGTGACTACAGGACTTGTACTCCAGCACAGGTTGACTCCAGGAGCTGAACTCCAGCACAGAGTGACTCCAGGAGCTGAGATCCAACACAGAGTGACTGCAGGAACTGAACTCCAGCGGAAAGTAAAGACGGGAGCTAATGTCCAGCACAGAGATACTCTAGATGAACTACAGCACTGAGTGACTACAGGACTTGTACTCCAGCACAGGTTGACTTCAGGACCTGAACTCCAGCAGGGTGACTCCAGGAATTGAACTCCAGCCCAGAGTGATCCCAGGAGCTAAACTCCAGCACATACTGACTCCAGGAACTGAAATCCAGCAGAGTGGGTCCCCGAGATGAACTTCTGCACAGAATGATCCCAGGAGCTAAACTGCAGCACAGAGTGACTCCAGAAACTGAACTCCAGTACAGAATAAATCCAGGAGATGATATCCAGCACAGAGTGACATCAGGAGCTGAACGCCAGCAGAGTGACTCCCGGAATTGAACTCCAGTCCAGAGTGATCCCAGGACCTGAACTCCAACGCAGTGTGACTACAGGAGCTGAACTCCAGCACAGATTGACTCTAGGATCTGAATTCCAGCAGAAAGTAAAGACGGGAGCTAATGTCCAGCACAGAGTTACTCTAGATGAACTACAGCACTGAGTGACTACAGGACTTGTACTCGGGCACAGGTTGACTCCAGGAGCTGAACTCCAGCACAGAGTGACTCCAGGAGCTGAGATCCAGCACAGAGTGACTCCAGGAGCTCAACGCTAGCACAGAGTGACACCAGCAATTGAACGTCAGCACAGAGTGACTCCAGGAGCTGAACTCCAGCACAGAGTGACTCCAGGAGCTGAGATCCATCACGGAGTGACTCCAGGAGCTCAACGCTAGCACAGACTGACAACAGCAATTGAACGCCAGCGCAGAGTGACGCCTGGAGCTGATCTCAAGCAGCGAATGACTCCAGGAGAAGATATCCAGTTCAGACTGACTTAGAGTGAGTCGCAGATCCGAATCCAGCACACAGTGACTCAGGGAACTGAACTCCAGCACAGAGTAATTCCTGGAGCTCAATCCCAGGAAAGAGTGACACCCGGAGCTGACCGCCAGCGCAGAATAACTCAAGGAGCTGAACTCCAGCGCAGAGCGACCTGGGAAGTTGAACGTCTGCACGGATTGACTCCAGGAACTGAACTCCAGCACAGAGTGACTCCAGAAACTGAACTGCAGCACAGTATGACTCCAGGAGATGAACTCCAGTGCAGAGTGACTCCAGGAGCTGAACGCCATCACCGAGTGTCTCCAGGAGCTGAAATCCAGTACAGAGTGACTCCAGGAGCTGAATTCCAGCACAGAATAACTCAAGGAGCTGAACTCCAGCGAATAGTGACTCAGGGAGCTGAACACCAGCACAGAGTGACTCAGGAGTTGAACTTCAGCACAAAGCGACACCAGGACCTGAACTCCAGTGCAGAGTGACTCCAGGAGCTGAACTCCAGCAGAGTGAGACCCGAATTGAACTCCAGCACAGATTGATCCCAGGAGCTAAGCTCCAGCACAGAGTGACTCCAGGAACTGAAAACCAGTTGAGTGGGTCCCCGAGTTGAACTCCTGCACAGAATGATCCCAGGAGCTAAACTGCAGCACAGAGTGTCTCCAGAAACTGAACTCCAGTACAGAATGACTCCAGGAGATGATAACCAGCACAGAGTGACTTCAGGAGCTGAACTCCAGCAGAGTGACTCCCGGAATTGAACTGCAGCCCAGAGTGATCCCAGGACCTGAACTCCAGCGCAGTGTGACTCCAGGAGCTTAACTCCAGCACAGATTGACTCTAGGACCTGAATTCCAGCACAGAGTGACTTCAGGACTTGAATTCCAGCACAGAGTGACTCCAGGAGCTGAACTCCAGCAGAAAGTAAAGACGGGAGCTAATGTCCAGCTCAGAGATACTCTAGATGAACTACAGCACTGAGTGACTACAGGACTTGTACTCCAGCACAGGTTGACTCCAGGAGCTGAACTCCAGCACAGAGTGACTCCAGGAACTGAAATCCAGCAGAGTGGGTCCCCGAGTTGAACTCCTGCACAGAATGATCCCAGGAACTAACCTGCAGCACAGAGTGACTCCAGAAACTGAACTCCAGTACAGAATGACTCCAGGAGATGATATCCAGCACAGTGTGACTCCAGGAGCTGATCTCCAGCACAGATTGACTCTAAGACCTGAATTCCAGCACAGAGTGACTCCAGGAGTTGAATTCCAGCACAGAATGACTCCAGGAGCTGAACTCCAGCAGAACGTAAAGACGGAAGCTAATGTCCAGCACAGAGTTACTCTAGATGAACTACAGCACTGAGTGACTACAGGACTTGTACTCCAGCACAGGTTGACTCCACAGAGTGACTCCAGGAACTGAAATCCAGTAGAGTGGGTCCCCGAGTTGAACTCCTGCACCGAATGATCCCAGGAGCTAACCTGCAGCACAGAGTGACACCAGAAACTGAACTCCAGTACAGAATAACTCCAGGAGATGATATTCAGCACAGAGTGACTTCAGGAGCTGAATGCCAGCAGAGTGACTCCCGGAATTGAACTCCAGTCCAGAGTGATCCCAGGACCTGAACTCCAGCGCAGTGTGACTCCAGGAGCTGAACTCCAGCACAGATTGACTCTAGGACCTGAATTCCAGCAGAAAGTAAAGACGGGAGCTAATGTCCAGCACAGAGTTACTCTAGATGAACTACAGCACCGAGTGACTACAGGACTTTTACTCGGGCACAGGTTGACTCCAGGAGCTGAACTCCAGCAGAGAGTGACTCCAGGAGCTGAGAACGAGCACAGAGTGACTCCAGGAGCTCAACGCTAGCAAAAAGTGACACCAGCAATTGAACGTCAGCACAGAGTGACTCCAGGAGCTGAACTCCAGCACAGAGTGACTCCAGGAGCTGAGATCCATCACGGAGTGACTCCAGGAGCTCAACGCTAGCACAGAGTGACACCAGCAATTGAACGCCAGTGCAGAGTGACGCCTGGAGCTGATCTCAAGCAGCGAATGACTCCAGGAGAAGATATCCAGTTCAGACTGACTTAGAGTGAGTCGCAGATCCGAGTCCAGCACACAGTGACTCAGGGAAATGAACTTCAGCACAGAGTAATTCCTGGAGCTCAATCCCAGCAAAGAGTGACACCCGGAGCTGACCGCCAGCACAGAATAACTCAAGGAGCTGAACTCCAGCGCAGAGCGACCTGGGGAGTTGAACGTCTGCACGGATTGACTCCAGGAACTGAACTCCAGCACAGAGTGACTCCAGAAACTGAACTGCAGCACAGTATGACTCCAGGAGATGAACTCCAGTGCAGAGTGACTCCAGGAGCTGAACTCCATCACCGAGTGTCTCCAGGAGCTGAAATCCAGTACAGAGTGACTCCAGGAGCTGAATTCCAGCACAGAATAACTCAAGGAGCTGAACTCCAGCGAATAGTGACTCAGGGAGCTGAACACCAGCACAGAGTGACTCAGGAGTTGAACTTCAGCACAAAGGGACACCAGGAGCTGAAGTCCAGCAAAGCGTGACTCGCCGAGCTGAAATCCTACAAATATCGACTGCGGGAGATGAATTCCATCACAGTGTGTATCCAGGGGCTGATCTCCAGCACAGAGTGACTCCAGGAGATGAATTCCAGCACAGAATGACTCCAGGAGCTGAACTCCAGCAGAGAGTGATTCCAGGAGCTGAACTCCTACAAATAGTGACTGGGGAACTGAACTTCAGCGCAGATTGAATCCAGGAGCTGATCTCCGGCACAGAGTGGCTCCAGGAGTTGACAACCAGCACAGAGTGACTTCAGGACCTGAACTCCAGTGCAGAGTGACTCCAGGAGCTGAACTCCAGCAGAGTGAGACCCGAGTTGAACTCCAGCACAGATTGATCCCAGGAGCTAAACTCCAGCACAGAGTGACTCCAGGAACTGAACTCCAGTACAGAATGACTCCAGGAGATGATAACCAGCACAGAGTGACTTCAGGAGCTGAACTCCAGCAGAGTGACTCCCGGAATTGAACTCCAGCCCAGAGTGATCCCAGGACCTGAACTCCAGCGCAGTGTGACTCCAGGAGCTTAACTCCAGCACAGATTGACTCTAGGACCTGAATTCCAGCACAGAGTGACTCCAGGACTTGAATTCCAGCACAGAGTGACTCCAGGAGCTGAACTCCAGCAGAAAGTAAAGACGAGAGATAATGTCCAGCTCAGAGATACTCTAGATGAACTACAGCACTGAGTGACTACAGGACTTGTACTCCAGCACAGGTTGACTCCAGGAGCTGAACTCCAGCATAGAGTGACTCCAGGAACTGAAATCCAGCAGAGTGGGTCCCCGAGTTGAACTCCTGCACAGAATGATCCCAGGATCTAACCTGCAGCACAGAGTGACTCCAGAAACTGAACTCCAGTACAGAATGACTCCAGGAGATGATATCCAGCACAGTGTGACTCCAGGAGCTGAACTCCAGCACAGATTGACTCTAGGACCTGAATTCCAGCACAGAGTGACTCCAGGAGTTGAATTCCAGCACAGAGTGACTCCAGGAGCTGAACTCCAGCAGAAAGTAAAGACGGGAGCTAATGTCCAGTACAGAGTTACTCTAGATGAACTACAGCACAGAGTGACTACAGGACTTGTACTCCAGCACAGGTTGACTCCAGGAGCTGAACTCCAGCACAGAGTGACTCCAGGAACTGAAATCCAGTAGAGTGGGACCCCGAGTTGAACTCCTGCACCGAATGATCCCAGGAGCTAACCTGCAGCACAGAGTGACACCAGAAACTGAACTCCAGTACAGAATAACTCCAGGAGATGATATTCAGCACAGAGTGACTTCAGGAGCTGAACGCCAGCAGAGTGACTCCCGGAATTGAACTCCAGTCCAGAGTGATCCCAGGACCTGAACTCCAGCGCAGTGTGACTCCAGGAGCTGAACTCCAGCACAGATTGACTCTAGGACCTGAATTCCAGCAGAAAGTAAAGACGGGAGATAATGTCCAGCACAGAGTTACTCTGGATGAACTACAGCACTGAGTGACTACAGGACTTGTACTCCAGCACAGGTTGACTCCAGGAGCTGAACTCCAGCACAGAGTGACTCCAGGAGCTGAGAACGAGCACAGAGTGACTCCAGGAGCTCAACGCTAGCAAAAAGTGACACCAGCAATTGAACGCCAGTGCAGAGTGACGCCTGGAGCTGATCTCAAGCAGCGAATGACTCCAGGAGAAGATATCCAGTTCAGACTGACATAGAGTGAGTCGCAGATCCGAATCCAGCACACAGTGACTCAGGGAACTGAACTCCAGCACAGAGTAATTCCTGGAGCTCAATCCCAGCAAAGAGTGACACCCGGAGCTGACCGCCAGCACAGAATAACTCAAGGAGCTGAACTCCAGCGCAGAGCGACCTGGGGAGTTGAACGTCTGCACGGATTGACTCCAGGAACTGAACTCCAGCACAGAGTGACTCCAGAAACTGAACTGCAGCACAGTATGACTCCAGGAGATGAACTCCAGTGCAGAGTGACTCCAGGAGCTGAACTCCATCACCGATTGTCTCCAGGAGCTGAAATCCAGTACAGAGTGACTCCAGGAGCTGAATTCCAGCACAGAATAACTCAAGGAGCTGAACTCCAGCGAATAGTGACTCAGGGAGCTGAACACCAGCACAGAGTGACTCAGGAGTTGAACTTCAGCACAAAGCGACACCAGGAGCTGAAGTCCAGCAAAGCGTGACTCGCCGAGCTGAAATCCTACAAATATCGACTGCGGGAGATGAATTCCATCACAGTGTGTATCCAGGAGCTGATCTCCAGCACAGAGTGACTCCAGGAGATGAATTCCAGCACAGAATGACTCCAGGAGCTGAACTCCAGCAGAGAGTGACTCCAGGAGCTGAACTCCTACAAATAGTGACTGGGGAACTGAACTTCAGCGCAGATTGAATCCAGGAGCTGATCTCCGGCACAGAGTGGCTCCAGGAGTTGACAACCAGCACAGAGTGACTTCAGGACATGAACTCCAGTGCAGAGTGACTCCAGGAGCTGAACTCCAGCAGAGTGAGACCCGAGTTGAACTCCAGCACAGATTGATCCCAGGAGCTAAACTCCAGCACAGAGTGACTCCAGGAACTGAAAACCAGCAGAGTGGGTCCCCGAGTTGAACTCCTGCACAGAATGATCCCAGGAGCTAAACTGCAGCACAGAGTGACTCCAGAAACTGAACTCCAGTACAGAATGACTCCAGGAGATGATAACCAGCACAGAGTGACTTCAGGAGCTGAACACCAGCAGAGTGACTCCCGGAATTGAACTCCAGCCCAGAGTGATCCCAGGACCTGAACTCCAGCGCAGTGTGACTCCAGGAGCTGAACTCCAGCACAGATTGACTCTAGGACCTGAAATCCAGCACAGAGTGACTCCAGGACTTGAATTCCAGCACAGAGTGACTCCAGGAGCTGAACTCCAGCAGAAAGTAAAGACGAGAGCTAATGTCCAGCTCAGAGATACTCTAGATGAACTACAGCACTGAGTGACTACAGGACTTGTACTCCAGCACAGGTTGACTCCAGGAGCTGAACTCCAGCACAGAGTGACTCCAGGAACTGAAATCCAGCAGAGTGGGTCCCCGAGTTGAACTCCTGCACAGAATGATTCCAGGATCTAACCTGCAGCACAGAGTGACTCCAGAAACTGAACTCCAGTACAGAATGACTCCAGGAGATGATATCCAGCACAGTGTGACTCCAGGAGCTGAACTCCAGCACAGATTGACTCTAGGACCTGAATTCCAGCACAGAGTGACTCCAGGAGTTGAATTCCAGCACAGAATGACTCCTGGAGCTGAACTCCAGCAGAACGTAAAGACGGAAGCTAATGTCCAGCACAGAGTTACTCTAGATGAACTACAGCACTGAGTGACTACAGGACAGGTACTCCAGCACAGGTTGACTCCAGGAGCTGAACCCTAGCACAGAGTGACTCCAGGAGCTGAGATCCAGCACAGAGTGACTCCTGGAGCTGAGATCCATCACGGAGTGACTCCAGGAGCTCAACGCTAGCACAGAGTGACACCAGCAATTGAACGCCAGCACAGAGTGACTCCAGGAGCTGATCTCAAGCAGCGAATGACTCCAGGAGAAGATATCCAGCACAGACTGACTTAGAGTGAGTCGCAGAACCGAATCCAGCACACAGTGACTCAGGGAACTGAACTCCAGCACAGGGTGACTCATTGAGCTGAACTCCTGCACAGAGTAACTCCTGGAGCTCAATCCCAGCAAAGAGTGACACCCGGAGCTGAATGCCAGCACAGAATAACTCAAGGAGCTGAACTCCAGCGCAGAGCGACCTGGGGAGTTGAACGTCTGCAGGGATTGACTCCAGGAACTGAACTCCAGCACAGAGTGACTCCAGAAACTGAACTGCAGCACAGTATGACTGCAGGAGATGATTTCCAGCACAGAGTGACTCCAGGACATGAACTCCAGCACAGAGTGACTCCAGGAGCTGAACTCCATCACAGATTGTCTCCAGGAGCTAAACTCCAGTACAGAGTGACTCCAGGAGATGAATTTCAGCACAGAATAACTCAAGGAGCTGAACTCCAGCGAATAGTGACTCAGGGAGCTGAACACTAGCACAGAGTGATTCAGGAGTTGAACTTCAGCACAAAGCGACACCAGGAGCTGAAGTCCAGCAAAGCGTGACTCGCCGAGCTGAAATCCTACAAATATTGACTGCGGGAGATGAATTCCATCACAGTGTTTTATCCAGGAGCTGATCTCCAACACAGAGTGACTCCAGGAGATGAATTCCAGCACAGAATGACTCCAGGAGCTGAACTCCAGCAAAGTGACTCCTGGAGTTAAACTCCAGCACAGGCTGATCCCAGGACCTGAACTCCAGCACAGAGTGACTCCAGGACCTGAACTCCAGTGGAGAGTGACTCCAGGAGCTGAACTCAAGCAGAAAGTTAAGTCGGGATCTGATGTCCAGCACACTGTGACACTAGATGACCGCCAGCGCAGAATGATCCCCGGAGCTAAACTCCAGCACAGAGTGACTCCAGGAGATGATATCCAGCACAGAGTGGCTTCAGGTTATAAACTCCCACGTAGAGTGACTCGCAGAAGCGAAGCCAGCACAGAGTGACCTCCGGAGCTGAACTCCGGCACAGAATGACTCTGGGAGCTGAAGTCCAGCACAGGGTGACTCAGGGAGCTGAACTGCAGCACAGAGTGGCTCCAGGAGTTGAACTTCATCAGAGAGTGACTCCAGGAGATGAGATTCAGTACAGAGTGACTCCTGGAGCCCAACACCAGCACAGAGTGACTCCAGAAGCTTTACTCCAGCACAGAGTGACTGCAGGAACTGAACTCCAGCACAGAGTGACTGCAGGACCTGAATTGCAGCACAGAGTGTCTCCTGGTGCTGAACTCCAGCACAGAGTGACTCCCGGAATTGAACTCCAGCACAGAGTGATCCCAGTACCTGAACTCCAGTGCAGAGTGACTCCAGGAGCTGAACGTCAGCACAGAGTGACTTCAGGAGCTGAAACCCAGCACTGAGTGACACTAGGACCTGAATTCCAGCACTGAATGACTCCAGCAGCTGAGCTCCAGCAGAGTGATTCCAGAGTTAAATTCCAGCACAGAGTGATCCCTGGACCTGAACGCCAGTGCAGAGTGACTCCTGGAGCTGAAATCCAGCACAGAGGGACTCCAGGAGGTGAAATCCAGCACAGAGTGATTCTAGGAATTGAATTCCATCACAGAATGACTCCAGGAGCTGAATTCCAGCACAGAATGACTCCCGGAATTGAACTCCACCACAGAGTGATCCCAGTACTTGAAATTCGGCACAGAGTGACTCCAGGAGCTGAAATCGAGCACAGAGTGACTCTAGGTCCTGAATTTCATCACAGAGTGACTCTAGCAGCTGAATTCCAGTAGACAGATTCCCGGAGTTGAACGCCATCACAGAGTGACTCCTGGAGCTGAAATCCAGCACAGAGGGACTCCAGGAGCTGAAATCCAGCATAGAGTGACCCCAGGAACTGAAATCCAGCAGAGTGGGTCCCCGAGTTGAACTCCAGCACAGAGTGATCCCATGAGCTAAACTCCAGCACAGAGTGACTCCAGAACCTGAACTCTAGCACAGAATGACTCCAGGAGATGATATCCAGCATAGAGTGACTTCAGGAGCTGAACTCCAGCAGAGTGACTCCCGGAATTGAACTCCAGCTCAGAGTGATCCCAGGACCTGAACTCCAGCGCCGTGTGACTCCAGGAGCTGAACTCCAGCACAGAGTGACTCTAGGACCTGAATTCCAGCACAGAGTGACTCCAGGAGATGATATCCTGCACAAAGTGACTCCAGGTCATGAACCTCAGCGCAGAGTGACCCCAGGAGCTGAACCCCATCACAGAGTGTCTCCAGGGGCTGAAATCCAGTACAGATTGACTCCAGGAGTTGAATTCCAGCACAGAGTGACTCCAGGAGCTGAACTCCAGCAGAAAGTAAAGACGGGAGCTAATGTCCAGCACAGAGTTACTCTAGATGAACTACAGCACTGAGTGACTACAGGACCTGAACTCCAGCACAGGTTGACTCCAGGAGCTGAACTCCAGCACAGAGTGACTCTGGTAGATGAAATCCTGCCCAGAATGACTCCGGGTGCCGAACTCCAGTAGAGTGACTCCCGGAGTTGAACTCCAGCACAGACTGATCCCAGGAGCTGATGTCCAGCGCAAAGTGACTCCAGGACCTGAAATCCAGCACAGAGTGACTCCAGGAGCTGAAGTCCAGCACAGAGTGACTCTATGACCTGAATTCCAGCACAGAGTGACGCCAGGAGCTGAATTGCAGGACAAAATGACTCAAGGAGCTAAATTCCAGCAGAGTGACTCCCGGAGTTGAACTCCAGCACCGAGTGACTCCAGGAGCTGAAATCCAGAAAAGAATGACTCCAGGAGATGATATCTAGCACAGAGTGACTTCAGGAGCTGAACACCAGCAGAGTGACTCCCGGAATTGAACTCCAGCCCAGAGTGATCCCAGGACCTGAACTCCAGCGCAGTGTGACTCCAGGAGCTGAACCCCAGCACAGATTGACTCTAGGGACCTGAAATCCAGCACAGAGTGACTCCAGGAGTTGAATTCCAGCACAGAGTGACTCCAGGAGCTGAACTCCAGCAGAAAGTAAAGACGGGAGCTAATGTCCAGCACAGAGTTACTCTAGATGAACTACAGCACCGAGTGATACAGGACTTGTACTCCAGCACAGGTTGACTCCAGGAGCTGAACCCCAGCACAGAGTGACTCCAGGAACTGAAATCCAGCAGAGTGGGTCCCCGAGTTGAACTCCTGCACAGAATGATCCCAGGAGCTAAACCGCAGCACAGAGTGACTCCAGAAACTGAACTCCAGTACAGAATGACTCCAGGAGATGATATCCAGCACAGAGTGACTTCAGGAGCTGAACTCCAGCAGAGTGACTCCCGGAATTGAACTCCAGCCCAGAGTGATCCCAGGACCTCAACCCCAGCGCAGTGTGACTCCAGGAGCTGAACTCCAGCACAGATTGACTCTAGGACCTGAATTCCAGCACAGAGTGACTCCAGGAGTTGAACTGCAGCACAGAGTGACTCCAGGAGCTGAACTCCAGCAGAAAGTAAAGACGGGAGCTAATGTCCAGCACAGAGTTACTCTAGATGAACTACAGCACTGAGTGACTACAGGACTTGTACTCCAGCACAGGTTGACTCCAGGAGCTGAACTCCAGCACAGAGTGACTCCAGGAGCTGAGATCCAGCACAGAGTGACTCCAGGAGCTGAGATCCATCACGGAGTGACTCCAGGAGCTCAACGCTAGCACAGAGTGACACCAGCAATTGAACGCCAGCACAGAGTGCCTCCAGGAGCTGATCTCAAGCAGCGAATGACTTCAGGAGAAGATATCCAGCACAGACTGACTTAGAGTGATTCGCAGAACCGAATCCAGCTCACAGTGACTCTGGGAACTGAACTCCAGCACAGGGTGACTCATTGAGCTGAACTCCTGCACAGAGTAACTCCTGGAGCTCAATCCCAGCAAAGAGTGACATCCGGAGCTGAACGCCAGCACAGAATAACTCAAGGAGCTGAACTCCAGCGCAGAGCGACCTGGAGAGATGAACGTCTGCAGGGATTGACTCCAGGAACTGAACTCCAGCACAGAGTGACTCCAGAAAATGAACTGCAGCACAATATGACTCCAGGAGATGATATCCAGCACAGAGTGACTCCAGGACATGAACTCCAGCGCAGAGTGACTCCAGGAGCTGAACTCCATCACAGATTGTCTCCAGGAGCTGAAATCCAGTACAGAGTGACTCCAGGAGCTGAATTCCAGCACAGAATAACTCAAGGAGCTGAACTCCAGCGAATAGTGACTCAGGGAGCTGAACACCAGCACAGAGTGACTCAGGAGTTGAACTTCAGCACAAAGCGACACCAGGAGCTGAAGTCCAGCAAAGCGTGACTCGCCGAGCTGAAATCCTACAAATATCGACTGCGGGAGATGAATTCCATCACAGTGTGTATCCAGGAGCTGATCTCCAGCACAGAGTGACTCCAGGAGATGAATTCCAGCACAGAATGACTCCAGGAGCTGAACTCCAGCAGAGAGTGACTCCAGGAGCTGAAAACCTACAAATAGTGACTGGGGAACTGAACTTCAGCGCAGATTGAATCCAGGAGCTGATCTCCGGCACAGAGTGGCTCCAGGAGTTGACAACCAGCACAGAGTGACTTCAGGACCTGAACTCCAGTGCAGAGTGACTCCAGGAGCTGAAATCCAGCAGAGTGAGACCCGAGTTGAACTCCTGCACAGAATGATCCCAGGAGCTAAACCGCAGCACAGAGTGACTCCAGAAACTGAACTCCAGTACAGAATGACTCCAGGAGATGATATCCAGCACAGAATGACTTCAGGAGCTGAACTCCAGCAGAGTGACTCCCGGAATTGAACTCCAGCCCAGAGTGATCCTAGGACCTGAACTTCATCGCAGTCTGACTCCAGCAGCTAAACTCTAGCACAGATTGACTCTAGGACCTGAATTCGAGCACAGAGTGACTCCAGGAGCTGAACTCCAGCAGAAAGTAAAGACGGGAGCTAATGTCCAGCACAGAGTTACTCTCGATGAACTACAGCACTGAGTGACTGCAGGACTTGTACTCCAGCACAGGTTGACTCCAGGAGCAGAACTGCAGCACAGATTGACTCTAGTACCTGAATTCCAGCACAGAGTGACTCCAGGAGTTGAATTCCAGCACAGAGTGACTCCAGGAGCTGAAATCCAGCAGAGAGTGACTCCAGAAACTGAACTCCAGTACAGAATGAATCCAGGAGATGATATCCAGCACAGAGTGACTTCAGGAGCTCAACTCCAGGAGAGTGACTCCCGGAATTGAACTCCAGCCCAGAGTGATCCCAGGACCTGAACTCCAGCGCAGTGTGACTCCAGGAGCTGAACGCCAGCACAGATTGACTCTAGGACCTGAATTCCAGCACAGAGTGACTCCAGGAGTTGAATTGCAGCACAGAGTGACTTCAGGAGCTGAACTCCAGCAGAAAGTAAAGATGGGAGCTAATGTCCAGGCACAGAGTTACTCTAGATGAACTACAGCACTGAGTAACTACAGGACTTGTACTCCAGCACAGGTTGACTCCAGGAGCTGAACTCCAGCACAGAGTGACTCCAGGAACTGAAATCCAGCAGAGTGGGTCCCCGAGTTGAACTGATGCGCAGAATGATCCCAGGAGCTAACCTGCAGCACAGAGTGACTCCAGAAACTGAACTCCAGTACAGAATGACTCCAGGAGATGGTATCCAGCGCAGTGTGACTCCAGGAGCTGAACTCCAGCACAGATTGACTCTAGGACCTGAATTCCAGCACAGAGTGACTCCAGGAGTTGAATTCCAGCACAGAATGACTCCAAGAGCTGAACTGCAGCAGAAAGTAAAGACGGGAGCTAATGTCCAGCACAGAGTTACTCTAGATGAACTACAGCACTGAGTAACTACAGGACTTGTACTCCAGCACAGGTTGACTCCAGGAGCTGAACTCCAGCACAGAGTGACTCCAGGAACTGAAATCCAGCAGAGTGGGTCCCCGAGTTGAACTGATGCGCAGAATGATCCCAGGAGCTAACCTGCAGCACAGAGTGACTCCAGAAACTGAACTCCAGTACAGAATGACTCCAGGAGATGGTATCCAGCGCAGTGTGACTCCAGGAGCTGAACTCCAGCACAGATTGACTCTAGGACCTGAATTCCAGCACAGAGTGACTCCAGGAGTTGAATTCCAGCACAGAATGACTCCAAGAGCTGAACTGCAGCAGAAAGTAAAGACGGGAGCTAATGTCCAGCACAGAGTTACTCTAGATGAACTACAGCACTGAGTGACTACAGGACTTGTACTCCAGCACAGGTTGACTCCAGGAGCTGAACCCCAGCACAGAGTGACTCCAGGAGCTGAGATCCAGCACAGAGTGACTCCTGGAGCTGAGATCCATCACGGAGTGACTCCAGGAGCTCAACGCTAGCACAGAGTGACACCAGCAATTGAACGCCAGCACAGAGTGACCTCAGGAGCTGATCTCAAGCAACGAATGACTTCAGGAGAAGAAATCCAGCACAGACTGACTGAGAGTGAGTCGCAGAACCGAATCCAGCACACAGTGACTCAGGGAACTGAACTCCAACACAGGGTGACTCATTGAGCTGAACTCCTGCACAGAGTAACTCCTGGAGCTCAATCCCAGCAAAGAGTGACACCCGGAGCTGAACGCCAGCACAGAATAACTCAAGGAGCTGAACTCCAGCGAATAGTGACTCAGCGAGCTGAACACTAGCACAGAGTGACTCAGGAGTTGAACTTCAGCACAAAGCGACACCAGGAGCTGAAGTCCAGCAAAGCGTGACTCGCCGAGCTGAAATCCTACAAATATCGACTGCGGGAGATGAATTCCATCACAGTGTGTATCCAGGAGCTGATCTCCAGCGCAGAGTGACTCCAGGAGATGAATTCCAGCACAGAATGACTCCAGGAGCTGAACTCCAGCAGAGAGTGACTCCAGGAACTGAACTCCTACAAATAGTGACTGGGGAACTGAACTTCAGCGCAGATTGAATCCAGGAGCTGATCTCCGGCACAGAGTGGCTCCAGGAGTTGACAACAAGCACAGAGTGACTTCAAGACCTGAACTCCAGTGCAGAGTGACTCCAGGAGCTGAACTCCAGCAGAGTGAGACCCGAGTTGAACTCCAGCACAGATTGATCCCAGGAGCTAAACTCCAGCACAGAGTGACTCCAGGAACTGAAAACCAGCAGAGTGGGTCCCCGAGTTGAACTCCTGCACAGAATGATCCCAGGAGCTAAACTGCAGCACAGAGTGACTCCAGAAACTGAACTCCAGTACAGAATGATTCCAGGAGATGATATCCAGCACAGAGTGACTTCAGGAGCTGAACTCCAGCAGAGTGACTCCCGGAATTGAACTCCAGCTCAGAGTGATCCCAGGACCTGAACTCCAGCGCAGTGTGACTCCAGGAGCTGAACTCCAGCACAGAGTGACTCTAGGACCTGAATTCCAGCACAGAGTGACTCCAGGAGATGATATCCAGCACAGAGTGACTCCAGGTCATGAACTTCAGCGCAGAGTGACCTCAGGAGCTGAACCCCATCACAGAGTGTCTCCAGGGGCTGAAATCCAGTACAGATTGACTCCAGGAGTTGAATTCCAGCACAGAGTGACTCCAGGAGCTGAACTCCAGCAGAAAGTAAAGACGGGAGCTAATGTCCAGCACAGAGTTACTCTAGATGAACTACAGCACTGAGTGACTACAGGACCTGAACTCCAGCACAGGTTGACTCCAGGAGCTGACTCCAGCACAGAGTGACTCTGGTAGATGAAATCCAGCTCATAATGACTCCGGGTGCCGAACTCCAGTAGAGTGACTGCCGGAGTTGAACACCAGCACAGACTGATCCCAGGACCTGATGTCCAGTGCAAAGTGACTCCAGGACCTGAAATACAGCACAGAGTGACTCCAGGAGCTGAAGTCCAGCACAGAGTGACTCTATGACCTGAATTCCAGCACAGAGTGATGCCAGGAGCTGAATTGCAGGACAAAATGACTCAAGGAGCTGAATTCCAGCAGAGTGACTCCCGGAGTTGAACTCCAGCGCCGAGTGACTCCAGGAGCTGAAATCCAGAAAAGAATGACTCCAGGAGATGATATCCAGCACAGAGTGACTTCAGGAGCTGAACACCAGCAGAGTGACTCCCGGAATTGAACTCCAGCCCAGAGTGATCCCAGGACCTGAACTCCAGCGCAGTGTGACTCCAGGAGCTGAACCCCAGCACAGATTGACTCTAGGGACCTGAATTCCAGCACAGAGTGACTCCAGGAGTTGAATTCCAGCACAGAGTGACTCCAGGAGCTGAACTCCAGCAGAAAGTAAAGACGGGAGCTAATGTCCAGCACAGAGTTACTCTAGATGAACTACAGCACTGAGTGACTACCGGACTTGTACTCCAGCACAGGTTGACTCCAGGAGCTGAACTCCAGCACAGAGTGACTCCAGGAGCTGAGATCCAGCACAGAGTGACTCCAGGAGGTGAGATCCATCACGGAGTGACTCCAGGAGCTCAACGCTAGCACAGAGTGACACCAGCAATTGAACGCCAGCACAGAGTGCCTCCACGAGCTGATCTCAAGATGAGAATGACTTCAGGAGAAGATATCCAGCACAGACTGACTTAGAGTGATTTGCAGAACCGAATCCAGCTCACAGTGATTCTGGGAACTGAACTCCAGCACAGGGTGACTCATTGAGCTGAACCCCTGCACAGAGTAACTCCTGGAGCTCAATCCCAGCAAAGAGTGACACCCGGAGCTGAACGCCAGCACAGAATAACTCAAGGAGCTGAACTCCAGCGCAGAGCGACCTGGGGAGTTGAACGTCTGCACGGATTGACTCCAGGAACTGAACTCCAGCACAGAGTGACTCCAGAAAATGAACTGCAGCACAGAGTGACTCCAGAAACTGAACTCCAGTACAGAATGACTCCAGGAGATGATATCCAGCACAGTGTGACTCCAGGAGCTGAACTCCAGCACAGATTGACTCTAGGACCTGAATTCCAGCACAGAGTGACTCCAGGAGTTGAATTCCAGCACAGAGTGACTCCAGGAGCTGAACTCCAGCAGAGTGACTCCTGGAGTTAAACTCCAGCACAGGGTGATCCCAGGACCTGAACTCCAGCACAGAGTGACTCCAGGACCTGAACTCCAGTGGTGAGTGACTCCAGGAGCTGAACTCAAGCAGAAAGTTAAGTCGGGAGCTGATGTCCAGCACACTGTGACACTAGATGACCTCCTGCGCAGAATGATCCCCGGAGCTAAACTCCAGCACAGAGTGACTCCAGGAGATGATATCCAGCACAGAGTGACTTCAGGTTCTAAACTCTCACGTAGAGTGACTCGCTGAAGCGAAGCCAGCACAGAGTGACTTCCGGAGCTGAACTCCGGCACAGAATGACTCTGGGAGCTGAAATCCAGCACAGGGTGACTCAGGGAGCTGAACTGCAGCACAGAGTGGCTCCAGGAGATTAGATTCAGTACAGAGTGACTCCAGAAGCTGTACTCCAGCACAGAGTGACTGCAGGAACTGAACTCCAGCACAGAGTGACTGCAGGACCTGAATTCCAGCACAGAGTGTCTCCTGGTGCTGAACTCCAGAACAGAGTGACTCCCGGAATTGAACTCCAGCACAGAGTGATCCCAGGACCTGAACTCCAGCGCAGAGTGAGTCCAGGAGCTGAACTTCAGCACAGAGTGACTTCAGGAGCTGAAACCCAGCACTGAGTGACACTAGGACCTGAATTCCAGCACAGAATGACTCCAGCAGCTGAGCTCCAGCAGAGTGATTCCAGAGTTAAATTCCAGCACAGAGTGATCCCTGGACCTGAACACCAGTGCAGAGTGACTCCTGGAGCTGAGATCCAGCACAGAGGGACTCCAGGAGGTGAAATCCAGCACAGAGTGACACTAGGAATTGAATTCCAGCACAGAATGACTCCAGGAGCTGAATTCCAGCACAGAATGACTCCCGGAGTTGAACTCCACCACAGAGTGATCCCAAGACTTGAAATTCGGCACAGAGTGACTCCAGGAGCTGCAATCGAGCACAGAGTGACTCCAGGACCTGAATTCCATCACAGAGTGATTCTAGCAGCCGAATTCCAACAGAGTGACTCCCGGAGTTGAACGCCATCGCAGAGTGACTCCTCGAGCTGAAATCCAGCACACAGGGACTCCAGGAGCTGAAATCCAGCGCAGAGTGACCCCAGGAACTGAAATCCAGCAGAGTGGGTCCCCGAATTGAACTCCAGCACAGAGTGATCCCAGGAGCTAAACTCCAGCACAGAGTGACTGCAGGAACTGAAATCCAGCAGAGTGGGTCCCCGAGTTGAACTCCAGCACACAGTGATCCCAGGAGCTAACCCGCAGCACAGAGTGACTCCAGAAACTGATCTCCAGTACTGAATGACTCCAGGAGATGATATCCAGCACAGTTTGACTCCAGGAGCTGAACCCCAGCACAGAATGACTTCCGGAGTTGAACTCCAACACAGAGTGATCCCAGGACTTGAAATTCGGCACAGAGTGACTCCAGGAGCTGAAACCCAGCCCAGAGTGACTCTAGGACCTGAATTCCATCACAGAGTGACTCTAGCAGCTGAATTCCTGCAGAGTGACTCCCGGAGTTGAACGCCATCGCAGAGTGACTCCTGGAGCTGAAATCCAGCACAGAGGGACTCCAGGAGCTGAAATCCAGTACAGAGTGACTCCAGGAGCTGAATTCCAGCACAGAATAACTCAAGGAGCTGAACTCCAGCGAATAGTGTCTCAGGGAGCTGAACACTAGCACAGAGTGACTCAGGAGTTGAACTTCAGCACAAAGCGACACCAGGAGCTGAAGTCCAGCACAGCGTGACTCGCCGAGCTGAAATCCTACAGATACTGACTGCGGGAGATGAATTCCATCACAGTGTGTATCCAGGAGCTGATCTCCACCACAGAGTGACTCCAGGAGCTGAACTCTAGCAGAGTGACTCCAGGAGTTAAACTCTAGCACAGGGTGATCCCAGGACCTGAACTCCAGTGGAGAGTGACTCCAGGAGCTGAACTCAAGCAGAAAGTTAAGTCGGGAGCTGATGTCCAGCACAGTGTGACACTAGATGACCGCCAGCGCAGAATGATCCCCGGAGCTAAACTCCAGCACAGAGTGACTCCAGGAGATGATATCCAGCACAGAGTGACTTCAGGTTCTAAACTCCCACGTAGAGTGACTCGCAGAAGCGAAGCCAGCACCGAGTGACTTCCGGAGCTGAACTCCGGCACAGAATGACTCAGGGAGCTGAACTGCAGCACAGAGTGGCTCCAGGAGTTGAACTTCATCAGATAGTGACTCCAGGAGATGAGATTCAGTATAGAGTGACTCCTGGAGCCCAACGCCAGCACAGAGTGACTCCAGAAGCTGTACTCCAGCACAGAGTGACTGCAGGACCTGAATTCCAGCACAGTGTGTCTCCTGGTGCTGAACTCCAGCACAGAGTGACTCCCGGAATTGAACTCCAGCAGAGAGTGATCCCAGGACCTGAACTCCAGCGCAGAGTGAGTCCAGGAGCTGAACTTCAGCACAGAGTGACTTCAGGAGCTGAAACCCAGCACTGAGTGACACTAGGACCTGAATTCCAGCACAGAATGACTCCAGCAGCTGAGCTCCAGCAGAGTGATTCCGGAGTTAAATTCCAGCACAGAGTGATCCCAGGAGCTAAACTCCAGCACAGAGTGATTCCAGGAACTGAAATCCAGCAGAGTGGGTCCCAGAGTTGAACGCCAGTGCAGAGTGACTCCTGGAGCTGAGATCCAGCACAGAGGGACTCCAGGAGGTGAAATCCAGCACAGAGTGACTCTAGGAATTGAATTCCAGCACAGAATGACTCCAGGAGCTGAATTCCAGCACAGAATGACTCCCGGAGTTGAACTCCAACACAGAGTGATCCCAGGACTTGAAATTCGGCACAGAGTGACTCCAGGAGCTGAAATCGAGCACAGAGTGACTCTAGCACCTGAATTCCATCACAGAGTGACTCTAGTAGCTGAATTCCAGCAAAGTGACTCCCGGAGTTGAACGCCATCTCAGAGTGACTCCTGGAGCTGAAATCCAGCACAGAGGGACTCCAGGAGCTGAAATCCAGCACAGAGTGACCCCTGGAACTGAAATCCAGCAGAGTGGGTCCCGGAGATGAACTCCAGCACAGAGTGATCCCAGGAGCTAAACTCCAGCACAGAGTGATTCCAGGAACTGAAATCCAGCAGAGTGGGTCCCAGAGTTGAACTCCAGCATGGAGTGATCCCAGGAGCTAAATTCCAGCACAGAGTGACTCCAGAAACTGAACTCCAGCACAGAATGACTCCTGGAGATGATATCCAGCATAGAGTGACTTCAGGAGCTGAACTCCAGCAGAGTGACTCCCGGTATTGAACTCCAGCTCAGAGTGATCCCAGGACCTGAACTCCAGTGCAGTGTGACTCCAGGAGCTGAACTCCAGCACAGAGTGACTCCAGGAGTTGAATTCCAGCAGAAAGTAAAGACGGGAGCTAATGTCCAGCACAGAGTTACTCTAGATGAACTACAGCACTGAGTGACTACAGGAATTTGTACTCCAGCACAGGTTGACTCCAGGACCTGAACTCCAGCACAGGTTGACTCCAGGAGCTGAACTCCAGCACAGAGTGACTCTGGTAGATGAAATCCTTCCCAGAATGACTCCGGGTGCCGAACTCCAGTAGAGTGACTCCCGGAGTTGAACTCCAGCACAGACTGATCCCAGGAGCTGATGTCCAGCGCAAAGTGACTCCAGGACCTGAAATCCAGCACAGAGTGACTCCAGGAGCTAAGGTCCAGCACAGAGTGACTCTATGACCTGAATTCCAGCACAGAGTGACGCCAGGAGCTGAATTGCAGGATAAAATGACTCCAGGAGCTGAATTCCAGCAGAGTGACTCCCAGAGTTGAACTCCAGCGCAGAGTAACTCCAGGAGCTGAAATCCAGAACAGAATGACTCCAGGAGATGATATCCAGCACAGAGTGACTTAAGGAGCTGAACTCCAGCAGAGTGACTCCCGGAATTGAACTCCAGCCCAGAGTGATCCCAGGACCTGAACTCCAGCGCAGTGTGACTCCAGGAACTGAACTCCAGCACAGATTGACTCTAGGGACCTGAGTTCCAGCACAGAGTGACTCCAGGAGTTGAATTCCAGCACAGAGTGACTCCAGGAGTTGAATTCCAGCGCAGTGTGACTCTAGGAGCTGATCTCCAGCACAGATGTACTCTGGGACCTGAATTCCAGCACAGAATGACTCCAGGAGCTGAACTCCAGCAGAAAGTAAAGACGGGAGCTAATGTCCAGCACAGAGTTACTCTAGATGAACTACAGCACTGAGTGACTACAGGAATTTGTACTCCAGCACAGGTTGACTCCAGGAGCTGAACTCCAGCACAGAGTGACTCCAGGAGCTGAACTCCAGCACAGAGTGACTCTGGTAGATGAAATCCAGCCCAGAATGACTCCGGGTGCCGACCTCCAGTAGAGTGACTCCCGGAGTTGAACTCCAGCACAGACTGATCCCAGGACCTGATGTCCAGCGCAAAGTGACTCCAGGACCTGAAATCCAGCACAGAGTGACTCCAGGAGCTGAGGTCCAGCACAGAGTGACTCTATGACCTGAAATCCAGCACAGAGTGACTCCAGGAGCTGAACTCCAGCAGAATGTAAAGACGGGATCTAATGTCCAGCACAGAGTTAGTCTAGATGAACTACAGCACCGAGTGACTACAGGACTTGTACTCCAGCACAGGTTGACTCCAGGAGTTGTACTCCAGCACAGATTGACTCTAGGACCTGAATTCCAGCACAGAGTGACTCCAGGATTTGAATTCCAGCACAGAGTGACTCCAGGAGCTGAACTCCAGCAGAAAGTAAAGACGGGAGCTAATGTCCAGCACAGAGTTACTCTAGATGAACTACAGCACTGAGTGACTACAGGAATTTGTACTCCAGCACAGGTTGACTCCAGGAGCTGAACTCCAGCACAGAGTGACTCCAGGAGCTGAGATCCAGCTCAGAGTGACTCCAGGAGGTGAGATCCATCACGGAGTGACTCCAGGAGCTCAACGCTAGCACAGAGTGGCACCAGCAAAAGAACGCCAGCACAGAGTGACTCCAGGAGCTGATCTCAAGCAGCGAATGACTCCAGGAGAAGATATCCAGCACAGACTGACTTAGAGTGAGTCGCAGAACCGAATCCAGCACACAGTGACTCAGGGAACTGAACTCCAGCACAAGGTGACTCATTGAGCTGAACTCCTGCACAGAGTAACTCCTGGAGCCCAATCCCAGCAAAGAGTGACATCCGGAACTGAACGCCAGCACAGAATGACTCAAGGAGCTGAACTCCAGCGCAGAGCGACCTGGGGAGTTGAACGTCTGCACGGATTGACTCCAGGAACTGAACTCCAGCACAGAGTGACTCCAGAAACTGAACTGCAGCACAGTATGACTCCAGGAGATGATATCCAGCACAGAGTGACTCCAGGACATGAACTCCAGCGCAGAGTGACTCCAGGAGCTGAACTCCATCTCAGAGTGTCTCCAGGAGCTGAAATCCAGTACAGAGTGACTCCAGGAGCTGAATTCCAGCACAGAATAACTCAAGGAGCTGAACTCCAGCGAACAGCGACTCGGAGCTGAACACCAGCACAGAGTGACTCAGGAGTTAAACTTCAGCGCAAAGCGACACCAGGTGCCGAAGTCCAGCAAAGCGTGACTCGCCGAGCTGAAATCCTACAAATATTGACTGCGGGAGATGAATTCCATCACAGTGTGTATCCAGGAGCTGATCTCCAGCACGGAGTGACTCCAGGAGATGAATTCCAGCACAGAATGACTCCAGGAGCTGAACTCCAGCAGAGTGACTCCAGGAGTTAAACTCTAGCACAGGGTGATCCCAGGACCTGAACTCCAGCACAGAGTGACTCCAGGACCTGAACTCTAGTGGAGAGTGACTCCAGGATCTGAATTTCAGCACAGAATGACTCCAGGAGCTGAACTCAAGCAGAAAGTTAAGTCGGGAGCTGATGCCCAGTACATTGTGACACTAGATGACCGCCAGCGCAAAATGATCCCAGGAGCTAAACGCCAGCACAGAGTGACTCCAGGAGATGATATCCAGCACATAGTGACTTCAGGTTCTAAACTCCCACGTAGAGTGACTCGCAGAAGCGAAGCCAGCACAGAGTGACTACCGGAGCTGAACTCCGCCAGAGAATGACTCTGGGAGCTGACAACCAGCACAGGGTGACTCCAGGAGCTGAAATCCAGCACAGATTTACTCTAGGGACCTGAATTCCAGCACAGAGTGACTCCAGGAGCTGAACTCCAGCAGAAAGTAAAGACGGAAGCTAATGTCCAGCACAGAGTTACTCTAGATGAACTACAGCACCGAGTGACTACAGGACTTGTACTCCAGCACAGGTTGACTCCAGGAACTGAACTCCAGCACAGATTGACTCTAGGACCTGAATTCCAGCGCAGTGTGACTCCAGGAGATGAACTCCAGCACAGATTGACTCTAGGATCTGATTTCCAGCACAGAGTGACTCCAGGAGTTGAATTCCAGCACAGAGTGACTCCAGGAGCTGAACTCCAGCACAAAGTGACTCTCGGAATTGAACTCCAGCACAGAGTGATCCCAGGACCTGAACTCCAGCGCAGCGTGACTCCAGGAGATGAACTCCAGCACAGATTGACTCTAGGATCTGATTTCCAGCACAGAGTGACTCCAGAAGCTGTACTCCAGCACAGAGTGACTCCAGGAGCTGAACTCCAGCACAGAGTGACTGCAGGACCTGAATTCCAGCACAGAGTGTGTCGTGGTGCTGAACTCCAGCACAAAGTGACTCTCAGAATTGAACTCCAGCACAGAGTGATCCCAGGACCTGAACTCCAGCGCAGTGTGACTCCAGGAGATGAACTCCAGCACAGATTGACTCTAGGATCTGATTTCCAGCACAGAGTGACTCCAGGAGTTGAATTCCAGCACAGAGTGACTCCAGGAGCTGAACTCCAGCAGAAAGTAAAGACGGGAGCTAATGTCCAGCACAGAGTTACTCTAGATGAGCTACAGCGCTGAGTGACTACAGGACTTGTACTCCAGCACAGGTTGACTCCAGGATCTGAACTCCAGCACAGAGTGACTCCAGGAGCTGAGATCCAGCACAGGGTGACTCAGGGAGCTGAACTGCAGCACAGAGTGGCTCCAGGAGTTGAACTTCATCAGAGAGTGACTCCAGGAGATGAGATTCAGTACAGAGTGACTCCTGGAGCCCAACACCAGCACAGAGTGACTCCAAAAGCTGTACTCCAGCACAGAGTGACTGCAGGAACTGAACTCCAGCACAGAGTGACTGCAGGAACTGAACTCCAGCACAGAGTGACTGCAGGAACAGAATTCCAGCACAGAGTGTCTCCTGGTGCTGAACTCCAGCACAGAGTGACTCCCGGAATTGAACTCCAGCACAGAGTGATCCCAGGACCTGAACTCCAGCGCAGAGTGACTCCAGGAGCTGAACTTCAGCACAGAGTGACTCCAGCTGCTGAGCTCCACAAGAGTGATTCCGGAGTTAAATTCCAGCACAGATTGATCCCTGGACCTGAACGCCAGTGCAGAGTGACTACTGGAGCTGAAATCCAGCACAGAGGGACTCCAGGAGGTGAAATCCAGCACAGAGTGACTCTAGGAATTGAATTCCAGCACAGAATGACTCCAGGAGCTGATTTCCAGCACAGAATGACTCCCGGAGTTGAACTCCACCACAGAGTGATCCCAGGACTTGAAATTCGGCACAGAGTGACTCCAGGAGCTGAAATCGAGCACAGAGTGACTCTACGACCTGAATTCCATCACAGAGTGACTCTAGCAACTGAATTCCAGCAGAGTGATTCCCGGAGTTGAATGCCATCGCCGAGTGACTCCTGGAGCTGAAATCCAGCACAGAGGGACTCCAGGAGCTGCAATCCAGCAAAGAGTGACCCCAGGAACTGAAATCCAGCAGAGTGGGTCCCTGAGTTGAACTCCAGCACAGAGTGATCCCAGGAGCTAAACTCCAGCACAGAGTGACTCCAGGAACTGAAATCCAGCAGAGTGGGTCCCCGAGTTGAACTCCAGCACAGAGTGATCCCAGGAGCTAAACTCCAGCACAGAGTGACTCCAGAAACTGAACTCCAGCACAGAATGACTCCAGGAGATGATATCCAACATCGAGTGACTCCCGGAATTGAACTCCAGCTCAGAGGGATCCCAGGATCTGATCTCTAGCACAGTGTGACTCCAGGAGCTGAACTCCAGCACAGAGTGACTCTAGGACCTGAATTCCAGCACAGAGTGACTCCAGGAGATGATATCCAGCATAGAGTGACTCCAGGATATGAACTTCAGCGCAGAGTGACCCCAGGAGCTGAACCCCATCACAGAGTGTCTCCAGGGGCTGAAATCCAGTACAGAGTGACTCCAGGAGCTGAATTCCAGCACAGAATAACTCAAGGAGCTGAACTCCAGCGAACAGCGACTCAGGGAGCTGAACACCAGCACAGAGTGACTCAGGAGTTGAACTTCAGCACAGAGAGACTCCAGGAGCTGAACTCCAGCAGTAAGTAAAGACGGGAGCTAATGTGCAGCACAGAGCTACTCTAGATGAACTACCGCGCTGAGTGACTACAGGACATGAACTCCAGCACAGGTTGATTCCAGGAGCTGAACTTCAGCACAGAGTGACTCTGGTTGATGAAATCCAGCCCAGAATGACTCCGGGTGCCGAACTCCAGTAGAGTGACTCCCGGATTTGAACTCCAGCACAGACTGATCCCAGGACCTGATGTCCAGCGCAAAGTGACTCCAGGACCTGAAATCCAGCACAGAGTGACTCCAGGAGCTGAAGTCCAGCACAGAGTGACTCTGTGACCTGAATTCCAGCACAGAGTGATGCCAGGAGCTGAATTGCAGGACAAAATGACTCCAGGAGCTGAATTCCAGCAGAGTGACTCCCGGAGATGAACTCCAGTGCAGAGTGACTCCAGGAGCTGAAATCCAGAACAGAATGACTCCAAGAGATGATATCCAGCACAGAGTGACTTCAGGAGCTGAACTCCAGCAGAGTGACTCCCGGAATTGAACTCCAGCCCAGAGTGATCCCAGGACCGAACTCCAGCGCAGTGTGACTCCAGGAGCTGTTCTCCAGCACAGATGTACTCTAGGGACCTGAGTTCCAGCACAGATTGACTCCAGGAGTTGAATTCCAGCACAGAGTGACTCCAGGAGCTGAACTCCAGCAGAAAGTAAAGACGGGAGCTAATGTCCAGCACAGAGTTACTCTAGATGAACTACAGCACCGAGTGACTACAGGACATGTACTCCAGCACAGGTTGACTCCAGGAGCTGAACTCCAGTACAGAGTGACTCCAGGAACTGAAAACCAGCAGAGTGGGTCCCCGAGTTGAACTCCTGCAGAGAATGATCCCAGGAGCTAACCTGCAGCACAGAGTGACTCCAGAAACTGAACTCCAGTACAGAATGACTCCAGGAGATGATATCCAGCACAGAGTGACTTCAGGAGCTGAACTCCAGCAGAGTGACTCCCGGAATTGAACTCCAGTGCAAAGTGACTCCAGGACCTGAAATCCACACAGAGTGACTCCAGGAGAAGATATACAGCACAGACTGACTTCAGGAGCTGAACTTCCACGTAGAGTGAGTCGCAGAACCGAATCCAGCACACAATGACTCAGGGATCTGACCTCCAGCACAGTGTGACGCCAGGAGTTGAACTTCAGCACAGAGTGACTCCAGGAGCTGAAATCCAGCACAGAATGACTCCAGGAGCTGAACACCAGCAGAGTGACTCCCGGCGTTGAACTCCAGCGCAGAGTGACTCCAGGAGAAGATATACAGCACAGACTGACTTCAGGAGCTGAACTTCCACGTAGAGTGAGTCACAGAACCGAATCCAGCAAACAATGACTCAGGGAGCTGAACTCCAGCACAGTGTGACACCAGGAATTGAACTCCAGCGCAGAGTGAATCCAGGAGCTGATCTCCGGAACAGAGTGACTCCAGGATCTAACAACCAGCACAGAGTGACTTCAGGACCTGAACTCCAATGCAGAGTGACTCCAGGAGCTGAAATCCAGCACAGAGTGACTCCAGGAGCTAACAACCAGCACAGAGTGACTCCAGGAGCTGAAATCCAGCACAGAGTGACTCCAGGAGCTGAACTCCAGTACAGAGTGAATCCAGGAGCTGAACTCCAACAGGAAATAAAGACGGGAACTGATGTGCAGCACAGAGTTACTCTAGAAGAACTCCAGCACTGAGTGACCAAAGGAACTCCAGCGAATAGTGACTCAGGGAACTGAACTCAAACACATTGTGACTCAGCGCGCTGAACGCCAGCACAGAGTGAATCCAGGAGTTGAACTTCAGCACAGAGTGACTCAAGGAGCTGAACTCCAGCAGAGTGAGTCCCCAAGTTGAACTCCAGCACAGAGTGATCCCAGGAGCTAAACTCCAGCACAGAGTGACTCCAGGAACTGAAATCCAGCAGAGTGACTCCCGGAGTTGAACTCCAGCACAGAGTGAATCCAGGAGCTGAAATCCAGCACAGAATGACTCCAGGCGCTGAACTCCAGCAGTGTGACTCCCGGAGTTGAACTCCAGCGCAGAGTGACTCCATGAACTGAAATCCAGCACAGAGTGACTCAGGAGAAGATATCCAGCACAGACTGACTTCAGGAGCTGAACTTCCATGTAGAGTGAGTCACAGAACCGAATCCAGCATACAATGACTCAGGCAGCTGAACTCCAACACACTCTGACTCAGCGAGCTGACCTGCAGCACAGAGTGTTTCCAGGAATTGAAAAATGCACAGAGTGACTCCAGGAGTTGAGATTCAGCACAGAGTGATTCCTGGAGCCCAACTCCAGCACAGAGTGACTCCAGAAGCTCAAATTCCAGCAAAGAGTGATTCCTGTAGCTGAATTCCAGCACAGAGTGACTCCAGGAGCTGAACTGCAGCACAGAGTGACTGCAGGAACAGAACTCCAGCACAGAGTGATCCCAGGACCTGAACTCCAGTGCAGAGTGACTCCAGGAGCTGAAATCCAGCACAGACGGACTCCAGGAGCTAAAATCCAGCACAGAGTGACTGCAGGAGCTGAATTCCAGCACAGAATGACGCCAGGAGCTGATCTCCAGCAGAAAGTAAAGACGGGAGCTGATGTCCTGCACATAGTTACTCTACATGAACTCCAGCACTGAGTGACTCCAGCAGCTGAACTGCAGCAGAGAGTGACTCTACGACCTGAATTCCAGCACACAGTGACTCAGGCAGCTGAACTCCAGCACAAAGTGACACCAGGAGTTGAACTTCTACAAATAGTGACTGAGGAACTGAACTCCAGAGCAGAGTGAATCCAGGAGCTGACAACCAGCACAGAGTGACTTCAGGACCTGAATTCCAGCACAGAGTGACTCCAGGAGCTGAAATCCAGTACAGAGTGACTCCAGGAACTGAATTCCAGCACAGAATGACTCCAGGAGCTGAACTCCAGCAGAAAGTAAAGCCGGGAGCTGACGTCCAGCACAGAGTTACTCTAGATGAACTCCTGCACTGAGTGACCAAGGGAACTCCAGCGAATAGTGACTCAGGGAACTGAACTCCAACACACAGTGATTCAGCGAGCTGAACTCCAGCACAGAGTGACTCCAGGAGTTGAACCTCTGCACAGAGTGACACCCAGAGCTGAATGCTAGCACAGAGTGACTCCTGGAGTTGAACTTCAGCACAGTGTGACTCCAGGAGTTGAACTTCTGCACGGATTGACTCCAGGAACTGAACTCCAGCACAGAGTGACTCCTGGAGTTGAACTCCAGCACAGAGTGATCCCAGGAGCTAAACTCCAGCACAGAGTGAATCTGAACTGCAGCTCAGAATGACTCCAGGAGATCATATGCAGCACAGAGTGACTTCAGGATCTAAACTCCGAGATAGAGTGACTCGCAGAAGCTTAGCCAGCACAGAGTGACTCCGGGAGCTGAAATCCAGCACAGAGTGACTCCAGGAGCTGAAATACAGCACAGAGTGACTCCAGGAGCTGAATTCCAGCACAGAGTGACTCCAGGGTGACTCCAGGAGCGGAATTCCAGCTCAGAATGACTCCAGGAGCTGAACTCCAGCAGAAAGTAAAGACGGGAGCTGATGTCCAGCACACAGTAACTCTAGATGAACTCCAGCACTGAGAGACTACAGGAACTCCAGAGAATAGTGACTCAAGGAACTGAACTCCAGCATGCAGTGACTCAGTGAGCAGATCTCCAGCACAGAGTGACTCAAGGAGTGGAACTTCAGCACAGAGTGTCTCCAGGGGTTGATCATCTGCACAGAGTGACGTCCATTGCTGAACACTAGCACAGAGTGACTCCAGGAACTGAACATCAGCGCAGAGTGACTCCCGGAGCTCAATGCTAGCACAGAGTGACACCAGGAATTGAACTCCAGCACAGAGTGATGCCAGGAGCTGAACTCCATCAGAGAGTGACTCAGGGAGCTGATCTCGAGCACAGAGTGACTCCAGGAGCTGAACTCCTTCAAATAGTGACTGGGAAACTGAACTCCAGCGCAGAGTGAATCCAGGAGCTGATCTCCAGCACAGAGTGACTCCAGGAGCTGACAACCAGCACAGAGTGACTTCAGGACCTGAACTCCAGTGCAGACTGTCTCCAGGAGCTGAAATCCAGCACAGAGTGACTCCAGGAGCTGAATTCCAGCACAGAATGACTCCAGGAGCTGAACTCCAGCAGAAAGTAAAGACGGGAGCTGATGTCCAGCACAGATTTACTCTAGAAGAACTCCTGCACTGACTGCCCAAGGGAACTCCAGCGAATAGTGACTCAGGGAACAGAACTCCAACACACAGTGACTCAGCGAGCTGAACTTCAGCACAGAGTGACTCCAGAAATTGAACCTTTGCACAGAGTGACACCCAGAGCTGAATGCTAGCACAGAGTGACTCCTGGAGTTGAACTTCAGCACAGAGTGACACCAGGACCTGAACTCCAGTGCAGAGTGACTCCAGCAGCTGAAATCCATCACTGAGTGAATCCAGGAGCTGAAATACAGCACAGAGTGACTCCAGAGGCTGAATTAAAGCACAGAAAGACTCCAGGAGCTGAACTCCAGCAGAAAATAAAGACGGAAGCTGATGTCCAGCACAGTTACTCTAGATGAACTCCAGCACAGAGTGACTCCAGAAACTGAACATCCAGCACAGAGAGACTCTAGGAGTTGAACTTCAGCACAGACTGACTCCGGTGGATGATATCCAACCCAGAGTGACTCAGGGAGCTGAACTCCAGCACAGAGTGACTCCGGGAGCTGAAACCGAGCAGAGACTGACTCCAGGAGCTGACCACCAGCACAGAGTGATCCGAGGAGCTAAACGCAAGCACAGAGTGACCCCAGGAACTGAACTCCAGAACAGAATGACTCGGGAGCTGAACTCCAGCACAGAGGGACTCCAGGAGATGAAATACAGCACAGAGTTGACTCCAGGAGCTGAAATCCAGCACAGAGTGAATTCAGGCGCTGAATACCAGCACAGAGTGACTCCAGGAACTAAGCTCCAGCAGAGTGATTCCCGGAGATGAACTCCAGCGCAGAGTGATCCAAGGAGGTAACTTCCAGCACCGACTGACTCCAGAAACTGCACACCAAGCACAGAGTGACTCCAGGAGTTGAACTTCAGCACAGAGAGACTCCAGAAGTTGGACTCCAGCACAGAGTGACTGCGGGAGCTGAACTCCAGTACAGAGTGGCTCCAGGAGCTGAAACCCAGCACAGAATGAATTTGGGAGCTGAACTCCAGCACGGAGTGACTCACGGAGCTCAATTCCGGCAACGACTGACTCTCGGAGTGGAACTCCAGCGCAGAGTGACTCCAGGAACTAAACTCCAGCAGAGAGACTCTGGACTTGAACTCCAGCACAGTGTGATCCAAGGAGCCAAACTCCAGCACAGAGTGACTCCAGGAACTGAACTCCAGCACAGAGTGATCCAAGGAGGTAAGTTCCAGCACAGAGTGACTCCGGGAGCTGAACACCAGCATAGAGTGACTCCGGGATCAGAAATTGAGCAGAGAGTGATTCAGGGAGCTGAAGTCCCACACGGAGAGACTCAGGGAGCTGAACTCCAGCACAGAGTGAATCTGGGAGCTGAAATCCAGCACAGAGTGACTCCAGGAGCTGAATTCCAGCACAGAGTGACTCAGGGAGCTGAAGTCCAGCACAGAGTGATCCAAGGAGGTAGGTTCCAGCACAGAGTGACTCCAGGAGTTGAACTTCAGCACAGAGAGACTCCAGAAGTTGGACTCCAGCACAGAGTGACTGCGGGAGCTGAACTCCAGTATAGAGTGGCTCCAGGAGCTGAAACCCAGCACAGAATGAATTTGGGAGCTGAACTCCTGCACGGAGTGACTCACGGAGCTCAATTCCGGCAACGACTGACTCTCGGAGTGGAACTCCAGCGCAGAGTGATCCAAGGAGCCAAACTCCGGCACAGAGTGACTCCAGGAACTGAGCTCCAGCACAGAGTGATCCAAGGAGGTAAGTTCCAGCACAGAGTGACTCCGGGAGCTGTACTCCAACACAGAGTGACTCCAGGAGCTGAAATCCAGCACTGAGTGACTCAGGGAGCTGAACTCCAGCACAGAGTGAATCTGGGAGCTGAATTCCACCACAGACTGACTCAGGGAGCTGAAGTCCAGCACAGAGTGATCTAAGGAGGTAGGTTCCAGCACAGAGTGACTCCAGGAACTAAACTCAAGCAGAGAGACTCCCAGACTTTAAATCCAACACAGAGTGATCCAAGGAGCCAAACTACGGCACTGCGTGACTCCAGGAGTTGAACTTCAGCACAGAGTGACTCCAGGAGTTTAATGCCAGCACAGACTGACTCCAGTAGCCGAATTCCAGCACAGAGTGACTCAGGGAGCTGAGCACCAGCAGAGAGTGACTGAGGGAGCAGAACTCCAGTATAGAGTGACTCTGGGATCAGAAATCGAGCAGAGTGATTCAGAGAGCTGAATTCCAGCACAGAGTGACTCCAGGATCTAAAACCACAAGCAGAGTGACTCGCAGAAGCGAAACCAGCACAGACTGTCTGTGGAATCTGAATTCCAGCACAGAATGACTCAGGGAGCTGAACTCCAGCAGAGAGTGACCCCAGGAGCTGAAATCCAGCACAGAGTGACTCCAAGAGCTGAATTCCAGCACAGAGTGACTCCAGGAACTAAATTCCAGCAGAGTGATTCCCGGAGTTGAACTCCAGCACAGAGTGATCGAAGGAGGTAAGTTCCAGCAGAGTGACTCCAGAAACTGAACATCCAGCACAGAGTGAGTCGGGGAGCTGAACTCCCACACAGAGTGACTCAGGTAGCCGAACTCCCACACAGAGTGACTCCAGGATTTGAAATTCAGCACAGAGTGACTCCAGGAGTGTAAATCCCGCACAGACTGACTCCGGTAGCTGAACACCAGCAGAGAGTGACTCAGGGAGCTGAACTCCAGCACAGAATGACTCCCGGAGATCAGTCTCAGCAAAGAGTGACTCCCGGAGCTGCACTCCAGCACAGTGTGACTCCAGGAACTGAGCTCCAGCACAGAATGTTTCCAGGAGATGATATCCAGCAAAATGTGACTCCCGGAGCTGAACTCCAGCAAAGGGTGACTCAAGGAGCTGAACTTCGGCACAGAGTGACTAAGGGAGCAGAACACCAGCACAGAATGACTCAAGGAGCTGAACTCCAGCACAGAGTGACTACAGGAGCTGAAGTCCAGCACAGCGTGACTGCCGGAGCTGAACTCCAACAAAGAGTGAATCCAGGAGTTGAAATTCAGCACAGAGTGACACCAGGAGTTGAACACTAGCACAGACTGATTCCAGTGGATGAAATCCAGCCCAGAGTGATTCAGGGAGCTGACCTCCAGCACAGAGTGACTGCAGGAGCTGAACTGCAGTACAGAGTGACTCCAGGAGCTGAAACCCAGCAGAGAGTGACTCCAGGAGCTGAACTCCAGCACAGAATAAATCTGGGAGTTAAACTCCAGCACAGAGTGACTCCAGGAGATGAAATCCAGCACAGAGTTGACTCCAGGAGCTGAAATCCAGCACAGACTAACGTCAGGCACTGAATTCCAGCACAGAGTGACTACAGGAGCTGAGGTCCAGCACAGCGTGACTGCCGGAGCTGAAATCCAACACAGAGTGATTCCAGGAGTTGAAATTCAGCACAGAGTGACACCAGGATTTGAACACTAGCACAGCCTGACTCCGGTGGATGAAATCCAGCCCAGATTGACTCAGGGAGCTGACCTCCAGCACAGATTGACTGCAGGAGCTGAACTCCAGTATAGAGTGTCTCCAGGAGCTGAAACCCAGCAGAGATTGACTCCAGGAGCTGAACTCCAGCACAGAATGAATTTGGGAGCTGAACTCCAGCACAGATTGACTCACGGAGCTGAATTCCGGCAAAGATTGACTCCCGGAGCGGAACTCCAGCGCAGAGTGACTCCAGGAACTAAACTCCAGCAAAGAGACTCCCGGACTTGAACTCCAGCACAGAGTGATCCAAGGAGCCAAACTCCGGCACAGAGTGACTCCAGGAACCGAACTCCACCACAGAATCACTCCAGGAGCTGAACTCCAGCACTCAGTGACTGCAGGATCTGAACTCCAGCATAGAATGAGTCCGGGAGCAGAACCCAAACACAGAGGGATTCTGGGAGTTTAACTCCCGCACAGACTGACTCTGGAATCTGAATTCCAGCACAGAGTGACTCGGGGAGCTGAACTCCAGCACAGTGTGAATCTGGGAGCTGAACACCAGCACGGAGTGACTCACGGAGCTGAATTCCGGCAAAGACTGACTCCCGGAGTGGAACTCCAGCGCAGAGTGACTCCAGGTACTAAACTCCAGCAGAGATACCTCCGGACTTGAACTCCAGCACAGAGTGATCCAAGGAGCCAAACTCCGGCACAGAGTGACTCCAGGAACTGAACTCCACCACAGAATCACTCCAGGAGCTGAACTCCAGCACGCAGTGACTGCAGGATCTGAACACCAGCATAGAGTGAGTCCGGGAGCAGAACCCAAGCACAGAGTGACTCCGGGAGTTGAACTCCAGCACAGAGCGAATCTGGGAGCTGAAATCCAGCACAGAGTGAATCTGGGAGCTGAAATCCAGCACAGAGTGACTCCAGGAGCTGAAATCCAGCACAGAGTGATCCAAGGAGGTAAGTTCCAGCACAGAGTGACTCCAGAAACTGAACATCCAGCACAGAGTGGCTCAGGGAGCTGAACTCCCACACAGAGTGACTCCAGGAGTTGAACTTCAGCACAGAGTGACTCCAGGAGTTTAGCTCCAGCACAGAATGACTCCGGTAGCTGAATTCCAGCACAGAGTGACTCCGGGAGCTGTGCACCAGCAGAGAGTAACTCAGGGAGTAGAACTCCAGTATAGAGTGACTCCGGGATCAGAAATCGAGCAGAGAGTGATTCAGGGAGCTGAATTCAAGCACAGAGTGACTCTTGGATCTAAATTCCCACTTAGAGTGACTCGCAAAAGCGAACCCAGCACAGACTGACTCTGGATTCTGAATTCCAGCACAGAATGACTCAGGGAGCTGAAGTTCCGCAGGGAGTGATTCCAGGAGCTGAAATCCAGCACAGAGTGACTCCAGGAGCTGAAGTCCAGCAAAGAATGACTCCAGGAGCTAAATTCCAGCAGAGTGATTCCCGGAGTTGAACTCCAGCACAGGGTGATCGAAGGAGGTAAGTTCCAGCACAGAGTGACTCCAGAAACTGAACATCCAGCACAGAGTGACTCAAGGAGCTAAGCTGCCACACAGAGTGACTAAGGGAGCTGAACTCCGGCACAGAGTGAATCTAGGAGTTGAACTTCAGCACAGAGTGACTCCAGGAGTTTAAATCCCGCTCAGACTGACTCCGGTAGCTGAACACCAGCAGAGAGTGACTCAGGGAGCTGAGCTGCAGCACAGAATGACTACCGGAGCTCAGTCTCAACAAAGGGTGAGTCCCAGAGATGCACTCCAGCACAGTGTGACTCCAGGAACTGAGCTCCAGCACAGAATGACTCCAGTAGATGATATCCAGCACCACGTGACTCCCGGAGCTGAACTCCAGCAAAGGGTGACTCAGGGATTGAACTTCAGCACAGAGTGACTAACGGAGCTGAACGCCAGCACAGAATGACTCAAGGAGCTGAAATCCAGCCAAACAGTGACTCGGGTTGCTGAACTCCAGCACAGAATAACTCAGGGAGTTAAACTCCAGCACAGAGTGACTCCAGGAGATGAAATCCAGCACAAAGTTGACTCCAGGAGCTGAAATCCAGCACAGACTAACGTCAGGCACTGAATTCCAGCACAGAGTGACTGCCAGAGCTGAAATCCAACACAGAGTGACTCCAGGAGTTGAAATTCAGCACAGAGTGACACCAGGATTTGAACACTAGCACAGCCTGACTCCGGTGGATGAAATCCAGCCCAGATTGACTCAGGGAGCTGACCTCCAGCACAGATTGACTGCAGGAGCTGAACTCCAGTATAGAGTGTCTCCAGGAGCTGAAACCCAGCAGAGACTGACTCCAGGAGCTGAACTCCAGCACAGAATGAATTTGGGAGCTGAACTCCAGCACAGATTGACTCACGGAGCTGAATTCCGGCAAAGAGTGACTCCCGGAGCGGAACTCCAGCGCAGAGTGACTCCAGGAACTAAACTCCAGCAAAGAGACTCCCGGACTTGAACTCCAGCACAGAGTGATCCAAGGAGCCAAACTCCGGCACAGAGTGACTCCAGGAACGGAACTCCACCACAGAATCACTCCAGGAGCTGAACTCCAGCACTCAGTGACTGCAGGATCTGAACTCCAGCATAGAATGAGTCCGGGAGCAGAACCCAAGCACAGAGGGATTCTGGGAGTTTAACTCCCGCACAGACTGACTCTGGAATCTGAATTCCAGCACAGAGTGACTCAGGGAGCTGAACTCCACCACAGAATCACTCCAGGAGCTGAACTCCAGCACGCAGTGACTGCAGGATCTGAACTCCAGCATAGAATGAGTCCGGGAGCAGAACCCAAGCACAGAGTGACTCTGGGAGTTGAATTCCAGCACAGAGTGAATCTGGGAGCTGAAATCCAGCACAGAGTGACTCCAGGAGCTGAAATCCAGCACAGAGTGACTCAGGGAGCTGAATTCCAGCACAGAGTGATCCAAGGAGGTAAGTTCCAGCACAGAGTGACTCCAGAAACTGAACATCCAAAACAGAGTGACTCAGGGAGCTGAACTCCAGCACAGAGTGACTCCAGGATTTGAACTTCAGCACAGAGTGGCTCCAGGATTTTAACTCCAGCACAGACTGACTCTGGTAGCTGAACTCCAGCAGAGAGTGACTCCGGGAGCTGAACACCAGCAGAGAGTAACTCAGGGAGTAGAACTCCAGCATACAGTGACTCCGGGATCAGAAATCAAGCAGAGATTGACTCAGGGAGCTGAATTCCAGCACAGAGTGACTTCAGGATCTAAACCCCCACGAAGAGTGACTCACAGAAGCGAACACAGCACAGACTGACTCTGGAATCTGAATTCCTGCACAGAATGACTCAGGGTGCTGAATTCCAGCACAGAGTGACTCCAGGAATTAAATTCCAGCAGAGAGATTCCCTGAGTTGAACTCCAGCACAGGTTGATCGAAGGAGGTAAGTTCCAGCACAGTGTGATTCCAGGAACTGAGCTCCAGCACAGAATGACTCCAGGAGATGATATCCAGCACAACGTGACTCCCGGAGCTGAACTCCCACACAGAGTGACTCAGGGAGCTGAACTCAAGCACAGGGTGACTCCAGGATTTGAACTCTAGCACGCAGTGACTGCAGGATCTGAACTCCAGCATAGAGTGAGTCCGGGAGCAGAACCCAAGCAAAGAGTGATTCTGGGAGTTGAATCCCAGCACAGTGTGAATCTGGGAGCTGAAATCCAGCACAGAGTGACTCCAGGAGCTGAATTCCAGCACAGAGTGACTCAGGGAGCTGAACTCCAGCACAGAGTGATCCAAGGAGGTAAGTTCCAGCACAGAGTGACTCCAGAAACTGAACATCCAGCACAGCGTGACTCAGGGAGCTGAACTCCAGCACAGAGTGACTCCAGGAGTTGAACTTCAGCACAGAGTGACTCCAGGAGTTTAACTCCAGCACAGAATGACTCCGGTAGCTGAATTCCAGCACAGAGTGACTCCGGAAGCTGAACACCAGCAGAGAGTGACTGAGGGAGCAGAACTCCAGTATAGAGTCACTCCGGGATCAGAAATTGAGCAGAGAGTGATTCAGGGAGCTGAATTCAAGCACAGATTGACTTCAGGATCTAAACTCCCACGCAGAGTGACTCGGAGAAGCGAACCCAACACAGACTGACTCTGGATTGTGAATTCCAGCACAGAATGACTCAGAGAGCTGACCTCCAGCAGAGAGTGACTCCAGGAGCTGAAATCCAGCACAGAGTGAATCAGGGAGCTGAACTCCAGCACAGAGTGATCCAAGGGGTAAGTTCCAGCACAGAGTGACTCCAGAAACTGAATATCCAGCACAGAGTGACTCAGGGAGCTAAACTTCAGCACAGAGTGACTCCAGGAGTTTAACTCCAGCCCAGACTGACTCCGGTAGCTGAATTCCAGAACAGAGTGACTCCAGGAGATTAGCTCCCGCACAGACTGACTCCGGTAGCTGAACACAAGCAGAGAGTGACTCAGGGAGCTGAACTCCATCACAGAATGACTCTCGGAGCTCAGTCCCAGCAAAGAGTGACTCCCGGAGATGCACTCCAGCACAGTGTGACTTCTGGAACTGAGCTCCAGCACAGAATGAATCAAGGAGATGATATCCAGCACAAGGTGACTCCCGGAGTTGATCACCAGCAAAGTGTGACTCAGGGAGCTGAACTTCAGAACAGAATGACTCAAGTAGCTGAACCCCAGGCGAATAGTGACTCGGGAAGCTGAACTCCAGCACAGAGTGACTCCAGGAGCTGAAATCCAGCACAGAGTGATTCCAGGAGTTGAACACTAGCACAGAGTGACTCCAGGAGCTGAAATCCAGCACAGAGTGACTTCAGGTGCGGAATTCCAGCACAGAGTGACTACAGGAGCTGAAATCCAGCACAGAGTGACTTCAGGAGCTGAAATCCAGCACAGAGTGACTTCAGGAGCTGAAATCCAGCACAGAGTGACTACAGGAGCTGAGGTCCAGCACAGCGTGACTTCTCGAGCTGAGATCCAGCACAGAGTGACTACAGGAGCTGAACTCCAACACAGAGTGACTCCAGGAGTTGAACACTAGCACAGAGTGACTCCAGGGGCTGAAATCCAGCACAGAGTGACTCAGGGAGCTGAAATCCAGCACAGAGTGACTCCAGGAGTTGAACTTCAGCTCAGAGTGACTCCAGGAGTTTAACTCTAGTACAGACTGACTCCGGTAGCTAAATTCCAGTACAGAGTGACTCCGGGAGCCGAACACCGGCAGAGAGTGACTCAGGGCGCTGAACTCCAGTATAGAGTGACTCCGGGATCAGAAATCGAGCGGAGATTGATGCTGAATTGTAGCACAGAGTGACTGCAGGATCCAAACTTCCACGTAGAGTGACTCGCAGAAGCGAACCCAGCACAGACTGACTCTGGAATCTGAATTCCAGCACAGAATAACTCAGGGAGCTCAACCCCAGCACAGAGTGACTCCAGGATCTGAAATCCAACACAGAGTGACTCCAGGAGCTGAATTCCAGCACAGAATGACTCCAGGAGCTGAACTCCAGCAGAAAGTAAAGACGGGAGCTGATGTCCAGCACAGATTTACTCTAGAAGAACTCCTGCACTGACTGCCCAAGGGAACTCCAGCGAATAGTGACTCAGGGAACAGAACTCCAACACACAGTGACTCAGCGAGCTGAACTTCAGCACAGAGTGACTCCAGAAATTGAACCTTTGCACAGAGTGACACCCAGAGCTGAATGCTAGCACAGAGTGACTCCTGGAGTTGAACTTCAGCACAGAGTGACACCAGGACCTGAACTCCAGTGCAGAGTGACTCCAGCAGCTGAAATCCATCACTGAGTGAATCCAGGAGCTGAAATACAGCACAGAGTGACTCCAGAGGCTGAATTAAAGCACAGAAAGACTCCAGGAGCTGAACTCCAGCAGAAAATAAAGACGGAAGCTGATGTCCAGCACAGTTACTCTAGATGAACTCCAGCACAGAGTGACTCCAGAAACTGAACATCCAGCACAGAGAGACTCTAGGAGTTGAACTTCAGCACAGACTGACTCCGGTGGATGATATCCAACCCAGAGTGACTCAGGGAGCTGAACTCCAGCACAGAGTGACTCCGGGAGCTGAAACCGAGCAGAGACTGACTCCAGGAGCTGACCACCAGCACAGAGTGATCCGAGGAGCTAAACGCAAGCACAGAGTGACCCCAGGAACTGAACTCCAGAACAGAATGACTCGGGAGCTGAACTCCAGCACAGAGGGACTCCAGGAGATGAAATACAGCACAGAGTTGACTCCAGGAGCTGAAATCCAGCACAGAGTGAATTCAGGCGCTGAATACCAGCACAGAGTGACTCCAGGAACTAAGCTCCAGCAGAGTGATTCCCGGAGATGAACTCCAGCGCAGAGTGATCCAAGGAGGTAACTTCCAGCACCGACTGACTCCAGAAACTGCACACCAAGCACAGAGTGACTCCAGGAGTTGAACTTCAGCACAGAGAGACTCCAGAAGTTGGACTCCAGCACAGAGTGACTGCGGGAGCTGAACTCCAGTACAGAGTGGCTCCAGGAGCTGAAACCCAGCACAGAATGAATTTGGGAGCTGAACTCCAGCACGGAGTGACTCACGGAGCTCAATTCCGGCAACGACTGACTCTCGGAGTGGAACTCCAGCGCAGAGTGACTCCAGGAACTAAACTCCAGCAGAGAGACTCTGGACTTGAACTCCAGCACAGTGTGATCCAAGGAGCCAAACTCCAGCACAGAGTGACTCCGGGAACTGAACTCCAGCACAGAGTGATCCAAGGAGGTAAGTTCCAGCACAGAGTGACTCCGGGAGCTGAACACCAGCATAGAGTGACTCCGGGATCAGAAATTGAGCAGAGAGTGATTCAGGGAGCTGAAGTCCCACACGGAGAGACTCAGGGAGCTGAACTCCAGCACAGAGTGAATCTGGGAGCTGAAATCCAGCACAGAGTGACTCCAGGAGCTGAATTCCAGCACAGAGTGACTCAGGGAGCTGAAGTCCAGCACAGAGTGATCCAAGGAGGTAGGTTCCAGCACAGAGTGACTCCAGGAGTTGAACTTCAGCACAGAGAGACTCCAGAAGTTGGACTCCAGCACAGAGTGACTGCGGGAGCTGAACTCCAGTATAGAGTGGCTCCAGGAGCTGAAACCCAGCACAGAATGAATTTGGGAGCTGAACTCCTGCACGGAGTGACTCACGGAGCTCAATTCCGGCAACGACTGACTCTCGGAGTGGAACTCCAGCGCAGAGTGATCCAAGGAGCCAAACTCCGGCACAGAGTGACTCCAGGAACTGAGCTCCAGCACAGAGTGATCCAAGGAGGTAAGTTCCAGCACAGAGTGACTCCGGGAGCTGTACTCCAACACAGAGTGACTCCAGGAGCTGAAATCCAGCACTGAGTGACTCAGGGAGCTGAACTCCAGCACAGAGTGAATCTGGGAGCTGAATTCCACCACAGACTGACTCAGGGAGCTGAAGTCCAGCACAGAGTGATCTAAGGAGGTAGGTTCCAGCACAGAGTGACTCCAGGAACTAAACTCAAGCAGAGAGACTCCCAGACTTTAAATCCAACACAGAGTGATCCAAGGAGCCAAACTACGGCACTGCGTGACTCCAGGAGTTGAACTTCAGCACAGAGTGACTCCAGGAGTTTAATGCCAGCACAGACTGACTCCAGTAGCCGAATTCCAGCACAGAGTGACTCAGGGAGCTGAGCACCAGCAGAGAGTGACTGAGGGAGCAGAACTCCAGTATAGAGTGACTCTGGGATCAGAAATCGAGCAGAGTGATTCAGAGAGCTGAATTCCAGCACAGAGTGACTCCAGGATCTAAAACCACAAGCAGAGTGACTCGCAGAAGCGAAACCAGCACAGACTGTCTGTGGAATCTGAATTCCAGCACAGAATGACTCAGGGAGCTGAACTCCAGCAGAGAGTGACCCCAGGAGCTGAAATCCAGCACAGAGTGACTCCAAGAGCTGAATTCCAGCACAGAGTGACTCCAGGAACTAAATTCCAGCAGAGTGATTCCCGGAGTTGAACTCCAGCACAGAGTGATCGAAGGAGGTAAGTTCCAGCAGAGTGACTCCAGAAACTGAACATCCAGCACAGAGTGAGTCGGGGAGCTGAACTCCCACACAGAGTGACTCAGGTAGCCGAACTCCCACACAGAGTGACTCCAGGATTTGAAATTCAGCAGAGTGACTCCAGGAGTGTAAATCCCGCACAGACTGACTCCGGTAGCTGAACACCAGCAGAGAGTGACTCAGGGAGCTGAACTCCAGCACAGAATGACTCCCGGAGATCAGTCTCAGCAAAGAGTGACTCCCGGAGCTGCACTCCAGCACAGTGTGACTCCAGGAACTGAGCTCCAGCACAGAATGTTTCCAGGAGATGATATCCAGCAAAATGTGACTCCCGGAGCTGAACTCCAGCAAAGGGTGACTCAAGGAGCTGAACTTCGGCACAGAGTGACTAAGGGAGCAGAACACCAGCACAGAATGACTCAAGGAGCTGAACTCCAGCACAGAGTGACTACAGGAGCTGAAGTCCAGCACAGCGTGACTGCCGGAGCTGAACTCCAACAAAGAGTGAATCCAGGAGTTGAAATTCAGCACAGAGTGACACCAGGAGTTGAACACTAGCACAGACTGATTCCAGTGGATGAAATCCAGCCCAGAGTGATTCAGGGAGCTGACCTCCAGCACAGAGTGACTGCAGGAGCTGAACTGCAGTACAGAGTGACTCCAGGAGCTGAAACCCAGCAGAGAGTGACTCCAGGAGCTGAACTCCAGCACAGAATAAATCTGGGAGTTAAACTCCAGCACAGAGTGACTCCAGGAGATGAAATCCAGCACAGAGTTGACTCCAGGAGCTGAAATCCAGCACAGACTAACGTCAGGCACTGAATTCCAGCACAGAGTGACTACAGGAGCTGAGGTCCAGCACAGCGTGACTGCCGGAGCTGAAATCCAACACAGAGTGATTCCAGGAGTTGAAATTCAGCACAGAGTGACACCAGGATTTGAACACTAGCACAGCCTGACTCCGGTGGATGAAATCCAGCCCAGATTGACTCAGGGAGCTGACCTCCAGCACAGATTGACTGCAGGAGCTGAACTCCAGTATAGAGTGTCTCCAGGAGCTGAAACCCAGCAGAGATTGACTCCAGGAGCTGAACTCCAGCACAGAATGAATTTGGGAGCTGAACTCCAGCACAGATTGACTCACGGAGCTGAATTCCGGCAAAGATTGACTCCCGGAGCGGAACTCCAGCGCAGAGTGACTCCAGGAACTAAACTCCAGCAAAGAGACTCCCGGACTTGAACTCCAGCACAGAGTGATCCAAGGAGCCAAACTCCGGCACAGAGTGACTCCAGGAACCGAACTCCACCACAGAATCACTCCAGGAGCTGAACTCCAGCACTCAGTGACTGCAGGATCTGAACTCCAGCATAGAATGAGTCCGGGAGCAGAACCCAAACACAGAGGGATTCTGGGAGTTTAACTCCCGCACAGACTGACTCTGGAATCTGAATTCCAGCACAGAGTGACTCGGGGAGCTGAACTCCAGCACAGTGTGAATCTGGGAGCTGAACACCAGCACGGAGTGACTCACGGAGCTGAATTCCGGCAAAGACTGACTCCCGGAGTGGAACTCCAGCGCAGAGTGACTCCAGGTACTAAACTCCAGCAGAGATACCTCCGGACTTGAACTCCAGCACAGAGTGATCCAAGGAGCCAAACTCCGGCACAGAGTGACTCCAGGAACTGAACTCCACCACAGAATCACTCCAGGAGCTGAACTCCAGCACGCAGTGACTGCAGGATCTGAACACCAGCATAGAGTGAGTCCGGGAGCAGAACCCAAGCACAGAGTGACTCCGGGAGTTGAACTCCAGCACAGAGCGAATCTGGGAGCTGAAATCCAGCACAGAGTGAATCTGGGAGCTGAAATCCAGCACAGAGTGACTCCAGGAGCTGAAATCCAGCACAGAGTGATCCAAGGAGGTAAGTTCCAGCACAGAGTGACTCCAGAAACTGAACATCCAGCACAGAGTGGCTCAGGGAGCTGAACTCCCACACAGAGTGACTCCAGGAGTTGAACTTCAGCACAGAGTGACTCCAGGAGTTTAGCTCCAGCACAGAATGACTCCGGTAGCTGAATTCCAGCACAGAGTGACTCCGGGAGCTGTGCACCAGCAGAGAGTAACTCAGGGAGTAGAACTCCAGTATAGAGTGACTCCGGGATCAGAAATCGAGCAGAGAGTGATTCAGGGAGCTGAATTCAAGCACAGAGTGACTCTTGGATCTAAATTCCCACTTAGAGTGACTCGCAAAAGCGAACCCAGCACAGACTGACTCTGGATTCTGAATTCCAGCACAGAATGACTCAGGGAGCTGAAGTTCCGCAGGGAGTGATTCCAGGAGCTGAAATCCAGCACAGAGTGACTCCAGGAGCTGAAGTCCAGCAAAGAATGACTCCAGGAGCTAAATTCCAGCAGAGTGATTCCCGGAGTTGAACTCCAGCACAGGGTGATCGAAGGAGGTAAGTTCCAGCACAGAGTGACTCCAGAAACTGAACATCCAGCACAGAGTGACTCAAGGAGCTAAGCTGCCACACAGAGTGACTAAGGGAGCTGAACTCCGGCACAGAGTGAATCTAGGAGTTGAACTTCAGCACAGAGTGACTCCAGGAGTTTAAATCCCGCTCAGACTGACTCCGGTAGCTGAACACCAGCAGAGAGTGACTCAGGGAGCTGAGCTGCAGCACAGAATGACTACCGGAGCTCAGTCTCAACAAAGGGTGAGTCCCAGAGATGCACTCCAGCACAGTGTGACTCCAGGAACTGAGCTCCAGCACAGAATGACTCCAGTAGATGATATCCAGCACCACGTGACTCCCGGAGCTGAACTCCAGCAAAGGGTGACTCAGGGATTGAACTTCAGCACAGAGTGACTAACGGAGCTGAACGCCAGCACAGAATGACTCAAGGAGCTGAAATCCAGCCAAACAGTGACTCGGGTTGCTGAACTCCAGCACAGAATAACTCAGGGAGTTAAACTCCAGCACAGAGTGACTCCAGGAGATGAAATCCAGCACAAAGTTGACTCCAGGAGCTGAAATCCAGCACAGACTAACGTCAGGCACTGAATTCCAGCACAGAGTGACTGCCAGAGCTGAAATCCAACACAGAGTGACTCCAGGAGTTGAAATTCAGCACAGAGTGACACCAGGATTTGAACACTAGCACAGCCTGACTCCGGTGGATGAAATCCAGCCCAGATTGACTCAGGGAGCTGACCTCCAGCACAGATTGACTGCAGGAGCTGAACTCCAGTATAGAGTGTCTCCAGGAGCTGAAACCCAGCAGAGACTGACTCCAGGAGCTGAACTCCAGCACAGAATGAATTTGGGAGCTGAACTCCAGCACAGATTGACTCACGGAGCTGAATTCCGGCAAAGAGTGACTCCCGGAGCGGAACTCCAGCGCAGAGTGACTCCAGGAACTAAACTCCAGCAAAGAGACTCCCGGACTTGAACTCCAGCACAGAGTGATCCAAGGAGCCAAACTCCGGCACAGAGTGACTCCAGGAACGGAACTCCACCACAGAATCACTCCAGGAGCTGAACTCCAGCACTCAGTGACTGCAGGATCTGAACTCCAGCATAGAATGAGTCCGGGAGCAGAACCCAAGCACAGAGGGATTCTGGGAGTTTAACTCCCGCACAGACTGACTCTGGAATCTGAATTCCAGCACAGAGTGACTCAGGGAGCTGAACTCCACCACAGAATCACTCCAGGAGCTGAACTCCAGCACGCAGTGACTGCAGGATCTGAACTCCAGCATAGAATGAGTCCGGGAGCAGAACCCAAGCACAGAGTGACTCTGGGAGTTGAATTCCAGCACAGAGTGAATCTGGGAGCTGAAATCCAGCACAGAGTGACTCCAGGAGCTGAAATCCAGCACAGAGTGACTCAGGGAGCTGAATTCCAGCACAGAGTGATCCAAGGAGGTAAGTTCCAGCACAGAGTGACTCCAGAAACTGAACATCCAAAACAGAGTGACTCAGGGAGCTGAACTCCAGCACAGAGTGACTCCAGGATTTGAACTTCAGCACAGAGTGGCTCCAGGATTTTAACTCCAGCACAGACTGACTCTGGTAGCTGAACTCCAGCAGAGAGTGACTCCGGGAGCTGAACACCAGCAGAGAGTAACTCAGGGAGTAGAACTCCAGCATACAGTGACTCCGGGATCAGAAATCAAGCAGAGATTGACTCAGGGAGCTGAATTCCAGCACAGAGTGACTTCAGGATCTAAACCCCCACGAAGAGTGACTCACAGAAGCGAACACAGCACAGACTGACTCTGGAATCTGAATTCCTGCACAGAATGACTCAGGGTGCTGAATTCCAGCACAGAGTGACTCCAGGAATTAAATTCCAGCAGAGAGATTCCCTGAGTTGAACTCCAGCACAGGTTGATCGAAGGAGGTAAGTTCCAGCACAGTGTGATTCCAGGAACTGAGCTCCAGCACAGAATGACTCCAGGAGATGATATCCAGCACAACGTGACTCCCGGAGCTGAACTCCCACACAGAGTGACTCAGGGAGCTGAACTCAAGCACAGGGTGACTCCAGGATTTGAACTCTAGCACGCAGTGACTGCAGGATCTGAACTCCAGCATAGAGTGAGTCCGGGAGCAGAACCCAAGCAAAGAGTGATTCTGGGAGTTGAATCCCAGCACAGTGTGAATCTGGGAGCTGAAATCCAGCACAGAGTGACTCCAGGAGCTGAATTCCAGCACAGAGTGACTCAGGGAGCTGAACTCCAGCACAGAGTGATCCAAGGAGGTAAGTTCCAGCACAGAGTGACTCCAGAAACTGAACATCCAGCACAGCGTGACTCAGGGAGCTGAACTCCAGCACAGAGTGACTCCAGGAGTTGAACTTCAGCACAGAGTGACTCCAGGAGTTTAACTCCAGCACAGAATGACTCCGGTAGCTGAATTCCAGCACAGAGTGACTCCGGAAGCTGAACACCAGCAGAGAGTGACTGAGGGAGCAGAACTCCAGTATAGAGTCACTCCGGGATCAGAAATTGAGCAGAGAGTGATTCAGGGAGCTGAATTCAAGCACAGATTGACTTCAGGATCTAAACTCCCACGCAGAGTGACTCGGAGAAGCGAACCCAACACAGACTGACTCTGGATTGTGAATTCCAGCACAGAATGACTCAGAGAGCTGACCTCCAGCAGAGAGTGACTCCAGGAGCTGAAATCCAGCACAGAGTGAATCAGGGAGCTGAACTCCAGCACAGAGTGATCCAAGGGGTAAGTTCCAGCACAGAGTGACTCCAGAAACTGAATATCCAGCACAGAGTGACTCAGGGAGCTAAACTTCAGCACAGAGTGACTCCAGGAGTTTAACTCCAGCCCAGACTGACTCCGGTAGCTGAATTCCAGAACAGAGTGACTCCAGGAGATTAGCTCCCGCACAGACTGACTCCGGTAGCTGAACACAAGCAGAGAGTGACTCAGGGAGCTGAACTCCATCACAGAATGACTCTCGGAGCTCAGTCCCAGCAAAGAGTGACTCCCGGAGATGCACTCCAGCACAGTGTGACTTCTGGAACTGAGCTCCAGCACAGAATGAATCAAGGAGATGATATCCAGCACAAGGTGACTCCCGGAGTTGATCACCAGCAAAGTGTGACTCAGGGAGCTGAACTTCAGAACAGAATGACTCAAGTAGCTGAACCCCAGGCGAATAGTGACTCGGGAAGCTGAACTCCAGCACAGAGTGACTCCAGGAGCTGAAATCCAGCACAGAGTGATTCCAGGAGTTGAACACTAGCACAGAGTGACTCCAGGAGCTGAAATCCAGCACAGAGTGACTTCAGGTGCGGAATTCCAGCACAGAGTGACTACAGGAGCTGAAATCCAGCACAGAGTGACTTCAGGAGCTGAAATCCAGCACAGAGTGACTTCAGGAGCTGAAATCCAGCACAGAGTGACTACAGGAGCTGAGGTCCAGCACAGCGTGACTTCTCGAGCTGAGATCCAGCACAGAGTGACTACAGGAGCTGAACTCCAACACAGAGTGACTCCAGGAGTTGAACACTAGCACAGAGTGACTCCAGGGGCTGAAATCCAGCACAGAGTGACTCAGGGAGCTGAAATCCAGCACAGAGTGACTCCAGGAGTTGAACTTCAGCTCAGAGTGACTCCAGGAGTTTAACTCTAGTACAGACTGACTCCGGTAGCTAAATTCCAGTACAGAGTGACTCCGGGAGCCGAACACCGGCAGAGAGTGACTCAGGGCGCTGAACTCCAGTATAGAGTGACTCCGGGATCAGAAATCGAGCGGAGATTGATGCTGAATTGTAGCACAGAGTGACTGCAGGATCCAAACTTCCACGTAGAGTGACTCGCAGAAGCGAACCCAGCACAGACTGACTCTGGAATCTGAATTCCAGCACAGAATAACTCAGGGAGCTCAACCCCAGCACAGAGTGACTCCAGGATCTGAAATCCAACACAGAGTGACTCCAGGAGCTGAATTCCAGCACAGAGTGACTCCAGGATCTAAATTCCAGCAGAGTGATTCCCGGAGTTGATCCCCAGCACGGAGTGATCGAAGGAGGTAAGTTCCTGCACAGAGTGACTCCAGAAACTGAACATCCAGCACAGAGTGACTCAGGGAGCTGAAATCCCACACAGAGTGACTCAGGGAGCTGAACTCCAGCACAGACTGACTCCAGTAGCTGAATTCCAGCACAGAGTGACTCTGGGAGCTGAACACCAGCACAGAGTGAGTAAGGGAGCAGAGCTCCAGTATAGAGTGACTCCGGGATCAGAAATCGAGCAGAGAATGATTCAGGGAGCTGAATTCCAGCACAGAGTGACTCCAGGATCTACACTCCCACGTAGAGTGACTTGCAGAAGCGAACCCAGCACAGACTAACTCTGGAATCTGATTTCCAGCAAAGAATGACTCCAGGAGCTGAACTCCAGCACAGAATGAATCTGGGAGCTGAACTCCAGCATGGAGTGACTCACGGAGCTGAATTCTGGCAAAGAATGACTCCCAGATTGGAACTCTAGCGCAGAGTGACTCCAGGAACTAAACTCCAGCAGAGACACTCCCGGACTTGAACTCCAGCACAGAGTGATCCAAGGAGCCAAACTCCGGCACAGAGTGACTCCAGGAACTGAACTCCACCACAGAATCACTCCAGGGGCTGAACTACAGCACACAGTTACTGTAGGACCTGAACTCTAGCATAGATTGAGTTCGGGAGCAGAACCCAAGGACAGAGTGACTCTGGGAGTTGAACTCCAGCACAGAGTGAATCTGGGAGCTGAAATCCAGAGCAGAGTGACTCCAGGAGCTGAATTCCAGCACAGAGTGACTCAGGGATCTGAATTCCAGCACAGAGTGATCCAAGGAGGTGAGTTCCAGCACAGAGTGACTCCAGAAACTGAACATCCAGCAAAGAGTGGCTCAGGGAGCTGAACTCCAACACAGAGTGACTCAGGGAGCTGAACTCCAACACAGAGTGACTCAGGGAGCTGAACTCCAACACAGATTGACTCAGGGAGCTGCACTCCAGCACAGAGTGAGTCCAGGAACTAAATTCCTGCAGAGTGATTCCCAGAGTTGTACTCCAGCAGAGAGTGATCGAAGGAGGTAGGTTCCAGCACAGAGTGACTCCAGAAGCTGAACATCCAGCACAGAGTGACTCAGGGAGCTGAACTCCCACACAAAGTGACTCAGGGCGCTGAACTCCACCACAGAGTGACTCCAGGAGTTGAAATTCAGCACAGAGTGACTCCAGGAGTTTAACTCCCGCTCAGACTGACTCCGGTAGCTGAATTCCAGCGCAGAGTGACTCCGGGAGCTGGAAACCAGCAGAGAGTGACTCAGGGAGCTGAACTCCAGCACAGAATGAGTCCCGGAGCTGCACTCCAGCACAGTGTCACTCCAGAAACTGAGCTCCAGCACAGAATGACTCCAGGAGATGATATCCAGCAAAATTTGACTCCCGGAGCTGAACTCCAGCAAAGGGTGACTCAGGGAGCTGCACTTAGGCACAGAGTGACTATGGGAGCAGAACTCCTGCACAGAATGACTCAAGGAGCTGAACTCCAGCACAGAGTGACTACAGGAGCTGAACTCCAACACAGAGTGAATCCAGGAGTTGAAATTCAGCACAGAGTGACACCAGGAGTTGAACACTAGCACAGACTGACTCCGGTGGATAAAATCCAGCCCAGAGTGACTCAGGGAGCTGACCTCCAGCACAGAGTGACTGCAGGAGCTGAACTCCAGTACAGAGTGACTCCAGGAGCTGAACTCCAGCACAGAATGAATCTGGGAGCTGAACTCCAGCACGGAGTGACTCACGGAGCTGAATTCCGGCAAAGACTGACTCCCGGAGCGGAACTCCAGCGCAGAGTGACTCCAGGAACTAAACTCCAGCAGAGATACTCCCGGACTTGAACTCCAGCACAGAGTGATCCAAGGAGCCAAACTCCGGCACAGAGTGACTCCAGGAACTGAACTTCACCACAGAATCACTCCAGGAGCTGAACTCCAGCATGCAGTGACTGCAGGATCTGAACTCCAGCATTCAGTGAGTCCGGGAGCAGAACCCAAGCACAGAGTGACTCTGGGAGTTGAACTCCAGCACAGAGTGAACCTAGGAGCTGAAATCCAGCACAGAGTGACTCCAGGAGCCAAATTCCAGCACAGAGTGACTCAGGGAGCTGAACTCCAGCACAGAGTGATCCAAGGAGGTAAATTCCAGCACAGAGTGACTCCAGAAATTGAACATCCAGCACAGAATGGCTCAGGGAGCTGAACTCCAACACAGATTGACTCAGGGAGCTGAACTCCAGCACAGAGTGACTCCAGGAGTTGAACTTCAGCACAGTGTGACTCCAGGAGTTTAACTCCAGCACAGAATGCCTCCGGTAGCTGAATTCCAGCACAGAGTGACTCCAGGAGCTGAACACCAGCAGAGAGTGACTCAGGGAGCAGAACCCCAGTATAGAGTGATTCCGGAATCAGAAATCGAGCAGAGAGTGATTCAGGGAGCTGAATTCCAGCACAGAGTGACTCCAGGATCTACACTTCCATGTAGAGTGACTTGAGAAAGCGAACCCAACACAGACTGAATCTGGAATCTGAATTCCAGCACAGAATGTCTCAGGAAGCTGAATCCAGAACAGAGTGACTCCACTAGCTGAACTCCAGCACAGAGTGAATCCAGGAGCTGAATTCCAGCACAGAATGACTCCAGGAACTAAATTCCAACAGAGTGATTCCCGGAGTTGTACTCCAGCACAGAGTGATCGAAAAAGGTAAGTTCCAGCAGAGAGTGACTCCAGAAACTGAACATCCAGCACAGAGTGACTCAGGGAGCTGACCTCCAACACAGAGTGACTCAGGGAGCTGGACTCCAGCACAGAGTGACTCCAGGAGATGAATTTCAGCACAGAGTGAATCCAGGAGTTTAACTCCCGCACAGACTGACTCCAGTAGCTGAACACCAGCATAGAGTGACTCAGGGAGCTGAACTCCAGCACAGAATGACTCCCGGAGCTCAGTCCCAGCAAAGAGTGGGTCCCAGAGATGCACTCCAGCACCGTGTGACTCCAGGAACTGAGCTCCAGCAGAGAATGACTCCAGGAGACGATATACAGCACAACGTGACTCCCGGAGATGAACTCCAGCAAAGGGTGACTCAGGGAGCTGTACTTCGGCACAGAGTGACTAAGGGAGCAGAACGCCAGCACAGAATGACTCAAGGAGCTGAACTCCTGCATAGCGTGACTGCCGGAGCTGAACTGCAACACAGAGTGACTCCAGGAGTTGAAATTCAGCACAGAGTGACACCAGGAGTTGAACATTAGCACAGACTGACGCCGGTGGATGAAATCCAGCCCAGAGTGACTCAGGGAGCTGAACTCCAGTATAGAGTGACTCCAGGAGCTGAACCACTGCAGAGAGTGCCTCCAGGAGCTGAACGCCAGCACAAAATGAATCTGGGAGCTGAACTCCAGCACGGAGTGACTCACGGAGCAGAATTCCGGCAAAGACTGACTCCCGGACTTGAACTCCAGCACAGAGTGATCCAAGGGGCCAAACTCCGGCACAGAGTGACTCCAGGAACTGAACTCCACCACAGAATCACTCCAGGAGCTGTACTCCAGCACGCAGTGACTGCAGGATCTGAACTGCAGCATACAGTGAGTCCGGGAGCAGAACCCAAGCACAGGGAGACTCTGAGAGTTGAACTCCAGCACAGAGTGAATCTGGGAGCTGAAATCCAGCACAGAGTGACTCCAGGAGCTGAATTCCAGCACAGAGTGACTCAGGGAGCTGAATTCCATCACAGAGTGATCCAAGGAGGAAGGTTCCAGCACAGAGTGACTCCAGAAACTGAACATCCAACACAGAGTGACTCAGGGAGCTGAGGTCCAGCACAGAGTGACTCCAGGAGTTGAACTTCAGCACAGAGTGACTCCAGGAGTTTAACTCCAGCACAGACTGACTCCGGTGGCTAAATTTCAGCAGAGTGACTCTGGGTGCTGAACGCCAGCAGAGAGTGACTCAGGGAGCAGAACTCCTGTATAGAGTGACTCAGGGATCAGAAATGGAGCAGTGAGTGATTCAGGGAGCTAAATTCCAGCACAGAGAAGACTTCAGGATCTAAACTCCAACGTAGAGTGACTCGCAGAAGCGAACCCAGCACAGACTGTCTCTGGAATCTGAATTCCAGCACAGAATGACTCAGGGAGCTGCACTGGCCCACAGAGTGACTCCAGGAGTTGAATTCCAGCACAAAGTGACTGCAGGAACTAAATTCCAGCAGAGTGATTCCCGGAGTTGAACTCCAGCACAGAGTGATCGAAGGAGGTAAGTTCCAGCACAGACTGACTCCAGAAACTGAACATCCAGCACAGAGTGACTCAGGGAGCTGAACTCCAGCACTGAGTGACAACAGGTGTTGAACTTCAGTACAGAGTGACTCCAGGAGTTTAACTACCGACAGACTGACTCCGGTAGCTGAACACCAGCAAATATTGACTCAGCGAGCTGAACTCCAGCACAGAATGACTCCCGGAGCTCAGTCCCAGCAAAGAGTGACTCCCGGAGATGCACTGCAGCACGGTGTGACTCCAGTAACTGAGGTCCAGCCCAGAATGACTCCAGGAGATGATATCCAGCACAACGTGACTCCCGGAGCTGAAGTCCAGCAAAGGGTGACTCAGGGAGCTGAACTTCGGAACAGAGTGACTAAGGGAGCAGAACACCAGCACAGAATGACTCAAGGAGCTGAACTCCAGCACAGAGTGATTACATGAGCTGAAGTCCAGCACAGCTTGACTGCCGGAGCTGAACTCCAACACAGAGTGATTCCAGGAGTTGAAATTCAGCACAGAGTGACACCAGGAGTTGAACACTAGCACAGACTGACTCCGGTGGATGAAATCCAGCCCAGAGTGACTCAGGGAGCTGTCGCCCAGCACAGAGTGACTGCAGGAGCTGAACTCCAGTATAGAGTGACTCCTGTAGCTGAACCCTAGCAGAGAATGACTCAGGGAGCTGAAATCCAGCACAGAGTGACACAAGGACTTGAACACTAGCACAGACTGACTCCGGTGGATGAAATCCAGCCCAGAGTAACTCAGGGAGCTGAACTCCGACACAGAGTGACTGCAGGAGCTGAACTCCAGTATAGAGTGACTCCAGGAGCTGAACTCCAGCACAGAATGAATCTGGGAGCTGAACTCCAGCCGGAGTGACTCACGGAGCTGAATTCTGGCAACGACTGACTCCTGGAGTGGAACTCCAGCGCAGAGTGATCCAGGTACTAAACTCCAGCAGAGAGACTCCCGGACTTGAACTCCAGCACAGAGTGATCCAAGGAGCCAAACTCCGGCACAGAGAGACTCCAGGAACTTAACTCCACCACAGAATCACTCCAGGAGCTGAACTCCAGCATGCAGTGACTGCAGGATCTGAACTTCAGCATAGAATGAGTCCGGAAGCAGAACCCAAGCACAGAGTGACTCTGGGAGTTGAACTCAAGCACAGAGTGAATCTGGGAGCTGAAATCCAGCACAGAGTGACTCCAGGAGCAGAATTCCAGCGCAGAGTGACTCAGGGAGCTGAACTCCATCACAGAGTGATCCAAGGAGGTAAGTTCCAGCACAGAGTGACTCCAGAAACTGAACATCCAGCACAGAGTGACTCCAGGAGATGAATTCCAGCACAGAGTGATTCAGGGAGCTGAACTCCAGGAGTTTAAATCTGGCACTGAATGACTCCAGTAGCTGAACACCAACACCAACAGGGAGTGACTCAGGGAGCTGAACCCTGGCACCGAATAACTCCCGGAGCTCAGTCCCAGCAAAGAGTGACTCCCGGAGATGAACTCCAGCAAAGTGTGACTCCAGGAAATGAGCTCCAGCCCAGAATGACTCCGGGAGATGATATCCAGCACAACGTGACTCCCGGGGCTGAAGACCAGCAAAGGGTGATTCAGGGAGCTGAACTTCGGCACAGAGTGACTAAGGGAGCAGAACGCCAGCACAGAATGACTCAAGGAGCTGAACTCCAGCACAGAGTGACTACATGAGCTGAAGTCCAGCACAGCGTGACTGCCGGAGCTGAACTCCAACACAGAGTGACTCCAGGAGTTGAAATTCAGCACAGAGTGACACCAGGAGTTGAACACTAGCATTGACTCCGGTGGATGAAATCCAGCCCAGAGTGACTCAGGGAGCTGACACCCAGCACAGAGTGACTGCAGGAGCTGAACTCCAGTATAGAGTGACTCCAGGAGCTGAACTCCAGCAGAGAGTGACTCCAGGAGCTGAACTCCAGCAGAGAGTGACTCCAGGAGCTGAACTCCAGCACGGAGTGACTCCCGGAGCTGAACTCCAGCAAAGGGTGACTCATGGAGCTGAACTTCAGCACAGAGTGACTAAGGGAGCTGAACGCCAGCAGAGAATGACTCAAGGAGCTGAACTCCAGCTAAATAGTGACTCGGGGTGCTGAACTCCAGAACAGAATGACTCAGGGAGCTGAACTGCAGCACAGAGTGACTCCAGGAGATGAAATCCAGCACAGAGTTGACTCCAGGAGCTGAAATCCAGCAAGGAGTGACTTCAGGTGCTGCATTCCAGCAGAGAGTGACTGCAGGAGCTGATGTCCAGCACAGCATGACTGCCGGAGTTGAACTCCAACACAGAGTGACTCCAGGAGTTGAAATTCAGCACAGAGTGTCACCAGGAGTTGAACACTAGCACAGACTGACTCCGGTGAATGAATTCAAGCCCAGAGTGACTCAGGGAGCTGACATCCAGCACAGAGTTACTGCAGGAGCTGAAATGCAGCACAGAGTGACTCCAGGAGCTGAATTCCAGCACAGAGTGACTCCAGGAACTAAGCTCCAGCACAGAATGACTCCAGGAGATGATATCCAGCACAACGTTACTCCCGGAGCTGAACTCCAGCAAAGGGTGGCACAGGGAGCTGAACTTCAGCACAGAGTGACTCGGGGAGCTGAACGCCAGCACAGAATGACTCAAGGAGCTGAACTCCAGCTGAATAATGACTCAGGGAGCTGAACTGCAGCACAGAGTGACTCCAGGAGATGAAATCCAGCACAGAGTTGACTCCAGGAGCTGAAATCCAGCAAGGAGTGACTTCAGGTGCTGAATTCCATCAGAGAGTGACTGCAGGAGCTGATGTCCAGCACAGCGTGACTGCCGGAGTTGAACTCCAACACAGAATGACTCCAGGAGTTGAAATTCAGCACAGAGTGTCACCAGGAGTTGAACATGAGCGCAAACTGACTCCGGTGAATGAATTCAAGCCCATAGTGACTCAGGGAACTGACATCCAGCACAGAGTGACTGCAGGAGCTGAACTCCAGTATAGCGTGACTCCAGGAGGTGAACTCCAGCAGAGAGTGACTCCAGGAGCTGAACTCCAGCACAGAATGAACCTGGGAGCTGAACTCCAGCACAGAGTGACTCACGGAGCTGAATTCCAGCAAAGACTGACTCCCAGAGCGGAACTCCAGCGCAGAGTGACTCCAGTTACTAAACTCCAGCAGAGAGACTCCCTTACTTGAACTCCAGCACAGAGTGATCCAAGGAGCCAAACTCCGGCACAAAGTGACTCCAGGAACCGAACTCCACCACAGAATCACTCCAGGAGCTGAACTCCAGCACGCAGTGACTGCAGGATCTGAACTCCAGCATAGACTGAGTCCGGGAGCAGAACCCAAGCACAGAGTGACTCTGGGAGTTAAACCCCAGCACAGAGTGAATCTGGGAGCTGAAATCCAGCACAGAGTGACTCCAGGAGATGAATTCCAGCACAGACTGACGCAGGGAGCTGAACTCTAGCAAAGAGTGATCCAAGGAGGTAAGTTCCAGCACAGAGTGACACCAGAAACTGAACATCCTGCACAGAGTGACTCAGGGAGCTGAACTCCAACACAGAATGACTCAGGGAGCTGAACTCCAGCACAGAGTGACTCCAGGAGTTTAAATCCCGCACAGAATGACTCCGGTAGCTAACCGCCAGCAGAGAGTGACTCAGGGAGCTGAACACCAGCACAGAATGACTCCCGGAGCTCAGTCCCAGCAAAGAGTGACTCCCGGGGATTAACTCCAGCAAACAGTGACTCCAGGAGCTGAGCTCCAGCATAGGATGACTCCAGGAGACGATATCCAGCACAACGTGACTCCTGGAGATGAACTCCAGCAAAGGGTGACTCAGGGAACTGAACTTCGGCACAGAGTGACTAAGGGAGCTGAACTCAAGCACAGATTGGCTCCAGGATCTATACTCCCACGTAGAGTATCTCGCAGAAGAGAACCCAGTACAGACTGACTCTGGAATCTTAATTCCAGCACAGAATGACTCAGGGAGCTGACCTCCAGCACAGAGTGACTCCAGGAGCTGAACTTCAGCACAGAGTGACTCCAGGAGCTGAAATGCAGCACAGAGTGACTCCAAGAGATGAATTCCAGCACAGACTGACGCAGGGAGCTGAACTCCCGGAGACGGACTCCAGCGCAGAGTGACTCCAGGTACTAAACTCCAGCAAAGAGTGATCCAAGGACGTAAGTTCCAGCACAGAGTGATTCCAGAAACTGAACTTCAGCACAGAGTGACTCCCGGAGCTCAGTCCCAGGAAAGAGTGAATCCGGGATATGCACTCCAGCACAGTGTGACACCAGGAACTGAGCTCCAGCACAGAATGAATCCAGGAAATGATATCCAGCACAACGTGACTCCCCGAGCTGAACTCCAGCAAAGGGTGACTCAGGGAGCTGAAAAACGGCACAGGGTGAATAAGGGAGCTGAACGCCAGAACAGAATGACTCAAGGAGCAGAACTCCAGCTGAATAGTGACTCAGGGAGCTGAACTCCAACACAGAGTGACTCTAGGAGTTGAACTTCAGCACAGAGTGACTCCAGGAGTTTAACTCCCGCACAGACTGACTCCGGTAGCTGAACACAAGCAGGGAGTGACTCAGGCAGCACAGAATGACTCCCGGAGCTTGTCCCAGCAAATATTGACTCCCGGAGATGCACTCCAGCACAGTGTGACTCCAGGAACTGAGCTCCAGCACAGAAAGACTCCAGGAGATGATATCCAGCACAACGTGACTCCCGGAGCTGAACTCCAGCAAAGGGTGACTCATGGAGCTGAACTTCAGCACAGAGTGACTAAGGGAGCTGAACGCCAGCAGAGAATGACTCAAGGAGCTGAACTCCAGCTGAATAGTGACTCGGGGTGCTGAACTCCAGAACAGAATGACTCAGGGAGCTGAACTCCAGCACAGAGTGACTCCAGGAGATGAAATCCAGCACAGAGTTGACTCCAGGAGCTGAAATCCAGCAAGGAGTGACTTCAGGTGCTGCATTCCAGCAGAGAGTGACTGCAGGAGCTGATGTCCAGCACAGCATGACTGCCGGAGTTGAACTCCAACACAGAGTGACTCCAGGAGTTGAAATTCAGCACAGAGTGTCACCAGGAGTTGAACACTAGCACAGACTGACTCCGGTGAATGAATTCAAGCCCAGAGTGACTCAGGGAGCTGACATCCAGCACAGAGTGACTGCAGGAGCTGAAATGCAGCACAGAGTGACTCCAGGAGCTGAATTCCAGCACAGAGTGACTCCAGCAACTAAATTCCAGCAGTGATTCCCGGAGTTGAACTCCAGCACAGAGTGATCGAAGGAGGTAAGTTCCAGCACAGTGTGCTTCCAGAAAACGAACATCTACCACAGAGTGACTCAGGGAGCTGAACTCCCACACAGAGTGACTTGGGGAGCTGAACTCCAGCACAGAATGAATCCCGGAGATGATATCCATCACAACGTGACTCCCGGAGTTGAAGTCCAGCAAAGGGTGACTCAGGGAGCTGAACTTCGGCACAGAGTGACTAAGGGAGCTGAACGCCAGAACAGAATGACTCAAGGAGCTGAACTCCATCCGAATAGTGACTCGGGGAGCTGAACTCCAGCGCAGAGTGAATCTGGGAGCTGAATTCCAGCACGGAGTGACTCACAGAGCTGAATTCCGGCAAAGACTGACTCCCGGAGCAGGACTCCAGCGCAGAGTGACTCCAGTTACTAAACTCCAGCAGAGAGACTCCCGGACTTGAACACCAGCACAGAGTGATCCAAGGAGCCAAACTCCGGCACAAAGTGACTCCAGGAACCGAACTCCACCACAGAATCACTCCAGGAGCTGAACTCCAGCACACAGTGACCGCAGGATCTGAACTCCAGCATAGAATGGGTCTGGAGCAGAACCCAAGCACAGAGTGACGCTGGGAGTTAAACTCCAGCACAGAGTGAATCTGGGAGCTGAAATCTAGCACAGAGTGACTCCAGGAGCTGAATTCCAGCACAGAGTGACTCAGGGAGCCGAGCTCCAGCACAGAGTGATCCAAGGACGTAAGTTCCAGCACAGAGTGATTCCGGAAACTGAAATTCAGCACAGAGTGACTCCCGGAGCTCAGTCCCAGCAAAGAGTGAATCCGGGATATGCACTCCAGCACAACGTGACTCCCGGAGCTGAAATCCAGCACAGAGTGACTTCAGGCGCTGAATTCCAGCACAGAGTGTGTCCAGGAGCTGAAATCCAGCACAGAGTGACTTCAGGTGCTGAATTCCAGCACAGAGTGACTACACGAGCTGAAGTTCAGCACAGAGTGCCTGCAGGAGCTGATGTACAGCACAGCGTGACTGCCGGAGCTGAATTCCAACACAGAGTGACTCCAGGAGTTGAAATTCAGCACAGAGTGTCACCAGGAGTTGAACACTAGCACAGACTGACTCGGATGGATGAAATCCAGCCCAGAGTGACTCAGGGGGCTGAAATCCAGCACAGAAAGAATCTGGGAACTGAACTCCAGCACGGAGTGACTCACAGAGCTGAATTCTGGCAAAGACTGACTCCCGGAGCAGAACTCCAGCGCAGAATGACTCCCGGAACTAAAATACAGCAGAGACTCCCGGACTTGAACTCCAGCACAGAGTGATCAAAGGAGCCAAACTCCGGCACAGAGTGACTCCAGGAACCAAACTCCACCACAGAATCACTCCAGGAGCTGAACTCCAACACGCAGTGACTGCAGGATCAAAACACCAGCATAGAATGACTCCCGGAGCTCAGTCCCAGCAAAGAGTGACTCCCGGGGATGAACTCCAGCAAAGAGTGACTCCAGGAGCTGAGCTCCAGCATAGAATGACTCCCGGAGATGAACTCCAGCAAAGGGTGACTCAGGGAACTGAACTTCGGCACAGAGTGACTAAGGGAGCTGAACTCAAGCACAGATCGGCTCCAGGATCTGTACTCGCACGTAGAGTATCTCGCAGAAGCGAACCCAGCACAGACTGACTATTGAATCTTAATTCCAGCACAGAATGACTCAGGGAGCTGACCTCCAGCACAGAGTGACTCCAGGAGCTGAAATGCAGCACAGAGTGACTCCAGGAACCGAACTCCACCACAGAATCACTCCAGGAGCTGAACTCCAGCACGCAGTGACTGCAGGATCAAAACACCAGCATAGAATGACTCCCGGAGCTCAGTCCCAGCAAAGAATGACTCCCGGGGATGAACTCCAGCAAAGAGTGACTCCAGGAGCTGAGCTCCAGCATAGAATGACTCCCGGAGATGAACTCCAGCAAAGGGTGACTCAGGGAACTGAACTTCGGCACAGAGTGACTAAGGGAGCTGAACTCAAGCACAGATCGGCTCCAGGATCTATACTCGCACGTAGAGTATCTCGCAGATATACACCAGGAGCTGAATTCCAGCACAGAGTGACTCCAGCAACTAAATTCCAGCAGAGTGATTCCGGAGTTGAACTCCAGCACAGAGTGATCGAAGGAGGTAAGTTCCAGCACAGTGTGCTTCCAGAAAACGAACATCCAGCACAGAGTGACTCAGGGAGCTGAACTCCCACACAGAGTGACTTAGGGAGCTGAACTCCAGCACAGAATGAATCCCGGAGATGATATCCATCACAACGTGACTCCCGGAGCTGAAGTCCAGCAAAGGGTGACTCAGGGAGCTGAACTTCGGCACAGAGTGACTAAGGGAGCTGAACGCCAGAACAGAATGACTCAAGGAGCTGAACTCCATCCGAATAGTGACTTGGGGAGCTGAACTCCAGCGCAGAGTGAATCTGGGAGCTGAATTCCAGCACGGAGTGACTCACAGAGCTGAATTCCGGCAAAGACTGACTCCCGGAGCAGGACTCCAGTGCAGAGTGACTCCAGTTACTAAACTCCAGCAGAGAGACTCCCGGACTTGAACACCAGCACAGAGTGATCCAAGGAGCCAAACTCCGGCACAAAGTGACTCCAGGAACCGAACTCCACCACAGAATCACTCCAGGAGCTGAACTCCAGCACACAGTGACCGCAGGATCTGAACTCCAGCATAGAATGGGTCTGGAGCAGAACCCAAGCACAGAGTGACGCTGGGAGTTAAACTCCAGCACAGAGTGAATCTGGGAGCTGAAATCTAGCACAGAGTGACTCCAGGAGCTGAATTCCAGCACAGAGTGACTCAGGGAGCCGAGCTCCAGCACAGAGTGATCCAAGGACGTAAGTTCCAGCACAGAGTGATTCCGGAAACTGAAATTCAGCACAGAGTGACTCCCGGAGCTCAGTCCCAGCAAAGAGTGAATCCGGGATATGCACTCCAGCACAACGTGACTCCCGGAGCTGAAATCCAGCACAGAGTGACTTCAGGCGCTGAATTCCAGCACAGAGTGTGTCCAGGAGCTGAAATCCAGCACAGAGTGACTTCAGGTGCTGAATTCCAGCACAGGGTGACTACACGAGCTGAAGTTCAGCACAGAGTGCCTGCAGGAGCTGATGTACAGCACAGCGTGACTGCCGGAGCTGAATTCCAACACAGAGTGACTCCAGGAGTTGAAATTCAGCACAGAGTGTCACCAGGAGTTGAACACTAGCACAGACTGACTCGGATGGATGAAATCCAGCCCAGAGTGACTCAGGGGGCTGAAATCCAGCACAGAAAGAATCTGGGAGCTGAACTCCAGCACGGAGTGACTCACAGAGCTGAATTCTGGCAAAGACTGACTCCCGGAGCAGAACTCCAGCGCAGAATGACTCCCGGAACTAAAATACAGCAGAGACTCCCGGACTTGAACTCCAGCACAGAGTGATCAAAGGAGCCAAACTCCGGCACAGAGTGACTCCAGGAACCGAACTCCACCACAGAATCACTCCAGGAGCTGAACTCCAACACGCAGTGACTGCAGGATCAAAACACCAGCATAGAATGACTCCCGGAGCTCAGTCCCAGCAAAGAGTGACTCCCGGGGATGAACTCCAGCAAAGAGTGACTCCAGGAGCTGAGCTCCAGCATAGAATGACTCCCGGAGATGAACTCCAGCAAAGGGTGACTCAGGGAACTGAACTTCGGCACAGAGTGACTAAGGGAGCTGAACTCAAGCACAGATCGGCTCCAGGATCTGTACTCGCACGTAGAGTATCTCGCAGAAGCGAACCCAGCACAGACTGACTATTGAATCTTAATTCCAGCACACAATGACTCAGGGAGCTGACCTCCAGCACAGAGTGACTCCAGGAGCTGAAATGCAGCACAGAGTGACTCCAGGAACCGAACTCCACCACAGAATCACTCCAGGAGCTGAACTCCAGCACGCAGTGACTGCAGGATCAAAACACCAGCATAGAATGACTCCCGGAGCTCAGTCCCAGCAAAGAATGACTCCCGGGGATGAACTCCAGCAAAGAGTGACTCCAGGAGCTGAGCTCCAGCATAGAATGACTCCCGGAGATGAACTCCAGCAAAGGGTGACTCAGGGAACTGAACTTCGGCACAGAGTGACTAAGGGAGCTGAACTCAAGCACAGATCGGCTCCAGGATCTATACTCGCACGTAGAGTATCTCGCAGATATACACCAGGAGCTGAATTCCAGCACAGAGTGACTCGAGGAACCGAACTCCACCACAGAATCACTCTAGGAGATGAACTCCAGCACGCAGTGACTGCAGGATCTGAACTCCAGCATAGAATGGGTCCGCGAGCAGAACCCAAGCACAGAGTGACTCTGAGAGTTAAACCCCAGCACAGAGTGAATCTGGCAGCTGAAATCCAGCACAGAGTGACTCCAGGAGATGAATTCCAGCACGGACTGACGCAGGGAGCTGAACTCTAGCAAAGAGTGATCCAAGGACATAAGTTCCAGCACAGTGTGACTCCAGAAACTGAACATCCTGCACAGAGTGATTCAGGGAGCTGAACTCCAACACAGAGTGACTCAGGGAGCTGAACTCCAGCACAGAGTGACTCCAGGAGTTTAAATCCCGCTCAGAATGACTCCGGTAGCTGACCGCCAGCAGAGAGTGACTCAGGGAGCTGAACACCAGCACAGAATGACTCCCGGAGCTCAGTCCCAGCAAAGAGTGACTCCCGGGGATGAACCCCAGCAAAGAGTGACTCCAGGAGCTGAGCTGCAGCATAGAATGATTCCAGGAGATGATATCCAGCACAACGTGACTCCCGGATATGAACTCCAGCAAAGGTTGACTCAGGGAACTGAACTTCGGCACAGAGTGACTAAGGGAGCTGATCTCAAGCACAGATTGGCTCCAGGATCTATAATCCCACGTAGAGTATCTCGCAGAAGCGAACCCAGCACAGACTGACTCTGGAATCTTAATTCCAGCACAGAATGACTCAGGGAGCTGACCTCCAGCACAGAGTGACTCCAGGAGCTGAAATGCAGCACAGAGTGACTCCAGGAGCTGAATTCCAGCACAGAGTGACTCCAGCAACTAAATTCCAGCAGAGTGATTCCCGGAGTTGAACTCCAGCACAGAGTGATCGAAGGAGGTAAGTTCCAGCACAGTGTGCTTCCAGAAAACGAACATCCAGCACAGAGTGACTCAGGGAACTGAACTCCCACACAGAGTGACTCAGGGAGCTGAACTCCAGCACAAAGTGACTCCAGGAGTTGAACTTCAGCACAGAGTGACTCCAGGAGTCTAACTCCCGCACAGACTGACTCCGGTAGCTGAACAGCAGCAGAGAGTGACTCAGGGAGCTGAACTCCAGCACAGAATGAATCCCGGAGATGATATCCAGCACAACGTGACTCCCGGAGCTGAAGTCCTGCAAAGGGTGCCTCAGGGAGCTGAACTTCGGCACAGAGTGACTAAGGGAGCTGAACGCCAGAACAGAATGACTCAAGGAGCTGAACTCCAACCGAATAGTGACTCGGGGAGCTGAACTCCAGCACAGAGTGAATCCGGGAGCTGAGCTCCAGCACGGAATGACTCACGGAGCTCAATTCCGGCAAAGATTGACTCCCGGAGCGGGACTCCAGCCCAGAGTGATTCCAGGTACTAAACTCCAGCAGAGAGACTCCCGGACTTGAACTCCAGCACAGAGTGATCCAAGGAGCCAAACTCCGGCACAAAGTGACTCCAGGAACTGAACTCCACCACAGCATCACTCCAGGAGCTGAACTCCAGCACACAGTGACTGCAGGATCTGAACTCCAGCATAGAATGAGTCCGGAGCAGAACCCAAGCACAGAGTGACTCTGGGAGTTAAACTCCAGCACAGAGTGAATCTGGGAGCTGAAATCTAGCACAGAGTGACTCCAGGAGCTGACTTCCAGCACAGAGTGACTCAGGGAGCTGAACTCCAGCACAGAGTGATCCAAGGACGTAAGTTCCAGCACAGAGTGATTCCAGAAACTGAACTTCAGCACAGAGTGACTCCCGGAGCTCAGTCCCAGCAAAGAGTGAATCCGGGATATGCACTCCAGCACAACGTGACTCCCGGAGCTGAACTCCAACAAAGGGTGACTCAGGGAGCTGAAATTCGGCACAGGGTGAATAAGGGAGCAGAACGCCAGAACAGAATGACTCAAGGAGCTGAACTCCATCCGAATAGTGCCTCTGGGAACTGATCCCCAGCACAGAGTTGACTCCAGGAGCTGAAATCCAGCACAGAGTGACTTCAGGCGCTGAATTCCAGCACAGAGTGTGTCCAGGAGCTGAAATCCAGCACAGAGTGACTTCAGGTGCTGAATTACAGCACAGAGTGACTACACAAGCTGAAGTTCAGCACAGAGTGCCTGCAGGAGCTCATGTACAGCACAGCGTGACTGCCGGAGCTGAACTCCAACACAGAGTGACTCCAGGAGTTGAAATTCAGCACAGAGTGTCACCAGCAGTTGAACACTAGCACAGACTGACTCGGATGGATGAAATCCAGCCCAGAGTGACTCAGGGAGCTGAAATCCAGCACAGAAAGAATCTGGGAGCTGAACTCCAGCATGGAGTGACTCACGGAGCTGAATTCCGGCAAAGACTGACTCCCGGAGTGGAAATCCAGCGCAGAGTGACTCCCGGAACTAAACTACTGCAGAGACCCCCGGACTTGAACTCCAGCACAGAGTGATCCAAGGAGCCAAACTCCGGCACAGAGTGACTCCAAGAACCGAACTCCACCATAGAATCACTCCAGGAGCTGAACTCCAGCACGCAGTGTCTGCCGGTTCTGAACACCAGCATAGAATGAGTCCGGAAACAGAACCCAAGCACAGAGTGACTCTGGGAGTTAAACTCCAGCACAGAGTGAATCTGGGAGCTGAATTCCAGCACAGAGTGACTCCAGGAGATGAATTCCAGCACAGAGTGACTCAGGGAGCTGAACTCCAGCACAGAGTGATCAAAGGAGGTAAGTTCCTGCACAGAGTGATTCCAGAAACTGAACATCCAGCACAGAGTGACTCAGGGAGCTCACCTACAACACCGAGTGACTCAGGGAGCTGAACTCCAGCACGGAGTGACTCCAGGAGTTTTACTCCCGCACAGAGTAACTCTGGACTCTGAATTCCAGCACAGAATGACTCAGGGAGCTGATCTCCAACACAGAGTGAGTCAGGGAGCTGAAATCCAGCACAGAGTGACTCCAGGAGTTGAACTTCAGCACAGAGTGACTGCAGTAGCTGAACTCCAGTATAGAGTGACTCCAGGAGCTTAACTCCAGCACAGAATGAACCTGGGAGCTGAACTCCAGCACGGAGTGACTCACGGAGCTGAATTCCAGCAAAGACTGACTCCCGGAGCGGAACTCCAGCGCAGAGTGACTCCAGGTACTAAACTCCAGCAGAGAGACTCCCGGACTTGAACTCCAGCACAGAGTGATCCAAGGAGCCAAACTCCAGCACAAAGTGACTCGAGGAACCGAACTCCACCATAGAACCACTCTAGGAGATGAACTCCAGCACGCAGTGACTGCAGGATCTGAACTCCAGCAGAGAATGGGTCCGCGAGCAGAACCCAAGCACAGAGTGACTCTGGGAGTTAAACTCCAGCACAGAGTGAATCTGGCAGCTGAAATCCAGCACAGAGTGACTCCAGGAGCTGAATTCCAGCACAGAGTGACTTAGGGAGCTGAACTCCAGCCACAGAGTGATCCAAGGACATAAGTTCCAGCACAGAGTGACTCAGGGAGCTGAACTCCAGCACAGAGTTATTCCAGGAGTTTAAATCCCGCATAGAATGACTCCAGTAGCTGACCACCAGCAGAGAGTGACTCAGGGTGCTGAACACCAGCACAGAATGACTCCGGGAGCTCAGTCCCAGCAAAGAGTGACTCCCGGGGATGAACTCCAGCAATGAGTGACTCCAGGGGATGATATCCAGCACAACGTTACTCCCGGAGCTGAACTTCAGCACAGAGTGACTCAGGGAGCTGAACTCCCACGTAGAGTAACTCGCAGAAGCGAACCCAGTACAGACTGACTCTGGAATCTGAATTCCAGCACAGAACGACTCAGGGAGCTGACCTCCAGCACAGAGTGACTCCAGGAGCTGAAATCCAGCACAGAGTGATTCCAGGAGCTGAGTTCCAGCACGGAGTGACTCCAGGAACTAAATTCCAGCAGAGTGATTCCCGGAGTTGAACTCCAGCAGAGAGTGATCGAAGGAAGTAAGTTCCAGCACAGTGTGATTCCAGAAACTGAACATCCAGCACAGAATGACTCAGGGAGCTGAACACCCAAACAGAGTGACTCAGGGAGCTGAACTCCAGCACAGAGTGACTCCAGGAGTTGAACTTCAGCTCAGAGTGACTCCAGGAGTTTAACTCCAGCACAGACTGACTCCGGTAGCTGAACAGCGGCAGAGAGTGACTCAGGGAGCTGAACACCATCACAGAATGAATCCAGCAGATGATATCCAGCAAAGAATGAAGACAGGAGATGATATCCAGCACAACGTGACTCCTGGAGCTGAACTCCAGCAAAGGGTGACTCAGGGAGCTGAACTTCGGCACAGAGTGACTAAGGGAGCTGAACACCAGAACAGAATGACTCAAGGAGCGGAACTGCAGCCGAATAGTGACTCGGGGAGCTGAACTCCAGCACAGAATGACTCAGGGAGCTGAACTCCAGCACAGAATGAATCTGGGAGCTGAACCCCAGCAGAGAATGACTCCAGGAGCTGAAATCCAGCACAGAATGAATCTGGGAGCTGAACTCCAGCACGGAGTGACTCACGGAGCTGAATTCCGGCAAAGACTGACTCCCGGAGTGGAACTCCAGCGCAGAGTGACTCCAGGTACTAAACTCCAGCAGAGAGACTCCCGGACTTGAACTCCAGCACAGAGTGATCCAAGGAGCCAAACTCCGGCACAGAGTTACTCCATGACCCGAACTCCATCACAGCATCACTCCAGGAGCTGAACTCCAGCATGCAGTGACTGCAGGATCTGAACTCCAGCATAGAATGAGTCCGGGAGCAGAACCCAAGCACAGAGTGACTCTGGGAGTGAAACTCCAGCACAGAGTGAATCTGGGAGCTGAAATCCAGCACAGAGTGACTCCAGGAGCTGACTTCCAGCACCGAGTGACTCAGGGAGCTGAACTCCAGCACAGAGTGATCCAAGGAGGTAAGTTCCAGCACAGAGTGACTCCAGAAACTGAACATCCTGCACAGAGTGACTCAGGGAGTTGAACTCCAGCGCAGAGTGACTCAGGGAGCTGACGTCCAGCACAGAGTGACTCAGGGAGCTGAACTCCAGCACAGAGTGATCAAAGGAGGTAAGTTCCTGCACAGAGTTATTCCAGAAACTGAACATCCAGCACAGAGTGACTCAGGGAGCTAAACTCCAGCACGGAGTGACTCCAGGAGTTTTACTCCTGCAAAGAGTAACTCTGGACTCTGAATTCCAGCACAGAATGACTCAGGGAGCTGATCGCCAACACAGAGTGAGTCAGGGAGCTGAACTCCAGCACAGAGTGACTCCAGGAGTTGAACTTCAGCACAGAGTGACTCCAGGAGTTTAACTCCAGCACAGACTGACTCCGGTAGCTGAACAGCAGAAGAGAGTGACTCAGGGAGCTGAACTCCATCACAGAATGAATCCAGCAGATGATATCCAGCACAGAATGAATCCAGGAGATGATATCCAGCACAACGTGACTCCCGGAGCTGAATTCCAGCAAAGGGTGACTCAGGGATCTGAACTTCGGCACAGAGTGACTAAGGGAGCTGAACGCCAGAACAGAATGACTCAAGGAGCTGAACTGCAGCCGAATAGTGACTCGGGGAGCTGAACTCCAGCACAGAGTGACTCAGGGAGCTGAACTCCAGCACAGAATGAATCTGGGAGCTGAACCCCAGCAGAGAATGACTCCAGGAGCTGAAATCCAGCACAGAATGAATCTGGGAGCTGAACTCCAGCACGGAGTGACTCACGGAGCTGAATTCCGGCAAAGACTGACTCCCGGAGTGGAAATCCAGCGCAGAGTGACTCCCGGAACTAAACTACTGCAGAGACCCCCGGACTTGAACTCCAGCACAGAGTGATCCAAGGAGCCAAACTCCGGCACAGAGTGACTCCAAGAACCGAACTCCACCATAGAATCACTCCAGGAGCTGAACTCCAGCACGCAGTGTCTGCCGGTTCTGAACACCAGCATAGAATGAGTCCGGAAACAGAACCCAAGCACAGAGTGACTCTGGGAGTTAAACTCCAGCACAGAGTGAATCTGGGAGCTGAATTCCAGCACAGAGTGACTCCAGGAGATGAATTCCAGCACAGAGTGACTCAGGGAGCTGAACTCCAGCACAGAGTGATTAAAGGAGGTAAGTTCCTGCACAGAGTGATTCCAGAAACTGAACATCCAGCACAGAGTGACTCAGGGAGCTCACCTACAACACCGAGTGACTCAGGGAGCTGAACTCCAGCACGGAGTGACTCCAGGAGTTTTACTCCCGCACAGAGTAACTCTGGACTCTGAATTCCAGCACAGAATGACTCAGGGAGCTGATCTCCAACACAGAGTGAGTCAGGGAGCTGAAATCCAGCACAGAGTGACTCCAGGAGTTGAACTTCAGCACAGAGTGACTCCAGGAGTTTAACTCCCGCACAGACTGACTCCGGTAGCTGAACACCAGCAGAGAGTGACTCAGGGAGATGAACTCCAGCACAGAATGACTCCCGGAGCTCAGTCCCAGCAAAGCGTGACTCCCGGAGATGCACTCCAGCACAGTGTGACTCCAGTAACTGAGCTCCAGCACAGAATGACTCCAGGAGATGATATCCAGCACAACATGACTCCCGGAGCTGAACTCCAGCAAAGGGTGACTCAGGGAGCTGACCTTCGGCACAGAGTGACTAAGGGAGCAGAACGCCAGCACAGAATGACTCAAGGAGCTGAACTCCAGCTGAATAGTGACTCGGGGAGCTGAACACCAGAACAGAATGACTCGGGGACCTGAACTCCAGCACAGAGTGACTCCAGGAGATGAAATCCAGCACAGAGTTGACTCCAGGAGCTGAAATCCAGCAGAGTGACTTCAGGTGCTGAATTCCAGCACAGAGTGACTCCTGGAGCTGAAGTCCAGCACAGCGTGACTGCCGGAGTTGAACTCCAACACAGAGTGACTCCAGGAGTTGAAATTCAGCAGAGTGTCACCAGGAGTTGAACACTAGCACAGACTGACTCCGGTGGATGAAATCAAGCCCGGAGTGATTCAGGGAGCTGAACTCCAGCACAGAGTGACTGCAGTAGCTGAACTCCAGTATAGAGTGACTCCAGGAGCTTAACTCCAGCACAGAATGAACCTGGGAGCTGAACTCCAGCACGGAGTGACTCACGGAGCTGAATTCCAGCAAAGACTGACTCCCGGAGCGGAATCCAGCGCAGAGTGACTCCAGGTACTAAACTCCAGCAGAGAGACTCCCGGACTTGAACTCCAGCACAGAGTGATCCAAGGAGCCAAACTCCAGCACAAAGTGACTCGAGGAACCGAACTCCACCATAGAACCACTCTAGGAGATGAACTCCAGCACGCAGTGACTGCAGGATCTGAACTCCAGCAGAGAATGGGTCCGCGAGCAGAACCCAAGCACAGAGTGACTCTGGGAGTTAAACTCCAGCACAGAGTGAATCTGGCAGCTGAAATCCAGCACAGAGTGACTCCAGGAGCTGAATTCCAGCACAGAGTGACTTAGGGAGCTGAACTCCAGCCACAGAGTGATCCAAGGACATAAGTTCCAGCACAGAGTGACTCAGGGAGCTGAACTCCAGCACAGAGTTATTCCAGGAGTTTAAATCCCGCATAGAATGACTCCAGTAGCTGACCACCAGCAGAGAGTGACTCAGGGTGCTGAACACCAGCACAGAATGACTCCGGGTGCTCAGTCCCAGCAAAGAGTGACTCCCGGGGATGAACTCCAGCAATGAGTGACTCCAGGGGATGATATCCAGCACAACGTTACTCCCGGAGCTGAACTTCAGGACAGAGTGACTCAGGGAGCTGAACTCCCACGTAGAGTAAATCGCAGAAGCGAACCCAGTACAGACTGACTCTGGAATCTGAATTCCAGCACAGAACGACTCAGGGAGCTGACCTCCAGCACAGAGTGACTCCAGGAGCTGAAATCCAGCACAGAGTGATTCCAGGAGCTGAGTTCCAGCACGGAGTGACTCCAGCAACTAAATTCCAGCAGAGTGATTCCCGGAGTTGAACTCCAGCAGAGAGTGATCGAAGGAAGTAAGTTCCAGCACAGTGTGATTCCAGAAACTGAACATCCAGCACAGAATGACTCAGGGAGCTGAACACCCAAACAGAGTGACTCAGGGAGCTGAACTCCAGCACAGAGTGACTCCAGGAGTTGAACTTCAGCTCAGAGTGACTCCAGGAGTTTAACTCCAGCACAGACTGACTCCGGTAGCTGAACAGCAGCAGAGAGTGACTCAGGGAGCTGAACACCATCACAGAATGAATCCAGCAGATGATATCCAGCAAAGAATGAAGACAGGAGATGATATCCAGCACAACGTGACTCCCGGAGCTGAACTCCAGCAAAGGGTGACTCAGGGAGCTGAACTTCGGCACAGAGTGACTAAGGGAGCTGAACACCAGAACAGAATGACTCAAGGAGCTGAACTGCAGCCGAATAGTGACTCGGGGAGCTGAACTCCAGCACAGAGTGACTCAGGGAGCTGAACTCCAGCACAGAATGAATCTGGGAGCTGAACCCCAGCAGAGAATGACTCCAGGAGCTGAAATCCAGCACAGAATGAATCTGGGAGCTGAACTCAAGCACGGAGTGACTCACGGAGCTGAATTCCGGCAAAGACTGACTCCCGGAGTGGAACTCCAGCGCAGAGTGACTCCAGGTACTAAACTCCAGCAGAGAGACTCCCGGACTTGAACTCCAGCACAGAGTGATCCAAGGAGCCAAACTCCGGCACAGAGTGACTCCATGACCCGAACTCCATCACAGCATCACTCCAGGAGCTGAACTCCAGCATGCAGTGACTGCAGGATCTGAACTCCAGCATAGAATGAGTCCGGGAGCAGAACCCAAGCACAGAGTGACTCTGGGAGTGAAACTCCAGCACAGAGTGAATCTGGGAGCTGAAATCCAGCACAGAGTGACTCCAGGAGCTGACTTCCAGCACCGAGTGACTCAGGGAGCTGAACTCCAGCACAGAGTGATCCAAGGAGGTAAGTTCCAGCACAGAGTGACTCCAGAAACTGAACATCCTGCACAGAGTGACTCAGGGAGTTGAACTCCAGCGCAGAGTGACTCAGGGAGCTGACGTCCAGCACAGAGTGACTCAGGGAGCTGAACTCCAGCGCAGAGTGATCAAAGGAGGTAAGTTCCTGCACAGAGTTATTCCAGAAACTGAACATCCAGCACAGAGTGACTCAGGGAGCTAAACTCCAGCACGGAGTGACTCCAGGAGTTTTACTCACGCACAGAGTAACTCTGGACTCTGAATTCCAGCACAGAATGACTCAGGGAGCTGATCGCCAACACAGAGTGAGTCAGGGAGCTGAACGCCAGCACAGAGTGACTCCAGGAGTTGAACTTCAGCACAGAGTGACTCCAGGAGTTTAACTCCCGCACAGACTGACTCCGGTAGCTGAACACCAGCAGAGAGTGACTCAGGGAGCTGAACTCCAGCACAGAATTACTCCCGGAGCTCAGTCCCAGTAAAGAGTGACTCCCGGAGATGCACTCCAGCACAGTGTGACTCCAGGAACTGAGCTCCAGCACAGAATGACTCCAGGAGATGATATCCAGCACCACATGACTCCCGGAGCTGAATTCCAGCAAAGGGTGACTCAGGGAGCTGAACTTCGGCACAGAGTGACTAAGGGAGCAGAACGGCAGCACAGAATGACTCAAGGAGCTGAACTCCAGCTGAATATGACTCGGGGAGCTGAACTCCAGAACAGAATGACTCGGGGACCTGAACTCCAGCACAGAGTGTCTCCAGGAGATGAAATCCAGCACAGAGTTGACTCCAGGAGCTGAAATCCAGCACAGAGTGACTTCAGGTGCTGAATTCCAGCACAGAGTGACTCCTGGAGCTGAAGTCCAGCACAGCGTGACTGCCGGAGTTGAATTCCAACACAGAGTGACTCCAGGAGTTGAAATTCAGCACAGAGTGTCACCAGGAGTTGAACACTAGCACAGACTGACTCCGGTGGATGAAATCAAGCCCAGAGTGATTCAGGGAGCTGAACTCCAGCACAGAGTGACTGCAGTAGCTGAACTCCAGTATAGAGTGACTCCAGGAGCTGAACTCCAGCACAGAATGAATCTGGGAGCTGAACTCAAGCACGGAGTGACTCATGGAGCTGAATTCCGGCAAAGACTGACTCCCGGAGCGGAACTCCAGCGCAGAGTGACTCCAGGTACTAAACTCCAGCAGAGAGACTCCCGGACTTGAACTCCAGCACAGAGTGATCCAAGGAGCCAAACTCCAGCACAAAGCGACTCGAGGAACCGAATTCCACCACAGAATCACTCTAGGAGATGAACTCCAGCACGCAGTGACTGCAGGATCTGAACTCCAGCATAGAATGGGTCCGCGAGCAGAACCCAAGCACAGTGACCATGGGAGTTAAACTCCAGCACAGAGTGAATCTGGCAGCTGAAATCCAGCACAGAGTGACTCCAGGAGCTGAATTCCAGCACAGAGTGACTTAGGGAGCTGAACTCCAGCCACAGAGTGATCCAAGGACATATGTTCCAGCACAGAGTGACTCAGGGAGCTGAACTCCAGCACAGAGTTATTCCAGGACTTTAAATCCCGCATAGAATGACTCCAGTAGCTGACCACCAGCAGAGAGTGACTCAGGGTGCTGAACACCAGCACAGAATGACTCCGGGAGCTCAGTCCCAGCAAAGAGTGACTCCCGGGGATGAACTCCAGCAATGAGTGACTCCAGGGGATGATATCCAGCACAACGTTACTCCCGGACCTGAACTTCAGCACAGAGTGACTCAGGGAGCTGAACCCAAGCACAGAGTGACTCCAGGATCTATACGCCCACGTAGAGTAACTCGCAGAAGCGAACACAGTACAGACTTACTCTGGAATCTGAATTCCTGCACAGAATGAATCAGGGAGCTGACCTCCAGCACAGAGTGACTCCAGGAGCTGATATCCAGCACAGAGTGATTCCAGGAGCTGAATTCCAGCACGGAGTGACTCCAGCAACTAAATTCCAGCAGAGTGATTCCCGGAGTTGAACTCCAGCACAGAGTGATCAAAGGAGGTAAGTTCCAGCACAGTGTGATTCCAGAAACTGAACATCCAGCACAGAATGACTCAGGGAGCTGAACACCCAAACAGAGTGACTCAGGGAGCTGAACTCCAGCACAGAGTGACTCCAGGAGTTGAACTTCAGCACAGAGTGACTCCAGGAGTTTAACTCCAGCACAGACTGACTCCGGTAGCTGAACAGCAGAAGAGAGTGACTCAGGGAGCTGAACTCCATCACAGAATGAATCCAGCAGATGATATCCAGCACAGAATGAATCCAGGAGATGATATCCAGCACAACGTGACTCCCGGAGCTGAATTCCAGCAAAGGGTGACTCAGGGATCTGAACTTCGGCACAGAGTGACTAAGGGAGCTGAACGCCAGAACAGAATGACTCAAGGAGCTGAACTGCAGCCGAATAGTGACTCGGGGAGCTGAACTCCAGCACAGAGTGACTCAGGGAGCTGAACTCCAGCACAGAATGAATCTGGGAGCTGAACCCCAGCAGAGAATGACTCCAGGAGCTGAAATCCAGCACAGAATGAATCTGGGAGCTGAACTCCAGCACGGAGTGACTCACGGAGCTGAATTCCGGCAAAGACTGACTCCCGGAGTGGAAATCCAGCGCAGAGTGACTCCCGGAACTAAACTACTGCAGAGACCCCCGGACTTGAACTCCAGCACAGAGTGATCCAAGGAGCCAAACTCCGGCACAGAGTGACTCCATGACCCGAACCCCACCACAGCATCACTCCAGGAGCTGAACTCCAGCACGCAGTGACTGCAGGATCTGAACTCCAGCATAGAATGAGTCCGGGAGCAGAACCCAAGCACAGAGTGACTCTGGGAGTGAAACTCCAGCACAGAGTGAATCTGGGAGCTGAAATCCAGCACAGAGTGACTCCAGGAGCTGACTTCCAGCAAAGGATGAATCCAGGAGATGATATCCAGCACAACGTGACTCCCGGATATGAACTCCAGCAAAAGGTGACTCAGGGAACTGAACTTCGGCACAGAGTGACTAAGGGAGCTGAACTCAAGCACAGATTGGCTCCAGGATCTATACTCGCACGTAGGGTATCTCGCAGAAGCGAACCCAGCACAGACTGACTCTGGAATCTTAATTCCAGCACAGAAAGACTCAGGGAGCTGACCTCCAGCACAGAGTGACTTCAGGAGCTGAAATGCAGCACAGAGTGAATCCAGGAGCTGAATTCCAGCACAGAGTGACTCCAGCAACTAAATTCCAGCAGAGTGATTCCCGGAGTTGAACTCCAGCACAGAGTGATCGAAGGAGGTAAGTTCCAGCACAGTGTGCTTCCAGAAAACGAACATCCAGCACAGAGTGACTCAGGGAACTGAACTCCCACACAGAGTGACTCAGGGAGCTGAACTCCAGCACAAAGTGACTCCAGGAGTTGAACTTCAGCACAGAGTGACTCCAGGAGTCTAACTCCCACACAGACTGACTCCGGTAGCTGAACAGCAGCAGAGAGTGACTCAGGGAGCTGAACTCCAGCACAGAATGAATCCCGGAGATGATCTCCAGCAAAGGGTGACTCAGGGAGCTGAACTTCGGCACAAAGTGACTCAAGGAGCTGAACTGCAGCTGAATAGTGACTCGGGGAGCTGAACTCCAGCACAGAGTGACTCAGGGAGCTGAACTCCAGCACAGAATGAATCTGGGAGCTGAACTCCAGCACGGAGTGACTCACGGAGCTGAATTCCGGCAAAGACTGACTCCCGGAGTGGAACTCCAGCGCAGAGTGACTCCAGGTACTAATCTCCATGCAGAGAGACTCCCGGACTTGAACTCCAGCACAGAGTGATCCAAGGAGCCAAACTCCGGCACTGAGTGACTCCATGACCCGAACTCCACCACAGCATCACTCCAGGAGCTGAACTCCAGCATGCAGTGACTGCAGGATCTGAACTCCAGCATAGAATGAGTCCGGGAGCAGAACCCAAGCACAGAGTGACTCTGGGAGTTAAACTCCAGCACAGAGTGAATCTGGGAGCTGAAATCCAGCACAGAATGACTCAGGGAGCTGAACACCCAAACAGAGTGACTCAGGGAGATGAACTCCAGCACAGAGTGACTCCAGGAGTTGAACTTCAGCACAGAGTGACTCCAGGAGTTTAACTCCAGCACAGACTGACTCCGGTAGCTGAACAGCAGAAGAGAGTGACTCAGGGAGCTGAACTCCATCACAGAATGAATCCAGCAGATGATATCCAGCACAGAATGAATCCAGGAGATGATATCCAGCACAACGTGACTCCCGGAGCTGAATTCCAGCAAAGGGTGACTCAGGGATCTGAACTTCGGCACAGAGTGACTAAGGGAGCTGAACGCCAGAACAGAATGACTCAAGGAGCTGAACTGCAGCCGAATAGTGACTCGGGGAGCTGAACTCCAGCACAGAGTGACTCAGGGAGCTGAACTCCAGCACAGAATGAATCTGGGAGCTGAACCCCAGCAGAGAATGACTCCAGGAGCTGAAATCCAGCACAGAATGAATCTGGGAGCTGAACTCCAGCACGGAGTGACTCACGGAGCTGAATTCCGGCAAAGACTGACTCCCGGAGTGGAAATCCAGCGCAGAGTGACTCCCGGAACTAAACTACTGCAGAGACCCCCGGACTTGAACTCCAGCACAGAGTGATCCAAGGAGCCAAACTCCGGCACAGAGTGACTCCAAGAACCGAACTCCACCATAGAATCACTCCAGGAGCTGAACCCCAGCACGCAGTGTCTGCCGGTTCTGAACACCAGCATAGAATGAGTCCGGAAACAGAACCCAAGCACAGAGTGACTCTGGGAGTTAAACTCCAGCACAGAGTGAATCTGGGAGCTGAATTCCAGCACAGAGTGACTCCAGGAGATGAATTCCAGCACAGAGTGACTCAGGGAGCTGAACTCCAGCACAGAGTGATTAAAGGAGGTAAGTTCCTGCACAGAGTGATTCCAGAAACTGAACATCCAGCACAGAGTGACTCAGGGAGCTCACCTACAACACCGAGTGACTCAGGGAGCTGAACTCCAGCACGGAGTGACTCCAGGAGTTTTACTCCCGCACAGAGTAACTCTGGACTCTGAATTCCAGCACAGAATGACTCAGGGAGCTGATCTCCAACACAGAGTGAGTCAGGGAGCTGAAATCCAGCACAGAGTGACTCCAGGAGTTGAACTTCAGCACAGAGTGACTCCAGGAGTTTAACTCCCGCACAGACTGACTCCGGTAGCTGAACACCAGCAGAGAGTGACTCAGGGAGATGAACTCCAGCACAGAATGACTCCCGGAGCTCAGTCCCAGCAAAGCGTGACTCCCGGAGATGCACTCCAGCACAGTGTGACTCCAGGAACTGAGCTCCAGCACAGAATGACTCCAGGAGATGATATCCAGCACAACATGACTCCCGGAGCTGAACTCCAGCAAAGGGTGACTCAGGGAGCTGACCTTCGGCACAGAGTGACTAAGGGAGCAGAACGCCAGCACAGAATGACTCAAGGAGCTGAACTCCAGCTGAATAGTGACTCGGGGAGCTGAACACCAGAACAGAATGACTCGGGGACCTGAACTCCAGCACAGAGTGACTCCAGGAGATGAAATCCAGCACAGAGTTGACTCCAGGAGCTGAAATCCAGCACAGAGTGACTTCAGGTGCTGAATTCCAGCACAGAGTGACTCCTGGAGCTGAAGTCCAGCACAGCGTGACTGCCGGAGTTGAACTCCAACATAGAGTGACTCCAGGAGTTGAAATTCAGCACAGAGTGTCACCAGGAGTTGAACACTAGCACAGACTGACTCCGGTGGATGAAATCAAGCCCAGAGTGATTCAGGGAGCTGAACTCCAGCACAGAGTGACTGCAGTAGCTGAACTCCAGTATAGAGTGACTCCAGGAGCTTAACTCCAGCACAGAATGAATCTGGGAGCTGAACTCCAGCACGGAGTGACTCACGGAGCTGAATTCCGGCAAAGACTGACTCCCGGAGCGGAACTCCAGCGCAGAGTGACTCCAGGTACTAAACTCCAGCAGAGAGACTCCCGGACTTGAACTCCAGCACAGAGTGATCCAAGGAGCCAAACTCCAGCACAAAGTGACTCGAGGAACCGAATTCCACCACAGAATCACTCTAGGAGATGAACTCCAGCACGCAGTGACTGCAAGATCTGAACTCCAGCATAGAATGGGTCCGCGAGCAGAACCCAAGCACAGTGACCATGGGAGTTAAACTCCAGCACAGAGTGAATCTGGCAGCTGAAATCCAGCACAGAGTGACTCCAGGAGCTGAATTCCAGCACAGAGTGACTTAGGGAGCTGAACTCCAGCCACAGAGTGATCCAAGGACATATGTTCCAGCACAGAGTGACTCAGGGAGCTGAACTCCAGCACAGAGTTATTCCAGGAGTTTAAATCCCGCATAGAATGACTCCAGTAGCTGACCACCAGCAGAGAGTGACTCAGGGTGCTGAACACCAGCACAGAATGACTCCGGGAGCTCAGTCCCAGCAAAGAGTGACTCCCGGGGATGAACTCCAGCAATGAGTGACTCCAGGGGATGATATCCAGCACAATGTTACTCCCGGACCTGAACTTCAGCACAGAGTGACTCAGGGAGCTGAACTCAAGCACAGAGTGACTCCAGGATCTATACTCCCACGTAGAGTAACTCGCAGAAGCAAACACAGTACAGACTTACTCTGGAATCTGAATTCCAGCACAGAATGAATCAGGGAGCTGACCTCCAGCACAGAGTGACTCCAGGAGCTGATATCCAGCACAGAGTGATTCCAGGAGCTGAATTCCAGCACGGAGTGACTCCAGCAACTAAATTCCAGCAGAGTGATTCCCGGAGTTGAACTCCAGCACAGAGTGATCGAAGGAGGTAAGTTCCAGCACAGTGTGATTCCAGAAACTGAACATCCAGCACAGAATGACTCAGGGAGCTGAACACCCAAACAGAGTGACTCAGGGAGCTGAACTCCAGCACAGAGTGACTCCAGGAGTTGAACTTCAGCACAGAGTGACTCCAGGAGTTTAACTCCAGCACAGACTGACTCCGGTAGCTGAACAGCAGAAGAGAGTGACTCAGGGAGCTGAACTCCATCACAGAATGAATCCAGCAGATGATATCCAGCACAGAATGAATCCAGGAGATGATATCCAGCACAACGTGACTCCCGGAGCTGAATTCCAGCAAAGGGTGACTCAGGGATCTGAACTTTGGCACAGGGTGACTAAGGGAGCTGAACGCCAGAACAGAATGACTCAAAGAGCTGAACTGCAGCCGAATAGTGACTCGGGGAGCTGAACTCCAGCACAGAGTGACTCAGGGAGCTGAACTCCAGCACAGAATGAATCTGGGAGATGAACCCCAGCAGAGAATGACTCCAGGAGCTGAACTCCAGCACAGAATGAATCTGGCAGCTGAACTCCAGCACGGAGTGACTCACGGAGCTGAATTCCGGCAAAGACTGACTTCCAGAGTGGAACTCCAGCGCAGAGTGACTCTGGGTACTAAACTCCAGCAGAGAGACTCCCGGACTTGAACTCCAGCACAGAGTGATCCAAGGAGCCAAACTCCGGCACAGAGTGACTCCATGACCCGAACCCCACCACAGCATCACTCCAGGAGCTGAACTCCAGCACGCAGTGACTGCAGGATCTGAACTCCAGCATAGAATGAGTCCGGGAGCAGAACCCAAGCACAGAGTGACTCTGGGAGTGAAACTCCAGCACAGAGTGATTCTGGGAGCTGAAATCCAGCACAGAGTGACTCCAGGAGCTGACTTCCAGCAAAGGATGAATCCAGGAGATGATATCCAGCACAACGTGACTCCCGGATATGAACTCCAGCAAAAGGTGACTCAGGGAACTGAACTTCGGCACAGAGTGACTAAGGGAGCTGAACTCAAGCACAGATTGGCTCCAGGATCTATACTCGCACGTAGGGTATCTCGCAGAAGCGAACCCAGCACAGACTGACTCTGGAATCTTAATTCCAGCACAGAAAGACTCAGGGAGCTGACCTCCAGCACAGAGTGACTTCAGGAGCTGAAATGCAGCACAGAGTGAATCCAGGAGCTGAATTCCAGCACAGAGTGACTCCAGCAACTAAATTCCAGCAGAGTGATTCCCGGAGTTGAACTCCAGCACAGAGTGATCGAAGGAGGTAAGTTCCAGCACAGTGTGCTTCCAGAAAACGAACATCCAGCACAGAGTGACTCAGGGAACTGAACTCCCACACAGAGTGACTCAGGGAGCTGAACTCCAGCACAAAGTGACTCCAGGAGTTGAACTTCAGCACAGAGTGACTCCAGGAGTCTAACTCCCACACAGACTGACTCCGGTAGCTGAACAGCAGCAGAGAGTGACTCAGGGAGCTGAACTCCAGCACAGAATGAATCCCGGAGATGATCTCCAGCAAAGGGTGACTCAGGGAGCTGAACTTCGGCACAGAGTGACTAAGGGAGCTGAACGCCAGAACAGAATGACTCAAGGAGCTGAACTGCAGCTGAATAGTGACTCGGGGAGCTGAACTCCAGCACAGAGTGACTCAGGGAGCTGAACTCCAGCACAGAATGAATCTGGGAGCTGAACTCCAGCACGGAGTGACTCACGGAGCTGAATTCCGGCAAAGACTGACTCCCGGAGTGGAACTCCAGCGCAGAGTGACTCCAGGTACTAATCTCCATGCAGAGAGACTCCCGGACTTGAACTCCAGCACAGAGTGATCCAAGGAGCCAAACTCCGGCACTGAGTGACTCCATGACCCGAACTCCACCACAGCATCACTCCAGGAGCTGAACTCCAGCATGCAGTGACTGCAGGATCTGAACTCCAGCATAGAATGAGTCCGGGAGCAGAACCCAAGCACAGAGTGACTCTGGGAGTTAAACTCCAGCACAGAGTGAATCTGGGAGCTGAAATCCAGCACAGAGTGACTCCAGGAGCTGACTTCCAGCACAGAGTGACTCAGGGAGCTGAACTCCAGCACAGAATGATCGAAGGAGGTAAGTTCCAGCACAGAGTGACTCCAGAAACTGAACATCCTTCACAGAGTGACTCAGGGAGTTGAACTCTAGCGCAGAGTGACTCAGGGAGCTGAACTCCAGCACAGAGTGATCCAAGGAGGTATGTTCCTACACAGAGTGACTCCAGAAACTTAACATCCAGCAAAGGATGAATCCAGGAGATGATATTCAGCACAACGTGACTGCCGGTGCTGAACTCCAGCAATGGGTGACTCACGGAGCTGAACTTCGGCACAGAGTGACTCAGGGAGCTGAACTCAAGCACAGAATGACTCCAGGATCTATACTCCCACGTAGAGTAACTTGCAGAAGCAAACCTAGCACAGAATGACTCTGGAATCTGAACTCCAACACAGAATGACTCAGGGAGCTGACCTCCAGCACAGAGTGACTCCAGGAGCTGAAATGCAGCACAGTCTGACTCCAGGAGCTGAATTCCAGTACAGAGTGATCCCAGGAACTAAATTCCAGCAGAGTATGATTCCAGAAACTGAACATCCAGCACAGAGTGACTCAGGGTGCTGAACTCCCACACAGAGTGACTCAGGGTGCTGAACCCCCGCACAGAGTGAGCACCAGAGCACAGCTCTTGCATAGAGTGACTCCCGTATCTGAAATCCAGCACGGAGTGACTCCAGGAACTGAACTTCCGCACAGTGACTCCCGGATTTGAAATCCAACACAGAGTGGTCCCAGGAGCTAATCTCCAGCAGAGTTATTACCGGAGTTGAAATCCAGCGCAGAGTGTTCCCAGGAGCTAAACTGCAGCACAGAGTAAGTCCAGGAATTGAACACCAACACAGAAAGACACCTGGAGATTATATCACAGAGTGACTTCAGGAGATGAACTCCCACGTAGACTGACTCGCGGAGCTGAATCCAGCACAGAGTGACTCTGGGAGCTGAACGTCAGTATAGAGCGACTCCCGGAGATGAATGCTAGCACAAAGTGACTCAGGGAACTGAAATCCAGCCCAGCGTGACTCCAAGAGCTGTACTCCAGCACAGAGTGACTCTGGGAGCAGAGCTCCAGCACAGAGTGACTTCTGGAGCTCAATCCCAGCAAAGAGTGACTCCCGTGGCTGAACTCCAGCACAGTGTGACTTCCGGAGTTGAAATCCAGCACAGAGTGCTCCCAAGAGTCAAACTGCAGCGCAGAATATCTCCAGGAGCTGAATTCCAGCACAGAGTGACTTCGGGAGTTGAACACCAGCACAGAGTGTCACCAGGGACTGAACTTCCGCACAGTGACTCCTGGATTTGAAATCGAGCACAGAGTGATACCAGGAGCTAAACTTCAGCACAGAGTGAGTCCAGGAACTGAACACAAGCAGAGTGACTGCCAGAGTGAGTCCAGGAACTGAACACCAGCACACAATGACTCCTGGAGATGATATCCAGCACAGAGTGACTTCAGGAGATGAACTCCCACGTAGAATGACTCGCAGAGCTGACCCCAGCACAGAGTGACTCTGGGAACTGAACTCCAGCACAGAGTGACTTCCGGAGTTGAAATCAATCACAGAGTGATCCCAGGAGTGAAACTGCAGCACAGAGTAACTCCAGGAGCTGAACTCCAGCCCAGAGTGACTCCAGGAGCTGTACTCCAGCACAGAGTGACTCTGGGAGCAGAGATCCAGCACAGAGTGACTCCCGGAGCTTAATCCCAGCAAAGTGTGACTCCCGTAGCTGAACTCCAGCACAGAGTTACTCCCGGAGTTGAACTCCAGCACAAAATGACTCCAGAAGTTGAACTTCAGCACCGAGTGACTCCGGAGGTTGAAAACCAGCACAGAGTAACTCCAGGAGCTGAACTCCAGTACAAAGTGACTCCCATAGCTGACCTGAAGCACAGAATGACTCCAGGAGCTGAACTCCAGCATAGAGTGACTCTGGGAGCTAAACTGCAGCACAGAGTGACTCCCGGAGCACAGTCCCAGCAAAGAGTGACTCCCGTAGCAGAACTCCAGCACAGAGTGATTCCCGAAGATGAACCCCAGCAAAGAGTAACTCCAGGAGCCGATCTCAGGCACAGAGTCACTCCAGAAGCTGAACTCCCGCACAGAGTCACTCCAGGAGCTGAACTCCAGCACAGAGTCACTCCAGGAGCCAAACTCCAGCAGGGAATACAGCTGATGTCCAGCACAGAGTGACTACGGGAGCTTACATCCAGAACAGATTGGCTCAGGGAGCAGAGCTCAGCACAGGAGATCAACTTCAGCACTGTGACTCCAGGAGTTGAACTCCAGCCCAGACTGAATCAGGGAGTTGAACTTCAGCACAGAATGACACCTGGAGCTGAATGCTTACACAGGGTGACTCCAGGAGTTGAGCTCCAGCACAGACTGACTCCGGGAGCGGAACTCCAGCAGTGAGTGACTCCTGGAACTGAATTCCAGCAGATTGTCTCCCAGGGTTGAACTCCAGCACAGAGTAATCCCAGGAGCTAAACTCCAGCACAGAGTGACTCCTGGAACTGAACTCCAGCACAGAGTGACTCCAGGAGTTGCACTTCAGCACAGAGTGAGTCCCGGAGCACAACTCCTGCATAGAGTGACTACGGGAGATGAAATCCAGCACTGAGTGATTCCTGGAGCTCAAACCCAGGAAAGAGTGACTTCCAAAGCTGAACTCCAGCACAGAGTGATCCCAGGAACTAAACTCCAGCACAGAGTGTGTCCAGGAACTGAACACCAGCACAGAATGACTCCTGGAGATGATATCCAGCACAGAGTGACTTCAGGAGATGAACTCCCACGTAGACTGACTCGCAGAGTTGAACCCAGCACATAGTGACTCAGGGAGCTGAACTCCAACACATAGTGACTCAGGAAGCTGAACTGCAGCACAGAGTGACTCCCGGAGTGCAATCCCAGCAAAGAGTGACTCCCGTAGCTGAACTCCAGCACGGAGTGACTTCTGGAGCTGAAATCCAGCACAGAGTGATTCCAGGAGTGAAATTGCAGCACAGAGTATCTCCAGGACTTGAACTCCAGCACTTAGTAACTCCGGGAGCTGAACTCCAGCACAGAGTGACTCCAGGAGCTAAACTCTAGCACACAGTGATTCCAGGAGCCGAACTCCAGCAGAGAGTAAATACGGGAGCTGATGTCCAGCACAGAGTGACTCCAGAAGAATGCCAGCACTGAGTGAAGACGGGAGCTTACACCCAGAACAGATTGACTCCGGGAGCTGAGCTCCAGCACAGAGTGACTCTGGGAGCAGATCTCCAGCACAGAGTGACTCTAGGAGCTAAACTCCAGCATAGAGTGACTCCCGGAGCTGAAATCCACCACAGAGTGATCCCAGGAGCGAAACTGCCGCACAGAGTAACTCTGGGAGTTGAACTCCAGCAGAAAGCAACTCCAGGAGCTAAATCCCAGCAAGTAATGACTCCCGTAGCTGAACTCCAGCACAGAGTGACTTCCGGAGTTGAAGTCCAGCACTTAGTGACTCCAGGAACTGAACTTCCACACGGTGATTCCCGGATCTGAAATCCAATACAGAGTGATCCCAGGAGCTAAACTCCAGCACAGAGTGACTCCCAGAGCTGAAATCCACCACAGAGTGATCCCAGGAGCTAAACCGCAGCACAGAGTAAGTCCAGAAACTGAACACCAGCACAGAATGACGCCTGGAGATGATATCCAGCAAAGAGAAACTCCAGGAGTTGAACTCCAGCACGGTGTGATCCCACAAGCTCTACTCCAGCATAGAGTGAGTACCAGAGCACAACTCCAGCATAGAGTGACTATGGGAGCTGAACTCCAGCACAGAGTGACTCCTGGAACTGAACTTTCACACAGTGACTCATGGAATTGAAATCCAACACAGAGTGATCCCAGCAGCTAAGCTTCAGCACAGAGTGAGTCCAGGAACATAACTCCAGCAGAGTGACTACTGGAGTTGAAATCCAGCACAGAGTGATCCCAGGACCTAAACTGCAGCACAGAGTAAGTCCAGGAATTGAACACCAACACAGAAAGACACCTGGAGATGATATCCAGCACAGAGTGGCTTCAGGAGATGAACTCCCACGTAGACTGACCCGCAGAGCTGAACCCAGCACAGAGTGACTCTGGGAGCTTAACTCCAGCACAGAGTGACTCCCGTAGCTCAATCCCAGCAAAGAGTGACTCCCGTAGCTGAACTCCAGCACAGAGTGACTCCCGTAGCTGAACTCCAGCATGGAGTGACTCCAGGAGCTGAACTCCAGCACAGAGTGACTCCTGTAGCTGAACTCCAGCATGGAGTGACTCCAGGAGCTGAACTCCAGCACAGAGTGACTCCCGTAGCTGAACTCCAGCATGGAGTGACTCCAGGAGCTGAACTCAAGCACAGAGTGACTCCCGTAGCTGAACTCCAGCATGGAGTGACTCTAGGAGCTGAATTCCAACACAGAGTGACTCCAGGAGCTGAACTCAAGCAAAGAGTAAATACGGGAGCTGATGTCCAGCACAGAATGACTCCAGATAAACTCCAGCACTGAGTGACTACGGGAGCTTAAGTCCAGGGCTGATTGACTCCGGGAGCTGAGCTCAGCACAGGAGATGAACTTCAGCATAGTGACTCCAGGAGTTGAACTCCAGCCCAGACTGTCTCCGGGAGTTGAACTTCAGCACAGAGTGACTCCTGGAGCTGGACGTTTCCACAGAGTGACTCCAGGAGTTGAGCTCCAGCACAGACTGACTCCGGATGCAGAACTCCAGCAGTGAGTGACTCCAGGAACGAATTCCAGCAGAGTGTCTCCCAGGGTTGAACTCCAGCAGAGTGATCCCAGGAGCTGAGCTCTAGCACAGAGTGATCCCAGGAGCTGAGCTCCAGCACAGAGTGAATCTGGAACTGAACTCCAGCATAAAGTGACTCTATGAGTTGAACCTCAGCACAGAGTGACTCCAGGAACTGAACTCCAGCACAGTGACTCCTGGAGATGATATCCAGAACAAAGTGACTTCAAGAGCTGAACTCCCATGTAGAGTGACTCGCAGAACTTCAGCACTGAGTGACTCCCGGCACTGAACGCTAGCACAGAGTGACTCCGGAAGCTGAAATCCAGCCCAGGGTGACTCCAGGAGCTGAAATCCAACACAGAGTGACTCCAGAAGCTGAAATCCAGCCCAGAGTGACTCCGGAGCTGAACTCCAGCACAAAGTGACTCCGGTAGCTAAACTCCAGCACAGACTGACTACGGAGGTGATGTCCAGAGCAGATTGACTCCGGGACCTTATCTCTAGCAAAGAGAAGGCCTTAGTGGTCAATTTTTATAGGGAAGAGTGTGTAGATAGCCTGGATCATGTTGAGATCAATAAAAGGGAGGTGTTAGGTGTCTTGAAGAATATTAAGGTGGATAAGTCCCCAGGGCCAGATGGGATCTACCCCAGAGTACTGAGGGAGGCAAGGGAGGAGATTGCTGGGGCCCTTGACAGAAATCTTTGTATCCTCACTGGCTATGGGTGAGATCCCAGAGGACTGGAGAATGGCCAATGTTGTTCCATTTTTTAAGAAGGGTAGCAGTGATAATCTAGGAAATTACAGGCCGGTGAGCCTTACATCAGTGGTAGGGAAATTATTGGAGAAGATTCTTCGTGACAGGATTTACTACCATTTGGAAGCAAATGGGCATATTAGTGAGAGGCAGCATGGTTTTGTGAAGGGGAGGTCGTGTCTCACTAACTTGATCAAGTTTTTCGAGGAAGTGACAAGGATGATTGATGATGGAAGGGCAGTGGATGTTGTCTACATGGATTTCAGTAAGGCCTTTGACAAGGTCCCTCGTGGCAGACTGGTACAGAAGGTGAAGTCGCATGGGATCAGAGATGAGCTGGCAAGATGGATACAGAATTGGCTTGGTCATAGAAGACAGAGGGTAGCAGTGCAAGGGTGCTTTTCTGAATGGAGAGCTGTGACTAGTGGAGTTCCGCGGGGATCACTGCTGGGACCTATGCTGTTTGCAGTATACATAAATGATTTGGAGGAAAATGTAACTGGGCTAATTAGTAAGTTTGCAGATGACACTGAGGTTGGAGGAGTTGCAGAGTGTGAAGAGGATTGTCAAAGGATACAACGGGATATAGATTGGTTGGAGACTTGGGCGGAGAAATGGCAGATGGAGTTTAATCTGGACAAATGCGAGGTAATGCATTTTGGAAGGTCTAATACAGGCAGGAATTATACATTAATAGGCAGAACCCTTAAGTGCATGGATGGGCAAAGGGATCTGGATGTACAGGTCCACAGGTGACTGAAAGTGGCAATGAAGGTGGATAAGGTAGTCAGGAAGGCATATGGCATGCTTGCCTTCATTGGCAGGGGTATTGAGTATAAAAGCTGGGAAGTCATGCTGCAGCTATATAGAACATTGGTTAGGCCACACTTGGAATGTTGTGTGCAGTTCTGATCGCCACATTACCAGAAAGATATGGAGGCTTGGAGAGGGTGCAGAGGAGGTTTACCAGGATGTTGCCTGGTTTGGACGTTATTAGCTATGAGGTGAGGTTGGAGAAACTCGGACTATTCTCACTAGAGCGACGGAAATTGAGGGGCGACTTGATAGAAGTTTACAAAATTATGAGTTGCATGGACAGAGTAGATAGTCAGAAGCTTTTTCCCAGGGTGGAAGAGTCAATTACTAGGGGACATAGATTTAAGGTTAGAAGAGAAAACTATAGAGGAGGTGCGTGGGGCAAGTTTTTTACGCAGAGGGCAGTGAGTGTCTGGAATTCGCTGCCAGAGGAAGTGGTGGAAGCAGGTACGATAGTGGTGTTTAAGAGGAAGCTTGACAAATACATGAATAGGATGGGAATAACAAGTGCAAAATGGAAGTGTAAGATGTTTTAGTTTGACAGGCAATATGATCGGCACAGGCTTGAAGGGCCGAAGGGCCTGTTCCTGTGCTGTACCTTTTCTTTGTTCTTTGTTCAGAGTGACTCCTGCAGCTGAAACCAGCACAGAGTGACTCCAGGAGATGAACTTAACTATGGCATACTGTAACCCCTGGAAAAGACCTCCAGCACGGAGTGATCTAGGGAGCAAACCCCAGCACAGACAGACTCCGGCAGCTGAAATCCATGCCAGAGTGACTCCAGGAGCTGAACTCCAGCACAGAATGACCCTGGAAGCTGAACCCCAGTACAGATTTATGCCAGGAGCTGAACTCCAGCACAGAGTGACTACGGGAGCTGAACTCCAGCACAGACTCCCGTAGCTGAACTCGAACGGAGTGACTCCCAGGGTTGAACTCCAACACAAAGTGATCCCAGGAGCTAAACTCCAGCACAGAGTGACTCCGGAGAACTGAACCCCAAGAACAGAGTGACTCCAGGAGTTGAACTTCAGCTCAGAGTGACTCCTGGAGCTGAATCCCAGCAAAGAGTGACTCAGGTAGCTTGAACTCCAGCAGAGAGTGACTTCAGGAACTGAACTCCAGCATAATGACTCCCGGAGTTGAACTTCAGCACAGAGTGATCCCAGCAGCTAAACCCCAGCACTGAATGACTCCAGGAACTGAATTCCAGCACAAAATGACTCCTGGAGATGATATCCAGCACAGAGTGGCTTCAGGAGCTGAACCCCCACAAAGAGTGACTCTAGGAGCTGAATCCCAGTACGGAGTGTATCCCAGAGTTGAACTCCTGCACAGAGTGACTACGAAATCTGAAGTCCAATGCAGATTAAGTCCGGGAGCTCATGTCCAGCACAGAGTGACTCAGGGAGCTGAACCCTAGCACAGTATGACACCCGGAGCTGAACTCCATCAGAGTGACTACAGGTGAACTCCAGCACAGAGTGACTATGGGATCTGATCTCCAGCACAGTACAATCCCAGGAGCTGAATTCCAGCACTGAGTGACTCTACTCCAGCACAGAGTAACTCCAGGAATTGAACTCCCACACAGAATGACTCCAGTAGCTGAATCTCAGCACAGAGTGACTCCCGGAGCTGAGCTCCCGCATAGAGTGATTGCAGGAGCTGAGCCCAGTACAGAGTGACTCCTGGACCTGGACTACAGCGCAGAGTGACTCACGGAGACAAACCCAGCACAGAGTGACTCAAGGAACTGAACTCCAGCACAGTGTGACTATGGGAGTTGAACTCCAGCACAGTTTAACTCCCGGAGCTGAACTCCAGCACAGAGTGACTATAGGAGCTGAAGTCCAGAACAGATTGACTCGGGCAGTTGAACTGTAACACAGAGTGACACCTGGAGCTGAAATCCAGCACATAGTGACTCGGGGAGTTGAAATGAACTGCAGCATACAGTAGCCCCTAGAGATGAACTGCAGTTCAGAGTGACTCCCGGGACTGAACTCCAGCACAGAGTGACTCGAGGAACCGAACTCTAGCAGAGTGACTCCAGGAGCTGAATTCCAGCACAGCGTGACTCAGGGAGCTGTGCCCAGCACAGAGTGACTCCAGGAACTGAACTCCAGCAGAGAATGACTCCTGGAGATGATATCCAGCACTGAGTGACTTCAGGAGCTGAACTCCCACGTAGAGTGACCCGCAGAACAGGACCCAGCACATAGTGACGCAGGGAGCTAAACTCCAGCACAGAGTGACTACAGGAGCTGAATTCCAGCACAGAGTGACTCAGGGAGCTAAACTCCAGCACAGAGTGACTACGGGAGCTGAATTCCAGCACAGAGTGACTCAGGGAGCTGAACTCCAGCACAGGGTGACTCTGGGAGCTGATATCCAGCAGAGAGTGACACCTGGAGCTGAATCCCAGCAAAGTGTGACTCGGGAGCTGAACTCCAGCACAGAGTGGCTTCAGGAGCTGAACCCCCACAAAGAGTGACTCCAGGAGGTGAATCCCAGCACGGAGTGTATCCTAGAGCTGAACTCCTGCACAGAGTGACTACAAGATATGAAGTCCAATGCAGATTAACTCTGGGAGCTCATGTCCAGCACAGATTGACTCAGGGAGCTGAACCCTAGCACAGTGTGACACCCGGAGCTGAACTCCATCAGAGTGACTTCAGGAGCTGAACCCAGTACAGAGTGACTCAGGGAGCTGAACCCTAGCACAGTATGACACCCGGAGCTGAACTCCATCAGAGTGACTTCAGGAGCTGAACCCAGTACAGAGTGACTCAGGGAGCTGAACTCCAGCACAGAGTGACTTCAGGAGCTGAACTCCCGCAAAGAGTGACTCCAGGAGCTGAATCCCAGTACGGAGTGTATCCCAGGAGATGAATTCCAGCACTGAGTCACTCTGGGAGCTGAGCCCCAGCACAGAGTGACTCCTGGACCTGAACTGCAGCACAGAATGACTCCAGAATTTGAACTGAACTCCAGCACACCATAACCCCTGGAGCTTAGGTCCAGCACCGGGTAGCTCCTGGAGCTGAACCCCAGCACAGAGTGACTCAGGGAGGTGAACCACAGCACTGATAGACTCCGGGAGATGTATCCCAGCAAAGAGTGACTCCCGTAGCTGAACTCCAGCAAAGAGTGACTCCAGGAAATGAACTCCAGCAGAGTGACTTCCGGAGTTGAACTCAAGCACAGAGTGATCCCAGCAGCTAAACTCCAGCACAGCGTGACTCCAGGAGCTGAATCTCAGCACAGACTGCCTTCTGGAGCCAAACCCAATATAGAGTGACTCAGGGTACTGAACTCTAGCAAAATGTGACTCCGGGAGCTGAACTCCAGCACAGTTTGACTCCCGGAGCTGAATGCCAGCACAGAGTGACTATGGGAGCTGAAGTCCAGAACAGATTGACTTGGGCAGTTGAACCGTAACACAGAACGACACCCGGAGCTGAACTCCATCACATTGTGACTCGGGGGCTGAACTCCAGCACAGAGTGACTATGGGAGCTGAAGTTCAGAACAGGTTGACTCCGGGAGCTGATGTCCAGCACAGAGTGACTCGCAGAGCTGATGTCCAGCACAGAGTGACTCCCAGAGCTGATGTCCAGCACAGAGTGACCCCCGGAGCTGCGCCCAACACAGTGTGAGTCCCGGATCTGCGCCCAACAGAGTGACTCCCGGAGCTGAGCTCAGCACAGTGACTCCAGGAGTTGAATTTAACTACAGCATACTGTAACCCCTGAAGCTGATCTCCAAAACAGTGTGATCCCGAGAGCTGAACTACAACATGGTGCTACCCCGGGAGCTGATGTCCAGCACAGTGTGATCCCGGGAGCTGACATCCAGCACAGTGTGACTCTGAGATCTACTTGTTGTCAGGTTGTAATTATAGAAAGCATTGTTGTTTCTCACCTGTTGAGATAATCTGTTTGTTTCCAGTGAGGGGATTTGTGAGCTTGACTTATCTTAATTCACACTTTGTTTCAAAAGAAATTAGGACAATACTAATCTCAGTATATTTTTAATTCTGGTGTTGAAATTTTCCTTCTGTAAGTAAAGATTTTGAAACCAACAAGGGGATCTGATCTATATGTGTTACTTAGAAAAAGAGGTCAACTGGATCATTGGACATGACTTTACAGAGTTGATCGATTAGATGTGGGTTCACATGACGTTCACTAGTGTTAATAGAAAACAGGTGCCTGGTTCAATGCCAGGATCCCACTGCATGTGACATTATCTCAATATGATCCCAAACCTGACCACAAAGCACCATCAATCTTTTTACCAATTAGTCAGCACATATACTTAAATCTGTATTTCTTAAAATACAATTTAAAAAGAGTAACAAAATAAATACAAAAATAAACACTACAGATAAAACATGTCGAGGAGAGGCAGTGGGAGAACTGAGCCTTTCATCATCTTCCCACCAGAATCCCACACAGTCTGATAACAGACACTGATACTGCAATGCTGGAGAACTGAGTTAGGGTTGAGTGTTCCTGGTGCGCATAAGATGCCTCACTCCAGGACTGCGCCACTGTGCACACACTGCCAAGTCCAGGACTGAATAACACATCACTGTACAAGCTCAGTTCAGCCTCAGGTCTGTACAATCCCCGTTTCGATGCATGCTCAATAATAAGTGCGATTTTCAGATACACAACTACATTGAGCCATGTGCCATCAGTGCAACGTTACGGTCATTAGTAATTCAGAAATGTTCTGGTTGGCTGTATCCCTTTTCTAACTTCTTCAAATCAAACCAGAAACAATTAGAAGACAAAACACAACAACCTCTGCACAAAGTGAAGGTACTGGCAAGTGGACAACATTGTTCATCAACAATCCAAGAATATGCAATTATCTATACACCCTCACAACCTGAGCCAAGCCAGTGAGGGACAGAACATTGAGAGAGTCCAAGTTTGCAGACAATACAAAGTTGGGTGGGAAAGTAAGCTGTATGGAGGTTGCAAAGAGATACAGACAAGTTGGGTGAGTGGGTAAGAACATAGTGGATGGAATATAATGTGGGGAAGGGTGAAGTTAGGAAAAAAAATAGAAAGCACAATATGTTTTGAATGGTGAAACTAGGAAAGGCTTGCATTCAGAGGGAGCCGTGTGTCCTTATCCATTCATCACAGAAAGTTAGTGATGAGACGCGAACAAGAACACGCGAGAAGAGGGATGATCCGAGAGCATAACGAGAGCAATAATGATCTGAGAACACAGGGACAGCAGTAATGACCCGAAAACACAGGGACAGCAGTAATGACCTGAGAACACAGCGAGAGCAGTAATGATCGGGAACACAGCGAGAGCAGTAATGACCTGAAAACACAGGGACAGCAGTAATGATCGAGAACACAGCGAGAGCAGTAATGACCTGAGAACACAGGGACAGCAGCAATGATCGAGAACACAGCGAGAGCAGTAATGACCCGAAAACACAGGGACAGCAGTAATGATCGAGAACACAGCGAGAGCAGTAATGACCTGAGAACGCAGCGAGAGCAGTCATGGCCCGAGAACACAGCGAGAACAGTAATGACAAGAACACAGTGGGAGCAGTAATGACCCGAGAACATAGGGACAGCAGTAATGACCCGAAAACACAGGGACAGAAGTAATGACTCGAGAACACAGCGAGAGCAGTAATGACCCGAGAACACAGGGACAGCAGCAATGATCGAGAACACAGCGAGAGCAGTAATGACCCGAAAACACAGGGACGGCAGTAATGATCGAGAACACAGCGAGAGCAGTAATGACCCGGGAACACAGGGACAGCAGTAATGACCCAAGAACACAGGGATAGCAGTAATGATCGAGACACAGCGAGAGCAGTAATGACCCGAGAACACAGCGAGAGCAGTCATGGCCTGAGAACACAGGGAGAGCAGTAATGGCCCGAGAACACAGGGACAGCAGTAATGATCGAGAACACAGTGAGAGCAGTCATGGCCCAAGAACACAGCGAGAGCAGTTATGATCAAGAACATAGCAAGAGCAGTAATGATCGAGAACACAGCGAGAGCAGTAATGATCAAGAACACAGCGAGAGCAGTAATGATTGAGAACACAACGAGAGCAGTAATGATCGACAACACAGCGGGAGCAGTAATGATCGAGAACACAGTGAGAGCAGTAATGACCCAAGAACACAGGGACAGCAATAATGACCCAAGAACACAGGGACAGCAGCAATGACCCGAGAACACGGCGAGAGCAGTAATGACCTGAGAACACAGGGACAGCAGTAATGGCCCGAGAACATAGCGAGAGCAGTAATGATCGAGAACACAGCAAGAGCAGTCATGATCACGAACACAGCGAGAGCAGCCATGATTGAGAACACAGCGAGAGCAGTCATGATCGAGAAAACAGCGAGAGCAGTCATGATCGAGAACACAGTGAGAGCAGTCATGATCAAGAACACAGCAGTAGTGATCTAGAACACAGCGAGAGCAGTAACGATCGAGCACACAGCGAGAGCAGTAATGATTGAGAACACAGCGAGAGCAGTAATGATTGAGAACACAGCGAGAGCAGTAATGATTGAAAACACAGCAAGAGCAGTAATGAACTGAAGACACAGCAAGAGCAGTAATGATCAAAAACACAGTGACAGCAGTAATAATCAAGAACACAGCGAGAGCAGTAATGACCCAAGAACACAACAGAGATAACCATCAAGTGATGCCACAGAACAAGGAGTCAGGCGGGGTGAGAACACTGATTAACTTCTAATTTACTTTAAATTGAGGGATTAGGAAATTTTATTCAGAGAGACCTGCACTTTATTGTATATGAATCACAGAAAGTTATAATGCAGGTACAAGTAATTAGGAAGGCTAATGGTATATTAGCCTTAATTACAAAGGGATTGGAGTATTTGATTGAAGAAGACACTACAATTATATAAGGCCTTGGTGAGATCACACCTCGACCACTGTGTGCTTTTGGTCTCTTTACCCATTGAAGGATATACTAGCCTTACAGAGAGGGTAATGTAGGTGTCCTAGACTGATACCTGGAATGAGGGGATTGTCCTGTGAGGAGAGATTGAGTAAACAGGGACCAGATACCCTGGGGTTTATAAGAGGTGATATCATTGAAATATAAGATTCTTAAAGACCTTGTTAGGGTAATTGCTGGAAGGGTGTTTCTCCTGGTTGGGGAATTGAGAACTAGAGGCTGCTGTTCAGATTTAATATGCAAATGTGTTAGATAGAGACAGAACTCAATTTTTGTATGGATTAGGGTTTTATAGTTATTCAAGTTTCTGAGGATGAATTTGGCATCCTGGTACAAATTTAGTGAGGAAGAGCTTCCTCTTGGAGTCAGTGGAGATAGTAAGGTCTAGAAGGTCAACATGTGGAGGTATCCAAGTTATGAATTGAGATTTGTGAGAGATATGAAGAAACAAACAAGATTTGATTGCTCCATTAAAGTGCACAGAAGGGATGAAGATGCAGCAGTTCAGCCACTGTGGTGTAATAGGACCAAAAGTGTAAACACAAGAGCCTGTGATCTGTAGGATGGTAATGGTGGCAGAGTGCACACATCAGCAGAAGATGGGATAGGGTTGGATGGTGAGTTCAAGTAGTCTGTTGAATAGTACCCAATGCATTGTCTTGCATTAAAGGCTACTGACCTGAAAGAAAGAGGCAATCAATGGAAAGAAATAAACAAACATAAGGGACAAAAGACTGTAAAGAAATTTGTAAAACAGCCAGACAGAAAGCAGGCAAGTGGAAAGAGAGGGTTTTGTGGTGTATATTGTGTCTATACAGATTCATATATACTACATATATATTATCGGGCTGGATTTTATGGAGCATCATGGTCCCTTCCCCCAACCACATCCCCACCTGGATAAAAGCCCTCCCATGATCCCAATGGCTGCCCCACAGCAATGTAGCACTGGGAGCAACATTAATTGCTTTAAGGTGAGTCTTCCACCCCTATCTCAGAAGGGAGTCCTGCCTTATATAGCTGTCAGCCAATCAAGTAGTCCCAGCTGCGTTACCAGGAGCCACTGCTGGGACTACAGGTATGCCCCAATGTTGAGGATCCTGGACTGACAGATAAGTCCACAGACAGGGTTGAGGCAAGGAGGGTGAGTGGGGAGGGTGAGGTCTGGGTTCAAAAGACCAGGGGTGGAGGGTTAAAGGGGGAAATGACCTCGGGGGGGGTCTCCGATGGGCTCAGGGGCCTGCAAAGGAGGCTCCTGACCCCTTGCCTGACACCAGCACACCCAGCTAAAGCTGTTGAGCTTCCTGCATGGCGATGGCCTCCCCCCGTGGGGGGTAAAATATCAGCAGGGATGGGATGAGACCCTTAAGTGGCCCACGGGTGGACAGGCTACTCCACCCCCTGTAAAACTTCAGACAGGTCAGGAAGGCCATGCATTGGATTTTATATGCTCGCTCTCCTGCGATCAAACCCTCCAGCAAGGGAGTGTAAAATTTAGCCCATGGTGTCAAAATCCACCTGTAAGAATGTTCATCTTAACATTGAACAGCAATGTGAGGGAGGTCCCACAACAGGGAACTAGAGGCACTCCAAACAGGGCACCAGGAGATCCAGTGGATAGGAATGGTAAATAAAGACCAGCACTCTGATTAAGTTGAGTGTAATGTAGGATACAAGTCATGTGGATTGTGCCATAGTGGTGATTTTAAGGGTCTCCCACACTTCAGATCCAGAATGAAGAAATTTGTTATTAAACTCTTAACTGCATTCCTCATTACACATGGTTGCTACCGTATACAATTTTAATAAAATGAACACTGACTAAAAGGTTTCTTTATGCAGTTCCAGGACAGTGAGTGGGCCATAGGGTAATGGAGAGTTCCAGGACAGTGAGTGGGCCATAGGGTAATGAAGAGTTCCAGGACAGTGAGTGGGCCATAGGGTAATGGAGAGTTCCAGGACAGTGAGTGGGCCATAGGGTAATGGAGCAACAAGGCGACAAGACAGTATCTGGATTACAGGCTGACGGATAATCTCATGCCAAGTAATGACAAAGCTGAGATAACCAGCTTAAACTGACAGATTGGATGCATGTTGTGATAGGATGTTCTGTGCAGTTACTGGGGAATAAACTAAGCTATATATCCAAAGTAAAATGCTGCAAATCTGAAAAAAAATGGGAAATACTCAGCAGGTCTGGCAGCATCTGTGGGGAGAATCACAGAGTCAAAGCTTCAGGTCTGTAAGCCTTCACCGGATGTATAATTTTCCAGTTCTGATGAAGGGTTTCAGACCTGAAACGTTAACTCTGTTTCTCTCTCCACAGATGCTGCCAGACCTGCTGAGTATTTCCAGCATTTTCTGTTTATATAGTATCTATTTAAAAAAATTTAATTGTAGCACAGTCAAATCCTCTTCAACTATCCCAATGCTCTCTTTTGCCACACAAATTAACAAATTAACTACAAGCATACTCCAGCCCTTCACTTTGAACAGTTGCTGTTTTAAAGTTTTGTAATAGGAAGCTGCTTATTCAACCTGTAAGGGTCCATGGACTCTGTTAATTAGAAACAATCTCAACGTGATGTTGTGTACTGTTACAGTAAGACTGTTGGGATATTGCTTGGGTTACAGCCTTGCACAGATCAGCCAGATCTCCACACATGACAGTATTCGCTAAGGGATGGATGTTCAGCCTGCAGTACAGCGTTGAACCATTACTCACAATCCTCAGTGTAGCTGTCAAGTGGTTTCATTATGAGTAACCAGTGCTGCCCTGCCATTTTGACATCAGGTTCTCTTAGCAATATAGCAAAAGTCAAGAACCAAAATTGTTGATAATCTGGCCTTTCTGGTGCTTGGGTCTGTAGTTGAAGCAATGTATGGGCATACAAGACCTTACAGTCTCAGTTGCTCTTTAACAGGACATTTTATTGAGCCATACCTTCCAAGTGGAGCAACTCTATATTTAACCCTTTGCTGGCTGGCTTAGCTGAGAATAGTACTGAATTCTAGTTACTCTATAATCATCACTAAAAGTTCATCACTGGCAGAGGGTTCCCATTTACCTGAATCGAATGCTCTGCATCCACAGGTTGCTGCACAGTTGGGAGACCTTATTATTTAAACAATCAATGAAACTAACCACATAGACAGGAATCTGGGTGCTTAATGAGAATCTCCTCGAACCTTATTGAAGAGGACTCAGCACAGAAGGAGCCCATGCTGCCTACCGTTCATATGGAGCCCTCTGCCATAATCCCATATCCCTGTTCTTTCCCTGTAGCCTTCATTATTTCCCTTCAGAAGTTTATCTAATTCCCCTTTGCCAGTGAAGGGTTAAATGTGCTGGATGCTGTACATTCAAACGTTCAGTGAGTGGAGCTGCCGTTGAACAATTCAGAGATACAGTCTACACAGGTCAACAAGAAGCAACACTTCTTACAGAAACACCAATCAATTCCTATCCATCAGTTTGTACACTTACACTTAATTCTCTGCATTGAAAAGAAATTCCTGCATTAAATGGAAAATGTCTGCAGCCACTATTCGTAAAGTTTAAAAAAATATTAGGCAGAATTGCATAATCTCAAAAAAAAGAAAGCTGATAAAACTGACACGGTATTCTGTTATGAAATATTTCCATGGAATATATTACACAGACATATTCTGCTTCGCTCCCCTAAACACCTCAATAAAAATAAAAACAACAAACAGAAACATTAAGAACCCAGAACTCTGGTTCTGTTTTGAAAGACACTGTACATTATGTACATTGCTTGCTGGTGACGACAATGGTTTTGCAGCTTGTATTGAGTCCACCTGTTTAAAACCACACATGGTATTAACTGCTCTGAGCTGCTTATGTCTTGCACACGCCCTCAATTGCATTTCAATGATGCTCGGTAATGCTGCTTTGGTCCCGACTCTGTTCCTGGTCTTTCTCACCAGCTGTCGATGAGGAGGACGAGGACGAGGAGGAGGATGACTTTCCTGTCAACTTATAGGCTGCCATTAGCTGCTGGACCCGCTCTGGCAAGGGCTCCCACTTCACAAACCCAGCATCATTCTGCAGGAAGATGAGAGCTGTAGAGTGCACAGCTTTATAATAGATATCCTCCCTACAAATAAACAAAACATAGTTTTTTGATCGCTCATCTCAAATCATAATGGGCAGCCTCTCCTCTGTGACTCTCCCCCCTCACCCTGTGACCCTCACCCGTGACTCTCCTCCCTCACAGTGACTCTCCCCCATCACTCTGTGACAATCTCCCCTTCACCCTGTGACTCTCTCCCCCTCATCCTGTGACTTGCTCCCCCACATCCTGTAACTCTCCCCTTTCACCCTCTAACTCTCACCCCTCACCCTGTGACTCTCACCCCCCTCATCCTGTGACTCTCTCCCCCTCATCCTGTGACCCTCTCCCCCACAACCTGTAACTCTCCCCCTCACCCCGTAATTCTTCCCCCTCACCCCGTGACACTCTCCCCTCACGCCGTAACACTTCCCCCATCACCCTGTGACTCTCTCCCCTTCACCCGATGACTCTCTCCCCATCACCCCTTGACTCTCCCCCCACACCCCATGACAATCCCCCCTCGCCCTGTGACACTCTCCCCCTCGCCCTGTAGCTCTCCCCCTCTCATCCTGTGACTCTCGCCCCCTCACCCCATGCCTCTCCCCCCCCTCACCCTGTGGCTCTCCCCCCGTGACAAACCCCCCTCACCCTGTGGCTCTCCCCCCTCAACCCGTGACTCTCCACCCCTCACCCTTTGACTCCCCCCTTCACCCTGTGACTCTCCCCCCATCACCCTGTGACTCCCAGCTTCACCCTGTGGTTTTCCACCCTCACCTTGTGACCCTACCCCCTCACCCCGTGACTCTCTCTCCCTCACCCCGTGACTCTCTCTCCCTCACCCCGTGACTCTCTCTCCCTCACCCCGTGACTCTCTACCCGACATCCTGTAACTCTCCCCCCTCAACTTGTAACTCTCCCCCCTTACCCATGACTCTCCGCCCCTCACCCTGTGACTCCTCCCTTCACCCTGTGGCTCTCCCCCACATCCTGTAACTCCACCTCCTCACCCTGTGACTCTCCCCCCTCACCCCGTGACTCTCTCCCCTCACCCTGTGACTCTCCCCCCTCACGCTGTGACTCTCCCCCCTCACCCTGTGACCCTCACCCCATGACTCTCTCCCCTCACCCCGCTACCCTCTACTGCTCACCCCACAACCCTCTCCCCCTCACCCCGCCACTCTCTCCCCATCACCCCGCCACTCTCTCCCCATCACCCCACGACTCTCTCCCCCTCACCCCGCGAATCTCTCCCCCTCACCCCGCGACTCTCCCCCTGTACCTCTGCCCCCTCACCCTGTGACTCTCTCCCCTCACCCCGTGACTCTCCTCCCTCACCCAGTGACACTCCCCCCCTCACCCTGTGACTCTCTCCCCTCACCCCGTGACTCTCCTCCCTCACCCAGTGACACTCCCCCCCTCACCCCGTGACCCTCCCCCCTCACCCCGTGGCTCACCCCCTCACCCCGTGATTCTCCCCCCTCACTCCGTGACTCTCCCCACTCACCCCGTGACTCTACCCCCGTGACACACCCCCTCACCCTGTGGCTCTCCTCCCTCACTCCGTGATTCTCCCTCCTCACTCCGTGACTCTCCCCACTCACTTCGTGACTCTACCCCCGTGACACACCCCCTCACCCTGTGGCTCTCCCCCCTCACCCCATGACTCTCCCCCCCTCACCCCATGCCTCACCCCCTCACCACATGACTCTCCCCCCACACCCCGTGACACTGCCCCCTCTCCCCGTGACACTCTCTCCCTCACCCTGTAACTCTCCCCCCTCATCCTGTGACTCTCCCCCTTCACTCAGTGACCCTCACCCCATGACTCTCCCCCCTCTCCCCGTGATTCTCCCCACACACCTTGTGGCTCTCCCCCCTCACCATGTGGCTCTCCCCCGTCAACGCGTGACTCTACCCCCCTCACCCTGAGACTCCCCCCCCTTCACCATGTGACACTCCCACCTCACCCCGTAACTCTCCCCCCTCACCCCGTGACTCTCTGCCCCACATGCTGTAACTCACCCCCCTCACCCCGGAACACTCCCCCTCACCCACGACTCTCCCCCTTCACCCCATGACTCTCCCCCATCACCCTGTGACTCTCCCCCCTCACCCTGTGACCCTCACCCCATACCCCATGACACTCCCCCCCCTCACCCCACGAATCTCTCTCCCCATCACCCTGTGACTCCCCCCTCACCCGTTGACTCTCTCCCACTCACCCCGTGACTCTCCCACTGTGCCTTTCCCCCCTCACCCCATGCCTCCCCCCCTCACCCTGTGACACTCTCGCCCTCACCCTGTAACTCTCCCCTCTCATCCTGCGACTCTCCCCCTTCATCCAGTGACCCTCACCCCGTGACTCTCCCCCCTCTCCCCGTGATTCACCCCACTCACCCCACGACTCTCCCCCCGTGACACACCCCCCTCACTCTGTGGCTCTCCCCCCTCACCCCATGACTCTCCCCCATAACCCTGTGGCTGTCCCCACTCAACCCTTGACTCTACCCCCCTCATCCTGTGACTCCCCCCCTTCACCCTGTGGCTCTACCCCATACCCCGTGACTGTCCCCCCTCACCCTGTGACGCTCTGCCCCACATGCTGTAACTCTCCCCCCTCACCCCGCAACTCTCTCCCCCTCATCCTGTAACTCTCTTCCCCTCACCCTGTGACTCCCTCCCCCACATCCTGTAACTCTCCCCCTTCACCCCGTAACTCTCCCCCCTCACCGTGACTCTCTCCCCCTCATCCTGTAACTCTTCCCCCTCACACCGTGACACTCCCTTCTCACCCTGTGACTCTCCCTCCCTCACCGTAACCCTCACCCCGTGACACTCCCACCTCACCCCGTGACTCTCTCCCCTTCACCCGATGACTCTCTCCCCATCACCCCGTGACACTCCCCCCTCGCCCTGTGACACTCTTCCCCTCGCCCTGTAACTCTCTCCCCTCGTCCTGTGACTCTCCCCACCTCACCCCGTGACTCTCTCCCCCTCACCCCGTGATTCTCCCCACTCACCCCGTGATTCTCCCCCCGTGACAAACACCCCTCACCCTGTGGCTCTCCCCCTTCACCCTGTGGTTCTTCCCCCTCAACCCATGACTCTCCCTCCCTCACCCTGTGACTCCCCGCCTTCACCCTGTGGTTCTCCACCCTCACCTTGTGATTCTCTCCCCCTCACCCCGTGACTCTCTGCCCGACATCCTGTAATCCTCCCCCCTCACCCGTAACTCTCCCCCCTCACCTGTAACTCTCCCCCCTCACCCATGACTCTCCCCTCTCATCCTGACTCTCCCCCCTCACCCTGTGACCCTCACCCCATGACTCTCTCCCCTCACCCCGTGACTCTCCTCCCTCACACTGTGACTCTCCCCCTCACCCTGTGACTCTCCCCCCTCACCCTGTGACCCTCACCCCGTGACTCTCTCCCCTCACCCCATGACTCTCCTCCCTCACACTGTGACTCTCCCCCTCACCCTGTGACTCTCCCCCCTCACCCTGTGACCCTCACCCCGTGACTCTCTCCCCTCACCCCATGACTCTCCTCCCTCACCCTGTGACACTCCCCCCACACCTCGTAACCGTCTCCCCTAACCCCGTTACTCACCCCCGGCACCCTGTGGCTCTCCCCCTCACCCTGAGACTCTCCCCCCTCACCCTGTGACCCACCGCCCACACCCCAGGACACTCCACACTCGCCCCGTGACTCTTCCCCTCATCCCGTGACACTCTCATCCTTACCCTTTAACTCTCCCCCCCTCATCCTGTGACTCTCCCTGCTCACCCCGTGACCCTCACCCTGTGACTCTCTCCCCTCATCCCGTGACTCTCCCCCCGTGACTCTCACCCCCTCACCCCGTGACTCTCACCCTCACCCCGTGACTCTCCCCCCTCACCCTGACACTCACCCTGTGACTTTCACCCCCTCACCCCATGACTCTCCCCCCTCACCCCGTGACTCTCTCACCTCACCCCGATTCTCCCCACTCACCCTGTGACTCTCCCCCCTCACCGTGACCCTCACCCTAGGACTCTCCCTCCTCACCCTGTGACCCTCACCCCGTGACTCTCTCCTCTCACCCTGTGACTCTCTTCCATCATCCCGTGATTCTCCCCCCTCACCCCGTGATTCTCCCCATCAACCTGTGGTTCTCCCCCCTTACCCAGAGACTCTCCTTCTTTACCCTGTGACTCTCCTCCCTCCCCCGTGGCTCTCCCCCCTCATCCCGTGACTCTCCCCCCTCATCCCATGACTCTTCCCTCTCACCCTGTGGCCCTCCCCATCCTGTGACTCTCCCATCGTTATTAATTACTCTGTGCACAGTCCCCATCCTCAGTCCATGACAGGTAGATGTAATTTGTAAATAAGATAAACATAGATCACACAGCCCATTTGTCTGCCAGCCATGCCATGACCAGGTGATGCTGTAAATCTTACTTTTTGCAGATGTGCTGTGCCCCGCTCCTGTACTCATGCTCATAGGCTGGAACTAGGATTTGGTGTCGTTTAAACTTGCTCTCCTCCATTCGGACGAGAGCTGGTGTTGGGGGGTTCCTCCATTCAGGTATGAACACTATGAATGAAAGTGGCTCACTAGAGCTTCCCAACAGATCCTGTTTGAAGGCAAAAAAAAAATAGATTAACAGGTTCATAGGTCACCCAACTTGAGAGTTTTCATCCACAGGGCAAGTCAGTGCCTTTCTGAATGAGCTCAACCTCTCAAACTCAATATCCTCTCAAACTCATCAACCTTTCAAACTCACCATCCTCTCAAACCCATCAACCGCTTAAACTCACCAACCTCTCAAACTCACCAACCTCGCAAACTCACCAACCTCTCAAACTCACCATCCTCTCAAACTCACTAACCGCTTAAACTCACCATCCTCTCAAACTCACTAACCTCTAAAACTCACCAACCTCTCAAACTCACCAACCTCTCAAACTCATCAACCTCTCAAACCCGCCAACCTCTCAAACCCGCCAACCTCTCAAACTCACCAACTCCTCAAACTCAGCAACCTCTCAAACCCGCTAATCTCTCAAACTCATCAATCTCTCAAACCCATCAATCTCTCAAATTCATGAACCTCTCAAACCCACCTACCTCTCAAACTCATCAACCTCTCAAACTCACCAACCTCTCAAACTCACCAGCCTCTCAAACTCACCAGCCTCTCAAACTCACCAGCCTCTAAAACTCACCAGCCTCTAAAACTCACCAGCCTCTCAAACCCATCGAACTTTCAAACTCGCCAACCTCTCAAACTCACCAACCTCTCAAACCCACTAATCTCTCAAACTCATGAACCTCTCAAACCCATCGACCTCTCAAACCCATCGACCTCTCAAACTCGCCAACCTCTCAAACCCGCCAACCTCTCAAACCCAACAACCTCTCAAACCCGCCAGCCTTCCGATTCCACTTTCTCAGAATATCCCTCAACTTCATCTCTACACCTTCTCATCATATCCTCAATATCACCCTCCGACCTTCTCATCATACCTCTCAACCCTTCTATTCACATTCTCACCATATCCACTGGCATCAACTATCTACCTTCCCATAATCCACTTGAATGAGATTTCCTGGAACCTAAGTCTACAATTCTATTACTCAAGAGTATAATTATGTAAGACTAACTGCTCCCCTTACTGTTGTCTTTTTATGAATGCTTTATCATACTAAACAATTTGAAAATTTCCAATATATCACCATAAAATCTCTTCTTTTCCATTGAAACAAGCCCTCACAATTGTGGAACCTCACAATTCCAATTCCTCATTTGAGGAAAAACATATTTTTGCCTTGAATGACACACTATCTACAAGAGTTTAATCAACACCTTAGGAAGCAACTAAGCATTCATTTTTATTTGTACTTAATCCCTCTGCTAATGCATCCAGCTTGTCATGTTTCAGGAATATTGGCTAGTTAACCTGTAAGGCATTTCAGGTAATTCATCTCAAATTAAATTCAGCATGAGGTTCAATCAACAGTACACACAAGTTTTTATTGTGCAATGAATGGATTCAGGAGACCCCAGTGGGTGATAACTGACAGGAATCCTATATCTCTGATGATGGTGGCCAGTCTGACTGATAAGACAACTGGCCAATACTTTGAGATGGAAAGCCACGGTAGGGTCAGGAACTTGGCTTTTGGTTTCCTGTCCAGTTAAGAAGGGGGACCATCTCTAGCTTCTAGTAATCTGGAATTGTGTCAACTGCAGAAAAGAGAACTCTGTCTCCAAGTTTGGCACCAATTAATTTCAGTCAGTAAAGTAAAATTAGTTCATTAACAGAGATAGTGTGGCATGCTTTGTTATTGTCTATGATCTGAGGAATTTTCAGAAGTATATTGAATTTCACTGTAAACTTTATCCTGTCTGTTCATGTTACCTGTGAAATCAAGCAGTTTGTTGGAATGAAGTCTGCATCTCTGCGCTCTTAACCAACTCGAGTCCAAGATATCTCTTAGCTTTAGCTCAAAATTGGTCTGGTTACCTCCCTTATCTCTGGCATAGGTTCGGATGTAATTAGAGGCATCTTTATTCTACTGTTGATCATGGCTAGCCGATGCTGTGTGTGAGAAAGTGAGGAAGGATCTTCCATGATGCAAGAGGAGGGCACCTGTTACCATCCCTAGAGACAATGCAGAGATCTGGATTGTAATCCTTTCTCCATCTACATGAGTGGAAGGTGCCTGGTTGCTTGGCATCATGGAGTAGATGGCGACCACCAGCAGTGGACCGGGCTAACAGTTGTTCACCTGCTTCATCAACTGGATTCCATCCCCATGGCTGTAATGGCTGTTGAAATCGGCAGCATGGACTTTAGAATGAGTGGTAAAGGGTAATACTGAAAGGGTGCCACTTGACCTTAGGTGGTTTGTACATGTTGGTGTTTGTTTTGTCTCCAACTTTCACAGTGGCTATGAAGACTTTATTGGACTATCAGTGTGGTGACTATACGTGCACAACTGTCCAAGTTCCATACCCAATTAGGAATAAAGCCTGCTTCAATATAAACTCACACTATATTCCTCAAGGTCTCCTTAAAATAAATCCAAATTGCACACCATTTCTTTGCAAATTAGGGCTGACCTTTCCTTGATTTCCTTTGAGTTCTTCTTTGGCTAGCGAGCCACATCTCGCTTCAAGCTTTCTTGTGCAAGCATCAATTATTTGTTGCCAGTTTCTTGAAGTAAGCATCATAACTCCATGTGTCAGCTGAGATGCCACATTATTTTAGATTGGGCTTTAGGCAACCCTTTTATCTTTTGAACAGACTTCCACAAGAGCATTTACCAAGCTTCATGTCATCTTCTAGGGCAGTTTAGTATCAGGTATTTGGACTATGTGATTACCCCACCTTGACTGTACCTTTACTACCACTGTCTCTCTGTTTGACATATATAATCTTTCTCAGTGTTCGTAATCCTAAACCACTGTTGAAACCTCTGCTTTCTGAGGTAGAGGTGACTGAGTTTTCTGTTTGGCGACTGTACATCCTTTAGCTAATGTACATATGAAGTAAGCTGTCTAACAATTGCTTTCTCGACTTTAACTTCTGTTGATAATTTAATGCTCTTTTAATCACATTACCTCACATGGAACCTTCCAATGATATTACTGGATTTGAAAAAAAACCTACGATTCTCTTCATCATCTAAGAATACAGTACGTGACATCGTGCTTCCTTGGTAGATGAACCTGTCCAGTGCAGATAGCATATGCAATTGTAATATTGGGTGGCTCATAAGTTTTTCCAGTTCAGCTGTCTGAAATATAACTTCTGTCTTCTGCAGATTGATGGTGGGGCCATATTTTTTTACAAGAATCTAGAAATGATTGAGTATGACTTTAAGGTCCTCTTCAGTGTGGGCACCCACAGCGCAATCAACAGGTAATGAGAACTTCCAATAAATTTTTCAGAGATCTGAGTTTTTGAGTGTAGGTGATGGAAATTGTACAGTTGCCATTCATTTTGAAGTGAACGAGCACTCCTTTATCCAAGTTCCTCCAGGCATTAGCAAGCGTAGAAACAAACAAGGTACTAAGATGAGAGTTGGAATACAACCCTGTTGAACTCCACCAGAGACAGGTAAGGGGATGGAAACGTCACTATGTTGCATCATCAGGTTAAGCTGCTTGAGATAATCAACACTGGCCAGCATTTTGCAAAGGCCCTCTCTGCTGACTGTATCAAAGATCTTTGTAAGATCAACAAACACACAATAAAGGCCCAGTGTTTTGTTCTCAAGCCTTTTCCTGAGCTTGTATGGCGGTAAAGACCATATCAGTCGTACCTTTGCCTCTTCTCAATCCACACTGGCTGTTAGGCAACAACTTCTCAGCTAAATGCTTGATGTAACAGTTTAAAATGACCCTAGCAAGGATTTTCCCTGCAATGATAAGAAGTGATTTTTACAACAATACCTACTGCTCTTGTGTTTGATTAGATGGATAATGGATGCATCTCTACACTCTTGCAGGATGATTTCTTTTTGCCCATCAACTGGTAAAGATGAGAGAGTGAACCGGTTGGTGCCTGCCTGCTTAATATATCTCAGCAAGTATAGCATTGGAACCTGGTGCCTTGCCACTGGAGAGACTCTACTGCCTTAATGATCTCAAGAAACATGAGTTTCTTCAGCAAGAGGCATTACTAATGGACTGGGAGATAGTTGATTTATGACCTTATTTTCTATGCAGGCCTTCCAGTTAAGTAGACTCTTAAAATGGTTAGCCCAACTATCCAAAATTAGGATATTGCCAGTTAATAAGGTGCAGTCATCAACACTTATTAGGAGACAGGAGGCCACAGACAAGTTTGCAGTATCTCATAGAACCTTTTCATGCGTGTCAGTAATCATCTGGATGTCCTCAACTTTCTTTGATAGCTTATTATTTTGACTGTTATATACAACTTTCTCTGGTGTTGATGACAGATGTTTGACAAAGGGTAAATTTTTCAGAGTAATTCAGCATCTCTATACTGCTCTCATCAAACCAGTCATGGTGTTTTCTGGTTTTTGGTCGTAGGGTCTTAACTAGCTGCAAAGGCATCCCTAAAGTTTTTCCAGTTCATTTGAATGTTTCTGGAAGTTGTGTTGACAATACTGAGTTGATTTTCCAAAGATTCATGGAAGCGATCTTTCACTCGGCTGTTTTAAGTTTAGCAACACTTAATGTGGTAGTGGATTTTTTTCACCTGATAGTCTTCAAAACAGCCATCTGGAGATCTAGTACAATCAAATGAGTCTGTAGATTGTCCAAATCTTGACTCTCCTCATGACTCAAGCCATCTTAACATCTTGACTGCATACTGGTCTGCAAGAGGGATGTCAATTTGGTGCCAATGTTAGTTTACTATATGATTTAATGGTTATGGTATATAATTTCATGGTTTAGGTACCTTTACAGCTGTAATATTTTATGATATTGGTGTATCATTTTGCAGTTATGGCAATGACCCATGGTTTGCAAATTATTGTACTGGGATACCAATCAATTGTTCTATTTTGCTATATCATTTTGTAGTTTTATTATTTGTACATAATTATATGGACTTCATGTATAATTTTACAGTTGCTGTTTTGGTATATGGATCAGGTATTGATTTATGATTTCATGGTCTTGTTGGGGTTATCACTATAATGAGGAGTGAGGGCTGGGATGCTGTCTCTCAGATGCCGTCTTGGCAGTTCAGGGTGCCTACACATGTTGCTGAGGGATCTTAGGGTTTGACTACTTTGAAAAAGGATTGATAAGTGTATGGACTGTGCTATCCAGCAATTTTAGATTTTCTGTATTTCTCTTCCAAATAGTGTGGGTTAGATCTGATTCTAATGTTTTGCTTCTTGCCTATCAGATAGTGCAATGAACATTGTAAACATCCAGTTGGAGTGTATGTAACTCAAAGGTCTGGCAGATTTGGAAATTGAATGGGTTACAGCATTCAGTTCATGAAATATGGGTGTTTCTTTGATCTTGGCTTAACAGCCTGCTAATGATTTCTGTGATTCCATCAGCAGGTTATTAATGACGAATAAAAAGAAGTGCTTTTGCTGAAAAAAGAGACATTTTTGTTGAAGCTTTTCATCTTGCACTCAACAGGACAATTCGCAAGAAAATACCAATGTCAGGGAAACAACATATACTGTGTGAGAAGAGAATGCTGCTCGGTTGGCAAGTGGACTTTGATTGGTTGGCAAGCAGATTCTGATTGGAGTTGCCATGGAGAATGCACCAGTTGATGGTGACTGGCAGTTAACTTCCAAGCATTCTTTGAAATTTAAACCAGACAGCTTGACTCTGATTGGTCAAGACATTGGCCTGGGGAATGAACCAACTGAATGGCTGTCACTTATTTTGTTTAGCCTGAACAGGCGCAATGTGCGTACATGTTCTTTCTGTCTGCAAAGAACAGGGCCCTGCCTATTAATATATGTAGCTTCCAGTACACACAAATTTGCCACACTGTGAGTCCGACTGACAATCCTAAATTGGTCGTCAGAATAATTCTTAGCACACTGAGGAATATTTAGCAAATGTTGTCCAATCGCGGAATCACATCTAACGTTGAACACTGTGTTTTGAGTTTTGCAAGGACAGGATGGTTGGGTATGGTCTGTACACTGCCTGTTGCAAACAGTAGAAGGGACATGCTGTTTGATATGATCTGCCAATCTTTGGGACATATGGCCTACATACCTGGCATCGCACTGGCATTGAAATTCATGTACTACATTACCCATTTGTGTGATAGGCAGAATGTCTTTTTGGCTTGGCGGCAGCATTGTGTTAGTGGCGAATACCACTCAGGTTGCTACTGCATAGCAACTAGCTTCACCTGTTGCTCAAATTTTTAGGGTACCTTGCCCTTCCAGGGTAATCTGAGGTAGACTGGGCACTTTTCAGGGCCGTTCATGAGTTTGCACAATATACAGTGCGAAATGATCTGGTCAGGGTAGCCATTATCCTGCAGGATGTCTTTGATGTGTCCTACTTCAGCATCAAACTTTCATGGTGAGCAAATGGTTTGGGCCTTATTTCAAGGTTGCCAATAAGACCAATCTTATAGCACATGGAACTGCTTTTTTGTTTTTCACAGGAGGAGAATGTTGGGATTGCACCTGCATTAGCAACAGAATGGAACTGTTGCTAATATTGGGAGACAAGCAGCTGAGCTACAATACTGAATAGAGTGGGAGCTGAAGGGAACCATGGTTATATGCTTTGTATTAGGAATAAACTCTTAATGGGTCAGTTTTGCATGTTCTTTCCCCCTAACTAGGTTGACAAATTTTTCTGCTGCTAATTTTTTTTACAGTTCTTGGTCTTTTCAGTTTAAAAGAACTAGCATGAGGCCCCTGGTTAGCTCAGACTCTCCTATACCCTCCCAGATTCACTGAAGTAACCCTTTGACCTTGCACTTCCGAAAGGAGGAGTCAGCCTCATACTGTGCAATATTTTTCTATTAATTAAAATGGCTGGACCCATCCAGGAATTCCACAATGTGCCATTGTGGGAAAAGCAAAATCAGACATGACATTTATGTTCTACATTTAGATGAATAGGTTAAAGCACAGGGTGGGGGCAGATTTTGCAGTGTTGCACAGCACCCTCGCTTATAAATCCCTCATGGTCTGGACCCTCCCTATCCATGTAATCTCCTCCAGCCCTACAATCCTCCAAGACATGAGCACTCCTCTAATTCTGGCCTCTTGCACATCTCCATTTTCCTTCAGCAACCAAAGCCCTAAATTATGCAATTTCCTTCCTAAGCCCCTCTGCCTCTCATTCCGTCGTGAAGATGTTCCTTACAACCTATCCCTGAGACTAAGTTTTTGCTTACGTGTCTTAATTCGTTTGTGTCTTGGTGTTAAATTTTGTTTGATGGTGCTCCTGTGAAGCTCCTCGGGATGTTTTAATTCTTTAAAGGCGTTATATAAATGCAAGTAGTTCCTATTGAGAATGTTAATTTGAATACGGTCTGAGCAAATTAACAACCAACCTCACGGACTGCCTCACTTTCCATTAAATGAAAGGAAAGGAAAGGACCTATGTTGAAACTGTGTCTTTCATGGCCTCAGGATATCCCAAAATGATTCACCCCTGTAAAATATTTTTGAAGTGTAGTAACTGCTATAATATCGGGAAATTGCTTTCCAATAACAGAACGCTGGACAGACTGAAGTACTACTCTTCCCGTACATAGCTCAGCACTGAGATCACTACATTGCACCATGGCGGCTGTAATATAGTAAACATGGCTATCATAGTCCAGAACAAGGGGGCAAAACCTTCAAATTAGAGCTAGGACAATCAAGGGCGGTGTCAGAAAGTGCTTCTACACACAGAGTAGTGGGAATCTAGAACCGTCTCCCTGCAAAAAGCTCTTGAGGCTGCAGATCAATTGAACACTTTAAACTGAGACTGATAGGTGAGGGTATTAAGGGTTACAGAACCAAGGCAGGTGGATGGAGTTATGAACTGATCAGTCACGATCTGATTGAATAGCAAAGAAACAGGCTTGAGGGGCTGAATGGTCTCATCCTATGTTCCTAAGCACTCTCAGAATTAACAAAAATAAGCTGCCATTAATAATTACCTCTTAGACATTGTTTGCTGGGGGAGAAATAATAAAAATAAAACAGTTTCCCCTTTTTGATTTTTATAAGCTCTTATGATTTTAAATGAAGACAAGGTGATTTCATGTATTATGGTTAAGGGACAATTACTAGCGCTCAGCTTCTCTGCCACTGCTAACTTCCCAAAGTACTCAACACTGTGGATAGGAGGACAGAATGCTGGTGGATGTTGAGTAAGGAGTCTTAATTTTTTCCAATCTTTTTCTAAAAATCTAATTTTGTATGCAGTTAGCATTTAACTGAAAACTACAGTTTAAATTCTGAAGTTCCCACCTTAGTCTGGGTTTAACAAGCTCTCCATAGGGTGAGCAGTTCGACTTAGTCAATTAAAGAAGCAGCTGAAACTGGTTCCTCTGTAGCTGGGTCAGCTAGCCTTTGTCTTAGGAACATATAAAGCCAGCCAACTTAGTGTGACATAGCACCTGAGTGCCACTTGGAATAGAGAGTCTGGGAGTTGGGCGATTATGGGAGTTAGGGGAGGAAGGGAAAACAAAGAGAATAATTTAAGGGTAAGCCATGGCAGGGCAGTTCAGCCATGTGGAATGCTCCTCCTGTGAGATGTGGGAAGTTAGGGACACTTCCAGTGGCCAGAGCAATCATGTGTGCAGGAAGTGTCTCCAGCTGCAGCTACCTGAAATCCACATTTCAGAGCTGGAGCTGCATCTGGAGTCACTGTGGAGCATCACAAGGCTGAGATCTTCGCGGATAACATGTACAATGAGGTGGTCATACCGCAAGTAAAGAGTGCACAGGCGGAAAGGGAATGGATGACCGCCAGAGAGTTAAAGCACTAGGCAGGTAGGGCAGGAACTTCTTGGGTCCATCTCCCTTTCTAACAGATTTTCCATTTTGGATACTCCTGGGGATGAGGGCTTCTCAGGGGAATGCAGCAATAGCCAAGTCCGTAGCATCACGAGTGGTAAGGGGAGGAAAAAAGAGTGGGAGAGTAATAGTGATAGGGGATTTGATTGTAAGGGGAACAGATAGACATTTCTACGGCTGCAGGCATGACACCAGAATGGTATGTTGCCTCCCTGGTGCCGGGTTCAAGGATGTCACTGAGTGGCTGCAGGACATTCTGAAGGGGGAAGGGTGAACAGCCAGAGATTGTGGTCCATATCGATAAGATGACTTAGGTAAAAAGGGGGATGAGGTCCTGGAAGCAGAATATAGGGAACTAGGAAATAAACTAAAAAGCAGGACCTCAAAGGTAGTAATCTCAGGATTACTCCCAGTGCCACGTACTAGTGAGATCAGGGATAGGGGAATAGATCAAATGAATGCGTGGCTGCAGAGATGGTGTAGGAGGTTGAGATTTAGATTCCTGAGGCATTGGTACCAATTCTGCGGAAGATGGGACCTGTACAAGCTGGATGGGTTGCACCCCAGCAGGACTGGGACCAATATCGTCACAGGGGTATTTGCTAGTACTGTGGGGGAAGATTTAAACTAGATTGGCAGGGGGATGGGAACCTGAGCAAGGAGATACAGGAGAGGGAAACAAAGATAGAAATGAAAGACAGAAAAATAGAAAGCAAAAGTGGAAGGCAGAGGAAACAAGGGCTAGCAGCAAATAGGGTCATAGTACCAAAAAAATGTTAAAATGTTAAAAAGACAAGTCTAAAGGCACTGTATCTGAATGCATAGTGCATTCACAATAAGGTAAACAAATTACCAGCACAAATAGATGTAAATGAGTTTGATATGATTGTGATGACGGAGATGTGGCTGCAGGGTGACCAAGGCTGGGAACTGAATATCCAAGGGTATTTGATATTTAGAAAGGACAGGCAAAAAGGAAAAGGAGGTGGGGTGCTGTTGTTAGTTAAGCACAAAATCAGTGCAATAATGAGAAAGGATATTGGCTCAGAAAATCTAGATGTAGAATCAGTCTGGCCGAAGATTAGAAGCAACAAGGGGCAGAAAACATTAGTGGGAGTTGTCTGTAGGCCTCCAAACAGTAGTGATAAGGTCGGGGATGGCATTAAACAGGAAATTAGAGATACATGTAACAAGGGTGCTACAGTAATCATGGGTGACTTTAACCTACATAAAGACTGGGCAAACCAAATTGGCAATAATACTGTGGCGGATGAATCCTGGAGTGTGTACGAGGTGGTTTTTTGACAAGTACGTCGAGGAACCAACTAAGGAACAGGCTATCCCAGATTTGGTATTGTGCAATGAGAAGGAGTTAATTAATCATCTTGTTGTGTGGGGTCCTTTAGGGAAGAGTGACCATGACATGATAAAAGTCTTCATTAGGATGGAAAGTAATCCAATCTAAAACCAGAGTCCTAAATCTAAACAAAGGAAACTACAAAGGTATGGAGAGTTGGCTACGATAGATTAGGGAACTTCATTAAAAGGTGGGTAGGCAATGACTAATACTTAAGGATCGAATGCATGCATTGCAAAAGTTGTATATTTCCTTCTGGCACAAAAACACAACAGGAAAAGCAGCCCAACCATGGGTAACAAAATAAATTAAGGATAGTATTAGATCCGAAGAGGTGTCATATAAAGTTGCTAGAAAAAGTAGCAGACCTGAGAATTGGGAGTAGTTTAGAATCCAGCAAAGGAGGACCAAGAGATTGATTAAGAGGGGAAAAATAGAGTATGAGAGTAAACTTGCAAGGAACATAAAAGTGGACTGTAAAGGCTTCTGTAAGTATGGAAAAGAAAAAGATTAGTTAAGACAAATGTAGGTCCCTTATAGTCCAAAATAGCAGGATTTATAATATGGAACAAGGAAATGGCAGAGCAATTAAACAACTACTTTCATGGAAGAAGACACAAATAACATCACAGGAATGCTAGGGAACCAAGGGTCTAGTGAGAAGGAGGAATTGAAGGAAATTATTATTCGTAAAAAAAAGTACTAGAAAATTAATGGGACTGAATGCGAATAAATCCCCAGGGCCTGATAATCTACATCCTAGGGTACTGGAAATAGCTATGGAAATACTGGATGCATTGGTCGTCATCTTCCAAAATTCTGTAGATTCTGGAACAGTCCCAGCAGATTGGAGGGTGGCAAATATAACCCCACTATTTAAAAAAGGAGGAAGGGAGAAAACAACGAAATACAGGTCGGTTAGTCTAACATCAGTGGTAGGGAAAATGCTAGAGTCTATTATAAAGAATGCAATAACAGGACACTTAGAAAATAATAATGGGATTAGACAAAATGAACATGGATTTATGTAAGGGAAATCATGCTTGACAAACCTACTGGAGTTTTTTGAGGATGTAACTAGTAGAATAGATAAGGGAGAACCAGTGGGTGTGGTGTATTTGGATTTTCAGAAAGCTTTTGCTAAAGTCACACGTAAGAGGTTAATGTGCAAAGTTAAAGCAAATGAGATTGGGATTAATATATTGGCATGAATTGGGAATTGGTTAACCGACAGGAAACAGAGTAGGAATAAATAGGTCTTTTTCGGAGTGACAGGCAGTGACTAGTGGGGTACCACAGGGATCAGTGCTTGGGCACCAGCTACTCACAATATATATCAATGATTTGGATGAGGGAACCAAATGTAATACAGTAAAGTCCCACCATTCACACCTTCCTGGTTTGCGTTTTCACTTACCCGCGCTTTGTTCTCTGTACACCGCTTCGCTCATTGCGTGAGCAATGTTCAGTTATCTGCGGTTTCTTCAGATTGAGACACCCTCTCTTTCTGCATCACGAGCGGCCAATTCCTGCCTCGACCAGAGGGACTGCCGATATGTCAAGGCTGGAGGTCCTCCCTTTGGCCCTCCAGCTCTCGGGAAGCCTTCCTGCCATCCTTTATGGGATCGTGAAGCCCTCCTTGCCATTAATTGGCATGGCCATTTGAAAATCTGGGTGAGAATGTCAGGAACATGGCATGTGAGGATTGGACCTTGAGCTGAACTGGCGGGCAGCTTCCCAATCCAGAATTGAAAATCTCGGCCATACTCCCAGCATATTTAAGCAAATGGGACATGTTTTTAGTTTTCTGCAGTGATTGGTCAAGCGATGTACATATAGCATCAGCGAGAAGCTTAAACCAACTTGGTTGTTGGGCCGCATTAACATCGGCCACATTAACAAGAGGCTGCGACTGCTTAAAAGACTCTGAGGCAGCCCACCAGTCAGGAAGGGAATGAATTCATCTGGCTGCAACATCGAGCCAGTAGACAGTAGAAACCAGGGTAGTGGGTTGAGTATTTTTTTATAGAAGTCCAAGCAAAATACTCAATTGTCATTGCGGTGACACCACTGTGATGAAATAATACTCAAATCCTTTGGGTCTTCTGCTTTCCCTCCAACCAAAAATATCATTTACCAAAAGATCTTTCATCAAAACTAATACCCAATTCAATTTGAAATCTTGACTGATGTATTGCTCAGAGGCTCCCCTGTCTGTTGTATACAGGTACTGCACACAATACAGCCCAATCCAATGCTGCCCTTGCAATGGCTGGAACCTATCTAATTGAGTCCTATTCAAAAGCACATTCCCCATTCGCGATTTTGTGGGAATGCAAGCCCCACAAACGGTGGGAATTTATTGTAGTTCCAGGTTTGCTGACAGCACAAAACTAGGTGGGAATGTGAGTGCTAAGGAGGATGTAAAGAGGCTTCAAGGCGATTTAGACAAGTTGAGTGAATGGGCAAATACATGACAGATGCAATATAAAGTGGATAAGAGTGAAGTTATCCACTTCGGTAGGAAAAACAGAATGGCAGAGTATTAATTAAGTGGTGATAGATTGGGAAATGTTGTTGTACAAAGGGTCCTGGGTGTTCTTGTGGTGGCTTTGTGCTATTGTCACTGCACTAGTAATCCAGAGGCCTAGGGTAATACTCTGGGAATACAAGTTCAAATCCCACAATGAGAGATGGTGAAATTTGTATTCAATTAAAAAAAAAATCTGAAATTAAAAGTCTGATGATGATCATGAAACCATTGCTGATTGTCATAAAGACACTAAGGAAAGGAAATCTGCCAACCTTACCTGGTCTGGTCTACATGTGACTCCAGACCCACAGCAATGTGGCTGACTTTTAAAAATGCCCTCTGAGAGATTAGGGATGGGCAATAAACGCTGGCCTAGCCAGCAGTGTTCACATCCCATGAATAAATAAAAAAAAGTCACAAGCAGTTAGGAAGGCAAATGGTATATTGGCCTTCATTGCAAGAGGATTTGAGTACAGGAACAAGAATGTCTTACTACAAGACCACACCTAGAGTTTTGTGTCTAGTTTTGGTGTCCTTGCTTAGGTGTCCCTTTATCTAAGAAACAATATACTTACCATAGAGGGAGTGCAGCGAAGGTTCACCAGACGGATTCCTGGGATGGCAGGATTCTCGAATGAGGAAAGATTGACTAGGCCTTTATTCACTGGAATTTAGAAGAATGAGAGGGGATCTCATTGAAACGTATAAAATTCTGACAGGGCTGAACAGATTGGATGTAGGGATGGTGCTTCCTTTGGCTGGGGGGTCTAGAATAAGGGGTCACAATCTCAGGATACAGGGTAGGCCATTTAGGACTGAGATGAGGAGAAATTTCTTCACTCAGAGGGTGATAAACCTGTGGAATTCTCTACCAGCGAAGCTGTGGAGGACAAGTCACTGAATATATTTTAAAAGGAAATTGATAGATTTCTGGCCTGTAAAGGCGTCAAGGGGTATGGGGAGAGAGCGGGAGTATGATGTTGAGATAGAGGGTCAGGCATGATCATACTGAATGGCGGAGCAGGCTTGAAGGGCCGAATGACCTAGTTTCTATTTTCTATGCTTTTATAGATTTCCTATTAACCATCCAGTCTCCATCTCAAATAAGTAAGTTTACTGGACTGCAGACAGATAATCTGCAACATCTAACACCATGAGCCAGATTTTGCAGTTCTGAAACAGGACCAAACGAAGGTGGAACAGCAAAAAAGGGCCGCTAAGTGGGGCAGCTGGACACCACTTTCTGTTTTTACCCAATGCCATTTTGCACAGTATAGGAAAGGGCAGAGGTGGAAACCAGACCCACTCCCATTAATGACCCATTTAAAATTGTTGTAGACTCATTGAGAGCACGCCCCAGATTAAGTGTCTTAATTTTCACCGGACTTCAGCAGCTGTTGGTTTTTACAGCAGCTACATTGAGGCGTGAACCATGGATTGGAGGCAGAAAGAGTTGAAGTGAAATGGTTTCACCTCCTTTACAGTTCATCATGTAGCATGAGTTGTATCTGTGTTCATTAAGGTGAGTCATGACTTGCTGTGATTGGAAGATGTAACTACCCATAAAACAATGTTTTTGTCAGATTGTTACTAATGCCAACTGGCAAGCTGTCAAGAAAAGATCAACACTTTAAATGCGGTAAAGTTTTCCAATCAGTTAAAAAAGTTCATCGAATAGATAAAAAGGTATAGTACATTTCACATTATTGAAAGAGTAGCTTATGTGATAACAATATGTAAATGTTTAATCTTTTTTCATTACTTTTATGCTATCACCTCAGACATCTGCTGAGATAGCAGTTCTGAGGTCAGTTTGTTTACTTGCAGCCCTTGGCTGCAATCCAACTGTATAATTGTTTTACAAGTGCTTGACTCTGTTTACAAAATTGGTTTGAAGAGTCTGATTATTTATTCAGATGTTTTATGGGTTCTTCGCTGCAATCCAGCTGCTTAATCATTTTACAAATGCTGCAATCTGTTTACACAGCTGGTTTGAAGAATCTGTTTACTTGGGGAATTTTATGGGCTATTCAACAGCTTCCAACTGTTGGAAAAGGGGTTGTGAGATCTGTTCATAAAATGGATAATGGGTGGGGGGGGGGGGGTGAAGTAGCGAGGATGAATGAAGTGAAGGTGAGTGAGGATGAGGGTGAGGAGTTGAGGGGGTGAGGATGAGGTGAGTAGGGTGAGGAGGGGGTTTAAACTGATCAGAAGATTTAAATTTCTAAAGATTGTAAGGTCTTCTTGATACATCTTAACCTTCACCACTGATTCCATTGGAAGAACTGGGCAATGTTTGGTGGGAACACAGGCAGGCCTTTTAATTTGCCCATTCTGGAATCATCCTACTTCTGACCCCCCTCAGGCCTGCTGTCTCCAGTGGTAGGCCCAACTCTAGGTCAATCAAGACTATGGTTCTGGAAAGTCCTGTTTCCTGGCAGCCTGGTGACGGAGATGGGATCATGGCTGAGGGATTATTCTCATCCCTCAATTTCCACCACAGAGATGCAAATCCAGGCCCATGCCCAACACATCTGAGATCTCAGGGCCCGCTCACATCAATCGTATCATGTGACACCAGGAGAGCAAGTGGTACGTTCACCATTACAACACATCACTGGTTAGTGCAAGCTGATGGTAATCACATGCTTTAAATGATTTATATGTAAAAATGCATGCCATTTTTAGAACACAACACTAAAAGTTGTAAATATTAAAATATGACTTCACCTGAGCATGCTGAATATTCTTTTTCCATAATGTCCTTCAACATAGGTAAGTGTGCAGTTATGCACAAAGATTCAAAGATTTCATGCATAGAGTATAAAATGGGTGGGCATAAGTTAAAGGTGACCGAAGGGGTGAAAGTCTTGGATTGGTCACTGATAGTGCACTAATAATTCAAGTACTATAGCCCCATTCCCTTCCCACCTCAAATAGGCCATCTTAGCTCTTGACATGGTACAGAGAAGGGCAACAAAGTTAATTCTAGCTTAAATACACTGGCCGGGATTTTCCCGCACTGTTGCAGGTGAGATCTGTCGTGGGTGAGGCAGTGCCTCAGCCAGAAGTCCATTGACTTGCAGCGGGACTGGAAGATTGCGGCAGCGGGTGGGTGTGGAAAATCCCGCCGGCTGAGTATAAGATAAGCTTTATGCCTTAGGTTTCAATTCACTTCGAAAGATTCTGATTCAAACTACAATTATTTAGGGCACAGGTTATTTGAGCTGTTAGGGCTGGCACAGTTTGAAGCCACCCATTAAATTGAGGCATCAGATAGTGACGTTGGATATGAGAGTTTTACTTTTCTCCCACTGTGTCTGGAACAGCATCCCAGAGGTGCTAATGAGGGCTGACTCCCTTCAAGGTGGCATTCTGCATATCTCTGAAGAACTAGGAGATCAAAGGAAGGATTTTAGGCCAATAACCAAGAGGTTGGGGCCTCCTAGTGTTTGCCTCATTGCTTTACAGTGGCTGGAGAAGGATTTTTGACACAGATTTCCTCAATTGGTAACTGGACTGCAAAGCGAGTAATTGGGGCAACAATGAATGAGACTGATGGCCTTTAGTCATCTGAAGTACATGAACATCATTACACTGCAAGCTAAAACTGACTAAAGGCAAGGTTTCACAATGAATATCAGAAATAATACTCTTATCATAATCTGACCTCCAAATAGAAATCATTCATTTGGGCAAGTCATTCATTTTTTCCAGTGATGTTATCAGATCTGTGGTCATACAACTTGCTATTAAAGTTCTTGATACTTTAAAAAAACACTTCAACTGAGCATTGATACAAGCCTTGTCTTATACCCAGTCCATTTTGATAGTGCAGGCTAACACCTCAGACCCTCACCTCCATGTGTGTGACCATAGACTCCATCAGTTCTTCACCAAACGGAGGATTTGCTTCAAAGGAGCCACTGACTGGTGAGAAAGCCAAGAATGAGCTGTAAAGGAGAAAACAAGTAGCAGCTTTCACACTGTTCAGTATCAGCTCAACAGACAGGTATACAGGAAAAGGCACAACACACATAAGACATGGTCCCTCACACTGTGGAACAATCAGAACATACTTGCACATAGCACAATCAAACTATCGTCTTCAGCAAACACAGAGACCTAACACTTACAGCTCAAACACAGCAATCAGACTCTCACTCACAGCACAGTCTCAAGGATCTGACCTTCTCCCACAGCTGTGGATGAACCATATTTCACTGTGTCTAAACCGTCTCTCATTGTGCAAAGTGATTCTTCACCCCTCTCTCCATGCAAACTATTGCGTGCAGGACTACATTGGTGGACCAGGAGTCAATGCATCAAATTATAATTCTCATCCTTGTATTTAAATCCCTCCAATTGACTCACTCCTCACTGTCTGTAATCTTCTCCAGTACTAAAACCATCTGAGCACTCTGCATTCATCCAATTCTGTCCTCTGATGCATCGCAACTCCCTTCACCCCTCTACAGGTGGCCATGCCTTTAAGTACAGAAGCTCTAAACTCTGAAATTCCCTCTCTAAATCTCTACTCCTTTTTGACACTCAAAATGATCAAAAAACAGTGCAGAAGTTGTGAATTTGGTACAAGTGGGGGCTTGATGCAGAGAGGAAAGAGGGGTTGCAATTTGTCTATAATACTTGTCATTGTTTGTGAAAATTTGAGGCAGTAAGTATTTTAAAATTTGTTTCCAGTGTTTTATTGCTTAGTGCAAGTTAGTGTGTAGAAAAAAATCGTACAACAAGCTAACAAATAGATGTAAACAATATGGCAAAACAGGCTGCAGTACTGCAGTATGTGGACAGCAAGGTTATCCAGAGCAACACATCTCCAGTAAATGTCTCCATCTTGAACCTCCCTGGGTTAGAGTCCTTTAGCTGGATGTGAGCTGGAGACACTCTGACATGTAAGAGAGGCAGGGCAGCATCTGGCAGCTTTGTTCCAGACTTAAATCACACTTCATAGAGAGGTGCAGATTCAGAATGGGGCTGATATGACTGATAGTGTACATACTGTACAGAGCAAGGGGAACCTAGGTAAGCTAGAAAATGAGGAACCACAGAAACTGATCCTATTCAATAGGTACAATTGTACTTGTTACTTGTGAGAAGAAGAATAAAGACTGTCAGAAGGACAGACAGAATGTGAACGTTGATGCCTTGGAGCAGGCAGCTGTCCAATGGGGGTAAGGGGGGGAGGAAGGGAAGCATAATATCGTATTTGGACTCAATAAAAAAAGGAGATAAACAGCATCCTTGTATAAGCAGGATTGAGAATCCCACATAGTATGTTGCCCACCTGGTTCCAAAGTGAGGGACCGCTTGAACCAGACTGAAAGGATATTGGAGAGTGAGGGAGGGAGGATCTAGTTGTTGTGATCCATGTTGGAACCAACAACATAGGGTAGAGTAGGCAAGAGGTCTTGTTTGGAGAGTTCCAGGAACTCAGAGCTAAATTAAAGAACAGGACTTCAAGGATTATAATCTCTAGATCATTACCTGAGCCACATGCAAATTGGTATAGGGCTAAGCAGAATGGGGAGGGTGGGGGAGAACTTGTGGCAGAAGGAGTAGTGTGGGAAAGAGGGTTCCATTTCATGAGACACAGGCACTAGGACTGGAACAGGAAGAAACTGTACTGTTAGAATGGCTCCACCTGAATCAGGCTGGGACCAGGGTCCTCACAGAAAGAATGAAAGTATTAATAGGGTGGTCAGGAGGACTTTAAACTAGTAAATTAGGTGGGGAGTAGGTGGAGAGGGGGAGTGGGGGCCATGAAGGGGTAGTAATAATAATCGTTCAAAAAGTAAATAAAATGGAAGGGAGTAGAGTAACAGGCAATGCAGGCAAAGGGAAAACAAAGATGTAAAATGATTAAACCATGAGAGGAAAATAAGAAAATTGGAGCTAAAAGGGAAATTAGGGTATTCAGCCCAAATAAGCATTCCTTAAGCATTCCTTGGAGCATGAAGGAACAAACTGAATAAATTGCAGGCATAAATTCAACTTGGAAATGATGACGCGGTAACCATTACTAAGACACGAATGCAAGACAGTCAGGGCTGGGCACTAAATCTTCCAGGTTATAAGGTTCACAGGAAAGATCGGGAAATGATAGATGGGGAGAAGCAGCCTTAGTGATTAAGATGAAATTACTTCAATGATAAGAAGGGATATAATGAGACATATACAGGCAGTGGAGACATTGAGTAGAATTAAGAAATAGGAAAGGATTTAAGATTGTAAAGAGAGTTTGGGAAAGGCCTCCTGGTAGCAGCTGTAAAGTAGTAGATTGTATAAATGCAGATTTTAGACAAGCATGTAGCAAAGGCAGGGTGGTTGTATTGGGGAATTTTAACTTTCATATAGATTGGTATAAGCACACTACCGCATGGCAAAAAGGTAATGAATTTCCTCAGTGTGCCCTGGAGTTTTCTGCAACAATATGTTCTAGAACAAACAAGGGGGCAGACCAGATTAGATGCAGTAATGAGCAAGAACCAGATTTAGCTAACAGCCTAACACGTATCCTAACAGGGTGAACATTTATCTAGAAACAATCATAATATGATAGAGTTCAACACAGTGTTTGAAAGAGAGAAAGGCAAAACAGCTACTAAGTTCTAGATTTAAGTATGGCTGCCTTATGATATGAGTGTCCACAGTTAAATGGGCAAATCTGTTAATGTGTGAAAAAAGCAGATCAGTGGGAGGTGTTCGAAAAGAATTTAACATCGTACAGAATCAATTTATATCCTAAAGGGCGAGAACTCTGCTTGTCAAAAAACATAGCCTTGAATATCTAAAGAGGTAAGAGACAACATAAGATTAAAAGAGAAAGCATACAAAAATACCACAGATCCTGGCAAATGGGAAGACACAGAGATCAGCAAAGAGTGACAAAGCAGATACTAAGAGCTAAGAAAGGGAATATGAAAAGAAACTTGCAAAGGGATGTCAAAATTAGCACAAATAATTTTTACCATTAGGAAAAGGAGGTTGGTCAGGAGCAAGGTGGACCCCTTGGATACAGTGATATTGTCACTGAAAATAAGGAAATGGCAGGCATCTTGAATATTCTTGTGTTAATATTTTCAGTAAAGGAAGAGGTCAGCATGTCAGACATCCCAAGTAATATTGAATCATGGACAGGGACTCACCAAAAATAACAAGCAAAATAACAATAATGAAGAAAACAATGGCACCAAAGATCGACAAATCCCCAAGACCAGATGGTTTCCACCTTAGAGTTTTAAAGGAAGTAGGGAAAAATACTGCAGATGCTGTCACTGTAATCCTCTAAAGTTTTCTTGAATTCAGGAACCATTTCTTTAGATTGGAAAATCTGCACATATCACCCTGCTATTTAAGAATGGTAAGAGAGGAAAATTAGGGAACTTTAGACCAATTAGCCTATCATCTGTTGCTGGAAAATTACTACGGTCTATAATTAAGGGTGGGGAGGGGGGTGCCATTAGCTCTATTGTCTAGATGGCTAGTGTGTGAAATAGATTAACGGCAACAGCGTAGGTTCGATTCCCATTTCAGCTGAGGTAGACCTGGCACCTGCCTCTGCGCACTGCTCCTGAGAGTGGAAGGTAATGGCAAACCAGTATTGACAAAAAAACTGCCAAGAAAACAGCTCAGGATGAAACAGCAGCAGTCAATGAACAAAGGACATACCTTCGGGCAGAGCAGACATGAATGAAGTAATTACAAATAAAATTGACTGAACATTTGAAAATTTTCAGCTGATCTGAGATAGCTGGAATGGATTTGTACAGGGTAGGCCATACCTGACGAATATGACTGAATTTTTTGAAGAAATGTCTAAAGTAGGGTACAGCAGAATGTCAATGGATGTTAGTTGCATGGATTCCAGAAAGCATTTGACAAAATCCCTCATAAGAGACTGTTAGTGGAAGCCTAGGGCATTGAAGGCAAGTTATTACCTGTTTAGGAAAATTGGTATTGTAGCAGGAGACAGAGTAAGAATAATGGGTAAAATGTGGCTAGTGGTGTCCTTTAAGGATCTGAGTTGAGGACTCAACTGTATTCATTAATGACTTAGATGATGGGATAAAAAGCCACATATCCAAATTTGCCAAAGACAGAAAGATAGGCAGCACTGTAAACAGTGTAGATAGAATTTAAAAATTATAAAGAGACATCGGTAGATTAAGTGAATGGGCAAAACTATAGCAAAACAATTTCACTATAGGCAAATGTGAGGTCATCCACTTTGGACCTAAAAAGAACAGAGGGTACTTTCTAAATGGTGAAAATCTAGAAACAGTGGAGATCAATAGAGACTTGGGTGTCCAGGTACATAGATCATGAAAATATCACAGATATAGAAAATAATCAAAAAAAGTCTAATGATTCCTATATATCTAGAGAACCAGAATACAAGAGATTAAAAGGCAAGCTTCAGCCCTGGTTAGACTGGAACACTTTGAGCAGTTCAGGCCACTACATCTCAGGAAGGATGTATTGGCTTCAGAGGCAGTGCTGCAGAAATTTACCAGAATGATGCCTGAACCCAAAGAGTTAAATTATGAAGAGAGATTACATAAATAATCCCTGAAATCTAGTAAGTCAAGGAGTGATTTGATTGAAGTTTTCATGACATTAGGAGAACAGATTGGGTAGATAGAAAGAACCTATTTTTGCTGGTTAGGGCCAGCCCTTTCAGGAGTGAAATTAGAAAGCACTTGCACACACAAAGGCTGGTAGGAGTTTGGAACTCTCTTCTGTAAAGGGTAATTGAAACTAGACCAATTGCAAATTTTAAATGTGAAATCGAAAGATTGTGTTATATCCAATAGTATTAAGGGATATGGAGAAAAGGAAAGTATGTGGAGCCAGGCCACAGATCAGCCATGACCTCACTGAATGGTGGAACAAGCTCGAGGGGTTAAATGGTTTACTCCTGTTCCTATGTTCCTATATGTACTACTTTGACCAAGTAATCAGTCATCTTATGTACCTTACCTTATTTAGCTTAGTGTCAATTTTTATCTGATTATGTATCTGCCATGCAGTTTGGGCCATTTTATACATTAAAGTGCCACATAAATGCAAACTGTTGTTGTAAGTTTACTCACTATATAAACCCGCTCACTGTATAAACTCTCTCTCCCTGTAAAAAGTAGCACCAGCTCAGAAATACAGTCTATTTCAGATTTCCTGTCCTGAACAATGCAGCACTCACCCTGGAATACGCAGGAATACCAGCCCAGTAGGTTACAAAGGAAAGAGTAAGTTGCAAGCGAGCTCTGTAGGAGGAAGCTGATTTTCATTCAAATAATAAGGATCAGCATACCACGGGTGGAAAATCTAATGTGCTTCAAGCTGGATACATCTCTCATTCTACCTGGTTTACTCATGCTCCACATAAAAAGAACAACAAAATTGAATGGTTTTGGACGGAGGGGTGAAATTTACTCCGAAAATGCTTGAAGCAGGTTGAGAGTCAGTTTCATTCAATGGAGGCAAAGCTGTGGAGATCTGCTTTGTAATTGCTCATTGTCCACACATTGTGCTTCTTATAAATTCCAGTTCTCCAAGAAATGGGAAAAATAGGAATGTCTGAGCAGAGGTATATCAGTTAGCATATATGTTTCCAGCATGCAGGTAAAATGTCAGCTCCCTGCAAAGAGAAGCAGGTGATACTGACCAAACAAAAAGGGATTCATCCTCTTTGGATCAATCATACTTGGGCCTTGGATAAAAATGATAGATCCTGAGGTATTGTGTGTTAAGTACAATAGAACAACTGTTTGAAAAGATTACAGCACAGGTCAGTTTAGATAAGTCAAAAGAGTATGGCTGAAGAAAGGTGTTAACAATGGTTCACAGCTAAAAAGGCACAGAGCTTCATAGATGAAAGCAGCATTGCACAAGGCTGTTGTTGCTGCTACTTATACAGGCCAGCAATGGGGTTTTGAGGAATAGTCATCAACCTGAAACACTTACACTTTCTTCTTCTCTCCATAGAACCTGCCTGACCTGTTGAACATTTCCAACAATTCCTGTTTTTATTTCAGATTTCTAGCTTCTGCAGTATTTTTCTTTTCATTCAATGATTTTTATGCTCACATCAATAGGAAGCAGCCTTAAAACGTGAGGTTTAGAGGTGCTGCACTGAATGTAAGAGTTTGAACTTAAACTCACTAAAACTGAACTGTTATCTTGGATAGACCCTGTCACCTTATCGTTAAGAGACATCCAACTACATCATAGTGAAATAGGCTCACAATGATTTAGATTCTGCCAATTGTTAATAATCAAATTACTTTTAGTGAAATAGTTAATATTTAACATTAACTAAAGCAGTCCTAGTGATATAATGCTGCATGCACCTCAGGTTTGCTCAGCTGCTCTTCACTTATTGTTGGACTATGATTCATCTACCATTGACTAATTTGGTTTGGTTAGTAATCAATATCTTCCAAACAAGATATGTGATAGTCTGAAGGGATTTGTCAGGGCAACGTTGCTGGTACATTCTGAATACTGTGTATCATGAGCGTTGGCAAGCTTGATGGAACAGTTGGTCTTACTAGTTGTTCAATTCTGTACGTATATCTCTCTGTTCCCATATCCTAATTAAATGTTACCATTCATTTCAGTACTCTCATTATTTATACTACTGCCCCTAGGTACTGATCATGGGTTTACAGATTTTAATACTGAGATGCCCAGCACTGAGGCATGGATGCCGGGTACAGATACAAAAATACTGGGAATTGATGCAGGTACACCAAGCTCCATGCTCATGATGGCTGGTTCTAGACACTTCTTGCCCTCTCGCAGCCATGAAATCTCCTGCGGGGGGCAAAAACATAAAAACCTAGGACCAATAAGGGGGAAGAAACACTGGAAAGTTCCTATCCAACCAGAGTGGGTACATACAGAAATCTTTGATTGTTGCAGGACAAGTTGATAAAGCTTTTAAAAAAAAACCTATGTGGCCCTAGGCTTTGTGCATAGATTCATAGAAAAGCAAGGAAGTTATCCTAAACATTTAAAAACCACTGTTTTGGAGTGCTGTAATATGGGTACACTGGGTATTGATATGGATTTACTGGATAAGAGAGTTTGCAACTTTATATACATGGCTTTGTAGTGATGATTTGAGAAATTTATTTCTGTACAAGTCAGCAGGAAAGAATTAAGATTGTGCAAAGAAGAAAGTGTTGAAAGGTTAGATTAAGAGGTGAGTGGCAAGGTGCTTTGATAAAGCAAGGTAATTCTCACAAGGAATTAGTAAAATAAAATAAACCTATCCACATCTTCTGACAGTTAAATTAAATGCCATTTGTAGAGGTCTGAAAACTCGCTTCATCCATCAGACAGGGATCACCAGTGAGTTGTATGACATGTAATATATGCAGGTGAAAGTGGCTAGGTATTAAATAGCTGACAAAGCCACAGATCTGTTTTAAGGTCTGCTACAGGACATCTGCACTTTCTACACAAGAGGAAGATATTATAGATGAACCAATCATCACAAATATCTTTCCATTGGATTGATGAGTTATGTCTGAAACGTTAACTTTATTCCATCCTCCACAGATGCTATTTTGGCCTGCATTTCCTGCTTTAATATTATAATCAACTTGGCAATTTTCTGGGGATGGAATAGAGGGAACGATCGCGGACCTAACCAGGGGTGCTTATAGGATGGCTCAGAAAATTTTATATCTAACTTGTGCTACACTTCCCCAGGACACTTGCTGTTGGCACGGAAATGCTCAAAATGTGCAGTTCTTCACCTCTGATGTCTTCATCTCAGTAAACGATCACCAAAAAGTGCAAATTTTAAAGTAACAATAAAAGATGAAAAATTCTAAGAAAGCACAAATCATGGAGGAGAATGCAAAATATCATGGGGCAGAATATTGCGCTCGTTGGGCGGGCGCACGGATCCGAACGAGCATAAAATGACGCACGATGACGATGGGCAAGCATCCCAACGTCATCGCGCAATATTTTGGTTGGTGGGCATTCATGGGAGTTGACAGTGCGCCCGCCAACAATTAAGCGGCCTATTAAGTCCATTAAAGTAATAGCCAAGTTCAATTTTTTGCTGCCCATCCAACCTTATGGTTGACTGGCAGGCAAAAAGGCCAAGCGGCCTTTCGATTTTTTAAGAAACTTCATCCACGGACAGGATGAGGTTTCCAATAGCAAATAAAATAAAATAAACATTTAAAATTCATTTATAACATGTCTCTGCTTATGTGACAGAGTCACATGAGGGGACATGTTTTTAACATTTATAAAATCTTTCTTTTTTACTTTCAAAAATCATCTCGCTGAGGCAGCTCTGTGTCTCAGGGAACTTTCCTGCATGCACCCACGTGCATGCACGAACTCCCGCGCTCACCTTCCTCTCCCACAGGCAGCATTGAGCGCTGTAGTGTGTGCTTCACACTCGACGGGCCTTAATTGGCCAGACAGTGTGAAATCGCGTTCGGGCCTCAATTGCAGGCGGTGGTCACTTTCACGACCCCTTTCAGGCCCGCCCAGCGTGCCCAACTAGGGCAAAATTCTGCCCATAGAATCCCTGAGAGCAAGAGAGAGAGAGTGAGAAAGAAGTGAGAGACAGTTATCTGGGAGTGAAAGAGAAAGAGCAACATAGAGGTGGCAGAGGGAGACAACTCGACATGGAGATGAAAGAAAGAGATACATGGGAATGAGAGACATGAAAGAGAGATATGGGAGTGAGAGAGAAAGAGAGAGAGAAAGAAAAAGAAATAAAAGTCACATTAAAAATACAAGAGTGAGCGATACATTAACAACTAGAAAGTAAGAGGCACCAGAGAGGGGGTAACATGAGATACAGAGTGACATTCAGATAAGAGACATTCACATTTACATCCTGCCTGATGTTGCACTCTATTGAATCTAATGAAGAATAAAATGAGGCCAGGAATAAAATAATAGTCTGACCCAAATAGGTTCTGTTCCTACCAGGCAGATTGGGTGAAAATTACCCCATAGTGAAAGGCACAGATGAAAAAGTGAAATACATGAGATTGAGAAGCATGAAAAGGGAAATATGAAAAATGGAGACACACAGGGAAGGAAACAAGAGAGATATGCGAGACAGATATCAGAAACTGATATGAAGTAGGTAAGAAAGACCCATGAGAAAAAACACATACAAAAAATATTCCTGAAATAAATTAATAAAGTGCAAATCATCACAGTCAAGATAAGAAACTTTAGAAGTTATAAAATTACAAAAAAGACCCAGAAAAAAAATAACCAAAGCATCCCTCCTGGCTTTTGATGGAAAATTTATTAACAGACTGAACACAACATACTGAGACATCTACAATATTCTCAATATACTAGAATGAAGTAATTAAGTTCGACTCACCCCCTGGATCCAAAGTAGCCATCGGTGTCAGGAAATGCAGAGCAGTACTGTCTGAAATAACAGTTCAGTGGTGAGGCAAAACACTCAAATGTTACGCCAAATTGTTTGTTCAGAGCTTCAAACACAGATACTGGTAGAGCCCCCTGAAAACCAGTGCCTTCGTGTATCCCAACACCAAACATGGACTGAAACAAAACAAATACTGCACTGTAAAATCCTTACACTATCAATTGTTAGAATAACCTGCATCATTTACTGATGATAAGCTGTAGTCAATCATAGTATTGAAACTTACTGTTGTGTAGCTATCAAGAAAAACACTACAGCAGTGACCAACTTTCTCAGAATTGTGCAGGTGTTCCTGCAATGCTGCTTTAACAATTCTCCACAATACAGCCAGCCAAATATCAATGTTTCTAGTAACCCTATTTCTTTGTTTTACAGGCATTTTTGTAACGTGTACATTACACATTCCTCATGTCATCTTGAAATAGAAGAAAACTGGTGCAGTTTCAAAATTATAAACAGCACCATGGTCATTGCAATGGGCTGTGAAGGGTTATTACAATGCAAGGAGCTTGTGTTTGTCAATGGTGGTCAGGAGGTAACTGGATGGGCACTTGACAGAAATGAACTTATAAATCTATGGGGATAGAGCAGGGGAATGAGACTGATTGGATTCCTCAACAGAGCTGGCATGAATTCAATGAGCCATTTGTCCTCCTTCTGTGCTGTAGTGACTCTATGACTCTATAATGGCTATTGTATTGCAAGGGGTAATTGAACTACAAGGAGAAATTACACTGTAAGGGCCTAATTGCATCACACAGGTCCATATATTGCAAGACATTATTGCATTGCATAGGGTTACCGCAGTGCAAGTGACTATTGCACTGCAAGATGCTATTCAACTGCACAAGGGTTCTGTTACAGGCATGAATGAGAGAGAACTGAAACCCCTGTTACCTTCCCTTACAGTTCGTAATCAGTGTTTTTTTGACAAGGAAGAGGTGTGCATTTCTTAATCCCTGAGTGCGTGGACAATTTGAATAATCAGCAGCAAGCTTTTCATGAGTTTAAATAAAGAGGATTATTTATTCACACGTTCACCCCGAGAATCTAACGCAACATCACTTGCTCGCTCAGAAACACACACATACACACAGTTAAAGAGAATAGTGCACAATTACCACATGGACTGCAGTGGTTCAAGAAGGCAGCTCACCACCACCTTCTCAAGGGCAACTTGGGAAGGCCATAAATGCTGGCCCAGCCAGCAAAGCCCACATCCCATGAATGAATTTTTAAACATTTACAGTTATAAACAAAAGAATAGTTCATAATTCACATGATTGACCTGTCTTGGAAAACACATAGTGCAGGCTTGGTGAAGAAGAGGTTTTTCCACTCCTGAAGGGGAATTCAATAGCTGAAGTAGAGTTGTTGCAGGGTTCTCTCGAGGAGATGGACTTCCTCTAGGTCAAAGAGTTAGTTGGGGGAAGATGGTGGTATAGTAGTAAGGTCACTGGACCAGAAACCCAGGCTAATGTTCTGAAGACATGGGTTCAAATCCTGCTAAAGCAGCTGGTGGAATTTGAATTCAATTAATTAATCTGGAATTTGAAAGCTAGTCTCAGTAACAGTAATGTTGACCATGGAGCTATCATTGATTGTCATAAAATCCCAATTGGTCCACTTTATAGAAGGAAATCTGCCAAACTTGCCTGGTCTGGCCTAAATGTGATCCCAGACCCACACAATGTGGCTAACTCTTAACTGCCTTCTGCAATTGCCTAGCAAGCCAGTTCAAGGGCAATTAGGGATGGGGGAACAAATACTGACCTTGCCAGCAACACTCAAATCCCATTAAAGAATAAAGAAAAGAAAGTTACTTGTGGCCTTGTTACCAGGAGGTTGTTTGGCTGTATTGTTGAACTTGAAAAGGAACAGGCTTGGAGACCTTACGATATTACTGTCTCCAGCTTTTAATGGTATGGTTGCTGCTCTTTCTGTTTCTGCAGTTGTTGTGCAGACAGCAATTAAAAATTTAATTAGGGAGACCAACATGACTATCTTACCATGTGATTTCTCACAGTTTCCCTCTCCAAATACTGTGGGCTTAGATTGCTTTACCACAACCTGGGTTATTGATTGCAGACATGCAGCTTAGGGGGGCTGGGGGTGTGCGTTTCAGATAATCATCGTCTTGTTTTCAGAACGACCCATTCAAGTCAGGAAATACCCTTCTGGATGGTCTCAGGAGATTGGTACTGACACCTCTAGTCTGGAATGTGTCCTTTTGAGATAGTGTGGCAGTTTTTGAATCCACAACCGTGAGTCAGGTGACCCTCAGCTGCCATCTTTTGCAGCCCAACATTATCCACTTTGAAAATAAAGGTCATTTCCAGAAGATTCAACATTGAGCACAGTTGATGTTTTAAAAGTTATGAATAAAACATGCCTTTACTGACATGACACTATGCATTGTATAGAGCTATTCCAATGCACAGGGCTACTGCACTGCATGGTATGATTGCATTGCAAGGGGCTCTTGCACTCTCAGGGACTATTGTATTGCACAATTCTCCGAAATGGACTCAATTAGCCATATGTCCTCCATCTGTGCCGCAATTTTAAAAATTATTCTTTCATGGGATGTGGGCATCATGGTTAGCATTTGTTGCCAATCGCTAATTGCTCTTGAGAAGGTGGTGGTGAGCCACTTTCTTGAAACGCTGCAGTCTATGTGATGTACATCCACTGTGTTGTTTGGAAGGGAGTTCTGGAATTTTGGGGCAGAACTCCCTCAGATTTTTTCCTCAACATCATGCAGGAACAGCATGGGTGCAAATTAATGTCTGTGTAACTCTTGACCAATGTATATGTTGGACTGACAGTCCCACTATAAAACTAAGACCAGAAATTTCAGGGTCAAGTCATTTACATACTACGGGGAGGCTATTTTGGGTGCCTGCCTCAGGTAAGTGGCAGGGATTTTGTTGCGGTGTTTTAGGTGTAAACAAACACTTTGGATGTCTTTGATTGGATCTGCGCAAATTAAAATAAATTAGGAGATAGCAGAGGCCCTATAACATATATACATAAAATCATTAGAAAAGGAAACTGTGGCAGAGGACTGATCAACAACTAATGTAACAACCTTATATAAAGAGGGAGAGAGAACACCGTCCAGTAAATTGTAAACCATTTAGCCTAATCTCAGTACTAGGAAAGATAATGGAATCCCTTACAGTATCTAATACCTGAGTACAGTATAATATTAAATAACTGATTGTGTGTGAACTCAGAGATCAGCATGATATATCTCCCTATCAGACAGAAAACATATCTATGATTTTTCTGGTATTACACAGAATCACAGAATTGTTACAGCACAGAAGGAAGCCATTTGGCCCATCGTTTCTGCACTAGACACTTATAACAATTTCCTGTTTGATTTTTTCAACTTCAAACAATGATATTGCTAACTACTTCAAATATTGGAATAAAATAAATCAATTCTTAAATCACTAAATTCAAGTGAGTTCAACCTTTCATGTTCCAATATACTTTCAAATCATTATTGGTATTTCGTGAATGAACACTTGCATATTTAGATAAAAATCCGCATATCCTTTGGGGGTCTCCACTGGCACCTGGGTCTGCTTTATGCTTCAGGAACTGGAGTTGCTTATAACAGCTTTCTTTCATCATTTGTACCTCTGGGCTGCAAGCCATCAGTCTGCTGTCAGGGACTCTGGAGTCTCCACTCCTTGATCCTGGTGCTTCATCAGTCCCTTCTGCCATGTGTGCCTCACCTCGATGTCAAGCTGCTATTTGCTGTTCCACTATTTGCTCATCTTGATCTGGACCCAGATTTAACTCAAACTCTGGATTCTGAATCACAAAACCTGTAGACCCTGCAGCATTAACTGCAGTTTAGAAACAGACGTGTGGCTTTTGCTAAGTTACTATTCACTTCTTCGGTTCGTCCAAATTTGCCTGATGTTGAAACAAGCAGAGATCCTGAAAGGCCCCTCGGATCAAATAGTTCAGAAATGTACTTCATTTCCATTGAAGAGAGGAGGGGAAAATATTGGACTTAACCACACTTTCTGTTGAGTTGAATTCTTTGCAGAGTAAAACTGATCATGGTCGCATCGAACAGTTGATGTTGGGACAAAAATAAAAATACCTGGAAAAACTCAGCAGGACTGACAGCATTTGCGGAGAGGAACACAGTTGACCTTTCGAGTCCGTATGATTCTACAGCAGAACTAAAGAAATATAGAAATGAGGTGAAATATCAGCTGGTAGAGGGGGGTGGGACAGGTAGAGCTGTATAGAAGGCCAGTGATAGGTGAAGGCAAAGATGAGATTGCCAAAGATGTCATAGACAAAGGGACAAAGGGGTGTTGACGGTGGTGATATTATCTAAGGGATGTGCTAATGGGGACATTAAGGGTAGCAAGCAGGACAAGCAAGTGGGTGAACCCACTAGGGACATCTGCCACTAGCTTGTTCTGCTTGCTACCCTTAATGTCCCTATTAGCACAGTCTTTAGATGATATCACCACCGTCAATACCCCTGTGTCCTTTTGTCTATGGCATCTTTGGCAATCTCTTCTTTGCCTTCACCTATCACTGGCCCTCTATCCAGCTCTACCTGTCCCACCCCCCTCTACCAGCTTATATTTCACCTCATTTCTATATTTCTTTAGTTCTGATGAAGAGTCATATGGACTCGAAACGTCAACTGTGTTCCTCTCCGCAGATGCTGTCAGACCTGCTGAGTTTTTCCCGGTATTTTTGTTTTTGTTTCAGATTTCCAACATCTGCAGTATTTTGCTTTTACCTTAGTTGATGTTGGGTGGTGGGTTAAGAATGGTTTGTTGGGAGAGCAGATGTCTTTGATTAGGTGGAATTTGTGTCTTTAGCAGCCTTTAACAAATGCTTTTAACTGTGTAGTTTTGCCTTTAAAAAATGTGTGCAATGTTCAAATGTTTATGGTAACAAAAATAGACTAACATGAAACCTTGGCTTATTTTGAGACACTCTCACCTCCGCATCAGAAGCTTGTGGGTTCAAATCCAACTCCAGAGGCTAGAGCACATAATCTAAGCTGACACTCCAGTGTAGTACTAAGGAAGTGTTGTGCTATCTGAGGTGTCAAACTGAGGCTTCATTTGCCCTCTCAGGTGAAGGTAAAAGATTCCACGGCACCATTCCAGTAATAGCAGTGAAGTTATCACTGGTATTCTACTGAGCAATTATTGCTTAATGAGCATCATTTAAAATAAATTATCAGGTCATTATCTCACTACTTTTTTGGGACCTTACCATGTACAAATTGTCCACTGTGTTTCCTATATAAGTGTTCACTGTATTTTCAGTCACACCAGGGATGCCGCTTTTCCCTTAATGCTGCCATTTACATTGAGCCTTGTGACATAGATGCTAAACTAACCAACTTGGAATGTTGAACTGAATATTGTCTCCTCACAGCTCAAATTCAATCACTTGGATGAAACAACCTGCACTCTGCAGCATTACACAATGATGGTTTGAGATGGCAGTAGGTTTACTTAGAGGTGCAGTCCGCCTCTGAAATCCAGAAATGATGCACATTATCTGAATTAACAGAGGATCTCTCTGGTGATGCAGTAAAAAGGGTACAAATCTTTCTAGGAGTGCAATCATCAGTTGTTAAATGGTGTCTTGCACGCAGAACCTAATTATTTTATGAATGGGTTATCAAGAACCACCCCTCCCTAGTCAAAATGCCCCCTATTTTATTTCCTCAGAGTTGGTTAACCTATTATCATGGCTGAAAGGTCATGCTTGATAAACTTTATTAAATCCCCTGAAGTGATAACATTAAGAGTAAATAAATGTTGTAGATGTAATATATTTGTATTTCCAAAAGGTTTGATAACATACAACATGAGTAAGATCAGTAAGTATGATCAGTAAGATGTAAGATCAGTAAGATGAATAAGATGAGTAAGTAGTGGAATGGAAAGTTGGCTACACATCAGAAAACAGAAAGCAGGGTTATAGGTAGTTATTCCAATTGGTAAAAGATGAGAAATAGTATCATTGCTGGGACCAGTGCAATGGGTCTGCATCTCTATAAATGATCTGGATTCAATTATCAGAAGTACAAATTCAAACTTTGCAGCCAACTGGAAATTGGAGTATAGTTAATACTGAGGAAGAATGTGACAGAATACAGGAAGACATTAATAAGTTTAAGAAAGGGGTTTGCAGCTTACCTGGTATCTCCTGAGTAAGCACCAGACTCTTGTCAAGAACTTTTCAAATCGCACATCATCAACACAACTGTACCTATAGAGCTGTTCCTAAAAATGACATGACAGAATACTTTTAATATCTAAATAATTGTTTTGTTGATTTCATCCAAAAACAAAGTCAGCAAGGTTGTACAAGAGAAGTATTGAAATAGGAAGTCCTGCACTATAGTCGTGGCTTCACTTGATTCAATGGGTGCATGATTTGGAGGTTGCAATGGAAGAGTACAGTACCAACTTTCAGCCCTGCAGTGCAGTGAGTACAGCTCTGCTAATTTTGTCCAAAAATGTCAAATTACTTATACTTGCAATATGTTTGTCAGTGAATCCTGTTCCATGCTGTAGTTTCATGTTCAACAGAAAGTAGGTCACAGTTGCTTGCACATATCACTTAGAACTTATTCAGGTCAGGTCAAGATTTAAACCCAAGCTTCCAAAAGGAATGAACAGTGTCCAAGCCAGGGTGAAAGTGTCTCATTCAATGAATTAACTAATCCATCATCAAAAAGGAGAAAGCAGTGGGCATAGCGGTATGGTCATTGGACTGGTAATCCAGAGACCCAGGGTAATGCTCAGGGGACATGTGTTTGAATCCCACCAAGGCAGATGGCGGAATTTGAATTCAATAAAGATCTGGAATTAAAAGTCTAATGATGACCATGAAACCATTGCCGATTGTCATAAAAATCCATCTGGTTCACTAATGTCTTTTAGGGAAGGAAATCTGCCGTCCTTACTTGTCTGCCCTACATGTGACTTCAGATCTGCAGTAACGTGGCTGACTTTTAAATACCCTCTGAAGTGGCCTAGCAAGCCACTCAGTTGTATCAAACTGCTACAAAAATCAATAAAAAGGAATGAAACCGGCATCGAAATGACAACGGCAAACCCAATCCTGTAGATCGCTCAAAGTCCTCCTTACTAACATCTGGAGGATTGTGCCAAAATTGGGAGAGCTGTCTCACAGACGAGTCAAGCAACAGCCTGACACCGTCGTACTCACGGAATCATATCTTACAAATCATGTCCCAGACACCACCATCACCATTCCTGGGTATGTCCTGTGCCACTGGCAGGACAGGCCCAGCAGAGGTGGTGGTACAGTGGTATACAGTTGGGAGGGAGTTGCCCTGGGAGTCCTGAACATCGACTCCGGCCCCCATGAAGTTTCATGACATCAGGTCAAATAGAAGCAAGGAGACCTCCTGCTGATTGCCACGTACCACCCTCCCTCAGCTGATGAATCAGTGCTCCTCCATGTTGAACACCACTTGGAGGACGAACTGAGGGTGGCAAGAGCTCAGAATGTACCCTGGGTGTGGGACTTCAATGTCCATCACCAAAAGTGGCTCGGTAGCACCACTACAGACCGAGCTGGCTGAGTTCTAAAGGACATAACTGCTAGGCTGGGTCTGCAGCAGGTGGTGAGGGAACCAACAAGAGAAAAAAAAACACACTTGACCTCGTCCTCACTAACCTGCCTGCCACAGATGCATCTGTCCGTGACAGTAGCAGTGACCACCGAACAGTCCTTGTGGATCCTCACATTGAGGGTACCCTCCATCATGTTGTGTGGCACTACCACCATGCTAAAAGGAATAGATTTCTAACAGATCTAGCAACCCAAGACTGGGCAACCATGAGGTGCTGTGGGCCATCAGCAGCAGCAGAATTATACTTGAACACAATCTGTAACCTCATGGCCTGGCATATCCCCCGCTCTACCACTACCACCAAGCCAGGGGATCAACGCTGGATCAATGAAGGGTGCAGGGGGCCATGCTAGGAGCAGCACCAGGCATACCTAAAATGAGGTATCAACTTGGTGAAGCTACAACACAGGACTATTTGCATGACAAATAGCATAAGCAGCAGTGATAGACAGAACTAAGTGATTCCACAACCAACGGATCAGATCTAAGCTCTGCAGTCCTGCCACATCCAGTCATGAATGTTGGTGGACAATTAAACAACTCACTGGAGGAGGAGGCTCCACAAATATCCCCTTCCTCAATAACGGAGGAGCCCAGCATATCAGTGCAAAAGATAAGGCTGAAGCATTTGCAAGTCTTCAGCCAGAAGTGCCGAGTGGGTGATCCACCTTGGCCTCCTCCAGAGGTTCCCTGTATCACAGATGCCAATCTTCAGCCAATTCGATTCACTCCACACCAACTTAAGAAACGACTGAAGGCACTGGTTACTGCAAAGGCTAAGGCTCTGACAATATTCTGGCAATTGTACTGAGGACTTGTGCTGCAGAACTTTCCGCGCCCCTAGCCAAGCTGTTCCAGTTCAGTTACAACACTATCCAGCTACATGGAAAATTGCCCAGGTATGTCCTGTACACAAAAAGCAAGACAAATCCAACCAGGCTAATTATCGCCCCATCAGTCTACCCTCCATCATCAGTAAAGTGATGGAAGGGTCATCAACTGTACTATCAAGCGGTACTTGCTTAACAATAACCTGCTCACTGACGTTCAGTATGGATTCTGTCAGGGTCACTCAGCCGCTGACCTCTTAACAGCCTTGGTCCAAACATGAACAAAAGAGCTGAACTCCAGAGGTGAGGTGAGAGTGACTGCCCTTAACATCAAAGCAGCATTTGATTGAGTGTGGTATCAAGGAGCCCTAGCAAAAGTGGAGTCAATGGGAATCAGGGAAAATCTGGTTGTTAGATTCTGGGGTTGGGATAGGGTTAAGCAAATTATCTATTTATTCAAGCAGTGCCTCAGTATTGGTCTGTGTCTGACTATAGTGCCTTATTGTTGGTAGGTACTGGATAGAAGTCATAAGAACATAAGAAATAAGAGCAGAAGTAGGCCATTCAGCCTCTCAAGCCTGCCCTGCCATTCAATAAGATCATGGTTTATCTGAACTGGGCCTCAACTCCTCTTTCGTTCCAGTTCCTCATAGCCCTCAACGCCCTGATACTTCAAAAATCTGTCCACCTCCTCTTTAAATGCTTTCAGTGATCTAGCCTCCACAACTCTCTGGGGTAAAGAATTCCAAACATTCACTACCCTCTGAGTTTTAAATGAGTGTCCCTTTATTCTGTAACTATGTCCCTTAGTTCGAGATTCCCCCATTAGTGGAAATGTTTTCCCAACATCTATCCTGTCAAGCCCCCTCAGAATCTTGTATGTTTCAATAAGATCACCACTCATTCTTTTAAACTCTAATGAATAAAGGCCTAATCTGTTTAGCCGTTCTTGGTAATTCAATCCCTTCATCCCTGAAATCAACCTAGTGAATCTCTTTTGAACTGCCTCCAATGCCATTATATCCTTTCTTAAATACTGGGACCAAAACTGTACTCCAGGTATGGCCTCACCAACACCTTGTACAGTTTTAACAAGACTTCCCTATTTTTAAACTCCAACCCCCTAGCAATACAGGCCAAAATTCCATTTGCCTTCTTAATTACTTGTTGCACCTGCATGCTAACTTTTTGTGCTTCATGCACTAGAACACCCAGATCCTTCTGTGCTGCAATTTTTGGGAGTCTCTCTCCATTTAAATAATAGTCTGCCTTTTGATTCTTCCTACCAAAATGCATGACCTCACACTACTCTACATTAACCTCCATTTGCCAAGATTTTGCCCATTCTCTCAATCTATGTCCCCTTGCAGATTCCTTTTGTCCTCATTGCAATCATACCCACTCACCTATTTTTGTACTGTCAGCAAATTTGGATACATTACACTCTGGCCCTCCTCCAAATTAATATAGATAGTAAATAATTAAAGCCCTAGGGCTGATCCTGTCGCACTCCACTAGTTACGTCTTTCCAACCTGAAAAAGACCCATCAATCCAAACTCTATCTTATGTGTGTTAACCAATCTTCAATCCATGCTAATACATTAACCCCAGTATCATGAGCTCCTATCTTGTGCAATAACCTTTTATGTGGCACCTTATCAAATGCCTTCTGGAAATCCAAATACACTACATCTACCGGTTCCCCTTTATCAACTCTGCTTGTTATAACCTCAAAGAATTCTAGCAAATTTGTCAAACATGATTTCCCTTTCACAAAACCATGTTGACTCTGTTTGATTGTGTTAAGCTTTTCGAAATGCCCTGCTATTTCTTCCTTAATAATGGACTCTAGCATTTTCCCAATGACCGATGTTGGGCTAACTGGCCTATAGTTTGCTGCTTTTTGTCTCCCTCCCTTCTTGAACAGTGGTTTTCCAATCCGCTGGGGCCCTCCCGGAATCCAGTGAATTCTGGAATATATTTCGACCAAAGCATCCACTATCTCTGCTGCCACTTCCTTTGAAACACTTGGATACAGGCCATCAGACCCTAACGCTTGTTTGCCTTTAGTCCCATTAGTTTGTCAAATTCTTTGTCCCTCGTGATAAAGACTGTTACAAGATCTTTCCTCCCATTAACTCCTTGCTTATCTGATATCTTTGGGATGTTTATAGTGTCCTCCATGGTGAAGACCGATATAAAATATTGGTTTAAGTTATCTGCCATTTCCCTGTTCCCTGTTATCAATTCTCCAGTCGCATCCTCCAATGGTCCCATGCTCATTTTAGCTACTCTCTTTCTTCTTATATATCCATAGAAGCTCTTGCTGTTTGTTTTTATATTTCTTTCCAATTTACTTTCATATTCAATTTTCTCTCTCTTTATTAGCTTTTTAGTCATCTGCTGCTGGTTCCTAAAAAATTCCCAATCCTCTGACTTACCACTAGTTTTCCCTGATGCACTCAACAAATTCATCTTCCATGTTACCTCTGCCAATCAGGTTTGTCCAGTCAATATGCAGATTAAAATCACTAATGACAGTTGCAGTGCCCTTCTTACACGCCTCCACAATTTCCTGATTTATACTTTGTCCTACAGTGAGGCAACTCTTCGGGGGCCTACAGATGACTCCCACCCATGACTTCTTTCCCTTGGTACTCCTTATTTCCACCCAATCTGATTCCACGTCACGATTTATTGCACCTATATCTCTACTCACCATTGCACTGATACCTTCCTTTATTAACAAAGCTACCTCACCTCCTTTTCTTTTTTGCCTATTTTTCCACAACGTACCCTTGAATATTGAGTCCCCAGTCTTGGTCACCCTGCAACTGCGTCTCTGTAACAGCTATCAAGTCATATACATTTATTTCTATTTGTGCCGTCAACTCATCCACCTTGTTACAAATGCTACATGCATTCAGATAAAGAGCCTTAAGCTTCAACTTTTTACCATTATTACTCATTCTGGTTCTAATTTCTGATGGACTCTTTTGTTTATATTTTCTGCCCCTTCCTGTCACACTTTGATTATTGTTCACCTCTTTACTACCCTGCACCTCTGCTTTCTCGTTTCTTTTTGATTTTTTAAACTTCCCTTCAATTGAACCCTCCCCACAACTAATTAGTTTGAAGTCCTATCTATAACGCTAGTTATACAATTCGCCAGGACACTGGTCCCAGCATGGTTCAAATGAAGCCCATCCCAACGGAACAGCTCTCTCCTTCCCCAATACTGGTGCCAGTGCCCCATGAATTGGAACACATTTCTCCCACACTAATCTTTGAGCCACACATTTACCTCTCTATTTACCCTATGCCAATTTGCAAGTGGCTCAGGTAGTAATCCGGTTCTGCATTTTAATTTAGCCCCAAGCTGCTCGGCAGTGTTTCAAGGGTACACCTGCTGCAGTACCAGGAGGAGGCGGTGGCAACTTAATGGGGGCAGAAAGACCTTAGAGACTTTTACCTCCACCAACTTAAACACGCTTTCTATTGCCTTCATTTCTCACTGCTTAATGCCTAATTTCAGGTAGAATGCTGGATGGAATAGCACAAATCCTTGCATGTCCTCTCAGTTTTTTGGATATGTGTAGCACTTTGGAAGGACGAATATGAAGGCTGCCTACTGCTTGGATATAAGCATCTCAATGGGATGCAAATAGCAAAGGGATCTAAGGATACAGAATTCAATAAAAAGTATTTTCTAGGTTAACATGGCTGTTGAAAGCAAAGGTTTCATTTCTAGAGGAGTAGGATTGAAAAGCAGAGAAGTCATGTTAGACCATAATTTGAATATGGGGTGCAGTTCTGGTCTTCATATTACAAAAATCATTTGGAGGCATTAGAGAAGATGAAAGGAAGATTCACCAGACCTGCAAGTTTATACTGACCAGGAAAGGCTGTGCAGTCTGTGGCTCCTTTCTTTCAAAAAGTGAAAGCAGATGGGTGATCTGAGAGAGCTATTTAAAATTACTCAGGGGCTTGGTATAGAAGATGTTTCTATTTGTGAGAGAGATCAAAATTAGGAGACATAATATGATCACCAATAAATCCAATCAGGTATTCAAGAAAAACTAATTTAAGCAAAGAGTGGTAAAAAAGTGGACGTTGCTATCACAGGGAATAGTTGAGATAAATGAGATTATTTAAGGAGCAGCTGGATAAGCACAGTAGGGGGAAAGGAATAGAAGGATATGCTGATAGGATTAGCTGAAGTTGAGTGGGAGAAGCCGCATGTGGAGCATGAAAGGTGGCATAGACCAGTTGGGCCGAATGGCCTCTTCCTGTGCTGTAAATATATGTAACTCTACATCATAGCAGAAGAACTATCATCTCTCAGGTAGTGCAAAGCAAAGGACATTTCATACTCTCCCACCATGCATGGTCAGGTAAAATAATAAATCAATGACTTACCAGTTTATTCAAGTAGTTCCGGCTGATTTTTCTAACTTCTCCTTTATACCGTATACAGGCAACTTCATTCTCAAAGTGCAAATCAACACGTGGGAGTGGGGTTGTGGGGAATGCGAGTCTTAAAGGGTAACAGTATACCAGTCTGTCCATTACCTCCGGTCTCTCCACTTCTTCTGTGGGAAAGCAAACAGCAGAGTGGGTTCATAACAATCAATTAGAAATCAGAGCAACGTTTGTAGAGAAAATGAAACCTGAAATTAATGATATAATGCAAAATCATAGAATTTTGCAGCATAGAAGGCCAGCTGGTCCATCGTGTCTGTGCTAGCTGAAAAAGAGCTATCCAGCCTAATCCTACTTTCCAGTTCTTGGTCTGTAGCTCTGTGGGTTACAGCCAACGTTCCCTCATTTTTTTTTGCTTGTGCATGGCCTATTCACTGAAGTGCACAGACCCTTAAATTATTTTTACGCAGTCACTCATTGCTGTAACTTAGAAGGACGACTTGTGCTTGACCTGTGCAGGAACCTCTGTGTTGCATAGGGTTCCTTGCAGCTTAAGAGGGAACAATTGTTACAACGCAGTGTTTCTGCCTCTAACACCCTTTCAGGCAGTGAGTTCAAGACCCCACTGCCCTTTGGGTAAAAAAAAACTTCTCAACTCCCCTCTAATCCTCTGCCAATTACCAAAAGTCTATGCTCTGAATCACTGACCTTTCAATAGAATTGGCCCTTTCCATCTAGGATTCTGATAATTTTACACTTTCAATTAAACCTCCCTTCCGCCCCCTCTGTTCCAAAGAAAACAACCCAGCCTATCCCAATTTTCCACATTGCTATAATTCTGCACTCCTGGCAACATCCTTGTAAAGCTCCTCTGTGTCCTCTCTATTACAATCACATCCTTCCTGTAAAGTAGTGACTGAAACTGTATGTAGTACTCTAGCTGTGGCCTAACTAGTGTTTTAGCAACTTCTAGGATAACCTCCGTGCTCTTATATTCTATGCCTCAGCTAACAAAGGGAAGTATCCAGTATGCCTTCTTAACCACCTACCTACCTATCCTGATACCTTCAGGGATCTGTGGACATGCAGTTCAATATCCCTCTGTTCCTCCATTCTTCTCAATAACATACTATTATATATTCCTTTGCCTTCTTTGCCCTGCCCAAATGCATTACCTCACACTTCTCCAGAATGAATTTCATTTGCTACTTTTCTACTCACCCAAGCAGTCCAATGATACCTTCCTGAAGTCTACAGCTTTCTTCTTCACTATTAACCACATGGCCAATTTTTGTATCATCTGCAAACTTCTTATTCATGCTCCTACATTTAAGTCTAAATCATTGATACATTCGATTTAGCTGGTAGCACTCTCGCTTCTGAGCCACAACGTTTCATGTTCAAATTCCAGTCTGGGGCTTGAGCACAAAAATCAAAGTGGACACTCCAGTTCCGTATTGGGAGAGTGCTGCGCTGTGGGAGGTGCCATTCTTCAGGTGAGACCTTAAACAGAAGCCCCATCTGCCTGCTCGAGTGGATGTAAAAGATCCCATGGCACTATTTGAGGAAGAGCAATGGAGTTATCCCCAATATCCAAGCGAATATTTTACCCTCAATCAACATAAAATAAAAACATTATCTGGTCATTATCAGATTACTGTTTGTGGGAGTTTGCTGAGTTTAAAATGGCTACTGCGTGTCCTATATTACTTCATTGCCTGTAAAGGGGTTTGATGTGTCTGGTGGTCCTAAAAAGTGCTATATAAATGGAACTCTTTCTTTTTTATTCAATCTCTATTGTTTAAAGTTTAGTAATTATACAGATGTCATAGGACATAAAAGAATGAACAGTAATGTCATTATTAGCAGCAAACTGTCTTAACTGGTCTTAAGATTTTGTTTAGTTTCCCCGTCCTGATCAGCTCTTGTCTCAATTTCCCTGTCTACTGTGTAAGCTCCCATCACCAGCAAATCAATAACTTTACTAACCTTTACGAGAGATCATTAGAAACCATCATAATGACGTTTAAGTAGCTACCTGCTAATGCCTCATATTTCCAATGAGGCTGCAAACTGGCCCGAGTACAGTGAAAGAAAACTATTGCAACCACCCACTTCCTGAGATCAGCAGCTGAAAAAGTAATATTGTACCATCCTCTCCTCCTTAGAAGTGATATTCCAGCTTCTGTTGGCCAGAAGGGTTGGAGGGCCACAGCACAACAGACACACCGCTCTTACCCCATGTTCACTGAGATCACTGTGGGGAAGCTGAGTTTATTTCTGTCCTTACTTCCCCTCCCATCCACAGTAATGGTCATGCCTCAAGCCTAGGACTTGACCTATATACCCAACTCATTTCTGATTGACTAACTGCTGAGGATTTTGCACTTCTTCCACACATTGTTTTATCAGAGAGTGAAACAGGGGGAGTGGGAAGATGAACCAACAGAGAGTGATACCGGGAGAGATGAACTGAAGCAGCAGAGGGCGATACAGGGGAGACAAACTAGGGCTGTATTCACTGAAGATGAGGAGATAAGGAGTAACCTGATTGCAGTTTTGAAGCTATTAAAGGGGATAAAAGGGTAAATAGAGAGAAACTATAATGTGCTGGGGGTGGTCTAGGATGAGGGGGGCATTGTCTAAAAATGTGGGCCAGGAGTGAAATTAGGAATCGATTCTACATACAAGAGTAGTAGAGGTTTGGAACTCTCTGCCACAAACGGCAATTGATATTAATTGTTAATTTTAAAACTGAGATTGATCATTTTTGTCAGCCAAAGGTCTTCGGGGATCAGGGGATATGGGGCAAAGGCAGGTATACAGAATTAGGTTGCAGATCATTGAATGTGGAACAGGTTTGAAGGGCTAAACAGCCAAATCCTGCTCTTATGAGATGTCCCAACGCAGAGTGACACAGAGAGAGATCAATCAACATAATGGAAGAGAGATAAAGATGAACAGTGCTGAATGATTAAGAGAACGTCAAACACTGTGCTTTCTAAGAACATCGTGGTTTACAGCGGAACGGTGGTTTAATGATTATGATACTGAGTAATCCAAAGGCTTCAACTAATGCTGAAGAGTTCAAATCTTGCCATAGCAGTTTGATAAATTTGAATTTAGTTTTAAAAATCTGGTATAGGTAAAACTGACCATGAGGCCACTGGAATGTAGTAAAAACCCACTAATCTCCTTACCCAGTTTGGCTGACATGTGACTTCAACATGGTTGACTCGTAACTGCTCTCTGAAAAGACTCAACAACTTTCCAGGTCAACCAGAGGTATGCAAAGGTCTTTGTTAGTAACGCCACACCCGAGAATGAATTAAACAAAAATTGGTGATTTGCAAAGATATAAGTCTGCTTTTAAATGTGATTATTTGCTACAGGGGGCAGGAGTTTTCGCTCAGCATGCAGGTACATGCTCGACACACCCAAGCGTGAAATAAAGCATGTTGACGTCAGCCAAGCATGCTGATATCAACGTGTACTCTCGCGATAGTTCGGTCGACATTTAAAAGGCCTGTTAAGGCCATTAAATTAACGATTGTGCTGACAGTTGAGTGGCAGGGGAAAAGGCCAAGCAGCCTTTGCATTTTTTAGAAAACCTCTTCCACAGGTGGGATGAGGTTTCCTAAAGCAAATAAAAATGAAAAAAAACATTTGCACTTGAATTAAAAAAATGTCCTTGCTCATGCGACACAGTCGCATGAGAGGACATGTTTTATGACATTTTTATTTTCTTCATAATTTTTTTAAACAGCGCTTCATCTCCCTGAGGCAGCTCTGTGCCTCAGGGAGATTGAAGCATTCTTTCGCACGTATGTGTGAAGTCCATGCTAGGCCCACTCACCCTCCTCTCCTCGCCTGTACAGGTAGCTCTCAGCGTTGTCGCTTGTGTTCTATGCTGGGCGGGCCTTAACTGTCTCACCCGCGTGAAATCGTGGTGTGGTGCCGATCGCAGGCGGTGGTTGACTTCCCAACCGCCCCTGCCGAGCACCCCCGCCAAGGACAAAATTCTGCCCATGGTTTCAGATTCAGCAGCAGTTTTTCATTTCTGCCTGTGTGGCTCTCTCACCTGATATATTGCACTCTTTGAGTAATGCCAAATGCTTCTCTCGGACTCGCTTCACGTATTCACCAGATATGTAGTAGATCTTCCCACAGATTGCTTCCACAGAATCTTTAGCCACTGCTGCCACATGGGGCCCACACTGTTTCCGCAAGTGTTCAAGTCTCTCCTGCATTCAAGCAAAAGTCTGAGTCAGGAATTTGTTCAACAGAGCAGGTCACTGCACACATCTGGAAACCAACTTCTGTAAAGGGTGTTTAAAGAGTCATTTCCAATCTCTCTGTTGTCATGCCTCTTCAGTAATGAACTCCAGTTTCTCAGCATCAAGCATCAATCCTGTTCATGTACTCTCTCATGATATGGATATGATAGGTGGAAAGGAAGTTCTACATATATGGATACTAGTGGCATTAAAATCTGCACAAGGTTAAAGGTAATTCTGAGCTCGTGTGGACTCAAGCTGTCAGTGCGTTAAGTGCAAAGTGGAAGACACCTACATTTCCATTGGTGCAGAAAGGGGAAGCAACTGCATTCGTAAAGATCTCGGGAAGCAATTGATAGAGTGTGAGGGGCCTGTTGAAGTGAAGTGCATACATTTGGGTATGTAAATGTGTCTGTTCAGGAGTAGACAGCTGACTGCCTGATCAGGGATGGACAGCTGACTGTGCTGACAAGGAGTGGAGAGCAGACTGTGTCTGTAAAGGAGTGAAGAGCTGCCTCTGCGTCTCTAGAAATGGAGAGCTGACCGTGCCTGTCCAGGAGTGCAGACCTGACTGTGCCTGTCCAGCAGTGGTAAGCTGACTGTGCCTGACTAGGAGTGGAGAGCTGGATATGCGAATCCAGGAGTGCAGAGCTGACTGTGCCTGTCCAGGAGTGCAGAGCTGACTGTGCCTGTCCAGGAGTGCAGACCTGACTGTGCCTGTCCAGCAGTGGTAAGCTGACTGTGCCTGACTAGGAGTGGAGAGCTGGATATGCGAATCCAGGATTGCAGAGCTGACTGTGCCTGTCCAGGAGTGCAGAGCTGACTGTGCCTGCCCAGCAGTGGAGAACTGACTGTGCCTGTCCAGCAGTGGAGAGCTGACTGTGCCTGGCCAGGAGTGAAGATCAGACTGTGCTGCCCATGAGTGGAGAGCTGACTGTTCCTGTCCAGGAGTCGAGAGCGGACTGTGACTGTCCAGGAGTGGAGAGCTGACAGTGAATCTCTAGGAATGGAGAACTGACTGTGCCTGTCCAAGAGTGCAGAGCTGACACTGCCTGTCCAGGAGTGCAGAGATGACTGTGCCTGACCAGATGTGATAGGTTCACTGTGCCTGACCAGGAATGGAGAGCTGACTATGCCTGACCAGGGGTGGAGAGTTGACTGTGCCTGACCAGGAGTGGAGAGCTGACTATGTCTGACCAAGGGTGGAGAGCTGACTATGCCTGACCAGGGGTGGATAGCTGACTGTGCCTGTCCAGGAGTGGAGAGCTGACTGTGAATCTCTAGGAATGGAGAACTGACTGTGCCTGTCCAGGAATGCAGAGCTGAATGTGCCTGTCCAGGAGCGCAGAGCTGACAGTGCCTGACCAGGAGTGATAAGTTGACTGTGCCTGGCCAGGAGTGGAGAGCTGACAATGCCTGACCAGGAATGGAGAGCTAACTATGCCTGACAATGGTTGGAGAGCTGACTGTGCCTCTCCAGTGATGGAGAGCTGACTGTGCGTGCCCAGGAGTGGAGAGCTCACTGTGCCTGCCCAGGAGTGGAAAGCTGACTGTGCTGCCCATGAGTGGAGAGCTGACTGTGGCTGCCCATGAGTGGAGATCTGACTGTGCATCTCTAGGAATGGAGAACTAACGGAGCCTGTCCAGGAGTGCAGAGCTGACTGTGCCTGTCCAGGAGAACAGAGCTGACTGTTCCTGCCCAGAAGTGATAAGCTGACTGTGCCTGACCAGGAGTGGAGAGCTGACTAAGCCTGACCAGAGGTGGAGAGCTGACTGTGCCTGACCAGGTTGGAGGGCTGACTGTTCCTATCTGGACGTCGAGAGCGGACTGTGATTGTCCAGGAGTGGAGAACTGACTGTGCCTGTCCAGGAGTGGAGAGATGACTGTGAATCTCTAGGAATGGAGAACCGACTGTGCCTGACCAGGAATGGAGAGCTGACTATGCCTGTCCAGCAGTGGAGAGCTGAATGTGCCTGCCCAGGAGTGGAGAGCTGACGGTGCATGTCCAGGAGTCGAGAGCGGACTGTGACTGACAGGAGTGGAGAGCTGACTGTGCCTGTCCAGGAGTGCAGAGCTGACTGTGCCTGACCAGGACTGCAGAGCTGACTGTGCCTGAGCAGCGGCTGAGCAGTGACTGTGCCTGACCAGGGTGGAATGCTGACTGTGTCTGCACAGGAGTGGAGAGCGGACTGTTCCTGTCCAGCGGTGGAGAGCTGACTGTGCCTGTCCAGCAGTGGAGAACTGACTGTGCCTGCCCAGCAGTGGAGAGCTGACTATGCCTGCCCAGCAATGGAGAGCTGACTGTGCCTGTCCAGCAGGGGAGAGCTGACTGTGCATGTCCAGGAGTCGAGAGCGGACCGTGACTGCCCAGGAGTGGAGAGCTGACAGTGAATCTCTAGGAATGGAGAACTGACTGTGCCTGTTCAGGAGTGCAGAGCTGACACTGCCTGTCCAAAAGTGCAGAACTGACTGTGCCTGCCCAGGAGTGATAAGTTGACTGTGCCTGACCAGGAGTGGAGAGCTGACTTTGCTTGCCCAGGATTGGAGAGCTGACTGTGCCTGCCCAGGAGTGGAGAGCTGACTGTGCCTGCCCAGGATTGGAGAGCTGACAGTGCCTGCCCAGGAGTGGAGATCTGACTGTGCCTGCCCAGCAGTGGAGAGCTGACTGTGCCTGTCCAGCAGTGGAGAGTTGACTGTGCCTGTCCAGGAGTGGAGAGCTGACTGTGCCTGCCCAGGAGTGATAAGTTGACTGTGCCTGTCCAGCAGTGGAGAGCTGACTGTGCCTGCCCAGCAGTGGAGAGCTGACTGTGCCTGTCCAGCAGTGGAGAGCTGACTGTGCCAGCCCAGCAGTGGAGAGCTGACTGTGCCTGTCCAGGAGTGGAGAGCTGACAGTAGCTGTCCAGGAGTGGAGAGCTGACTGTGCCTGCCCAGCAGTGGAGAGCTGACTGTGCCTGACCAGGAGTGGAGAGCTGACTGTGCCTGCCCAGCAGTGGAGAGCTGACTGTGCCTGTCCAGCAATGGAGAGCTGACCGTGCCTGTCCAGGAGTGGAGAGCTGACTGTGCCTGCCCAGGAGTGATAAGTTGAATGTGCCTGACCAGGAGTGATAGAGCTGACTGTGCCTGCCCAGGAGTGATAAGTTGACTGTGCCAGCCCAGCAGTGGAGAGCTAACTGTGCCTGTCCAGAATTGGAGAGATGACTGTGGCTGTCCAGGAGTGGAGAGCTGACTGTGGCTGTCCAGGAGTGGAGAACTGACTGTGCCTGCCCAGCAGTGGAGAGCTGACTGTGCCTGCCCAGGAGTGATAAGTTGACTGTGCCTGTCCAGCAGTGGAGAGCTGACTGTGGCTGTCCAGGAGTGGAGAGCTGACCGTAGCTGTCCAGGAGTGGAGAGCTGACTGTGCCTGCCCAGCAGTGGAGAGCTGACTGTGCCTGACCAGGAGTGGAGAGCTGACTGTGCCTGCCCAGCAGTGGAGAGCTGACTGTGCCTGTCCAGCAGTGGAGAGCTGACCGTGCCTGTCCAGGAGTGGAGAGCTGACTGTGCCTGCCCAGGAGTGATAAGTTGAATGTGCCTGACCAGGAGTGATAGAGCTGACTGTGCCTGCCCAGGAGTGATAAGTTGACTGTGCCAGCCCAGCAGTGGAGAGCTAACTGTGCCTGTCCAGAATTGGAGAGATGACTGTGGCTGTCCAGGAGTGGAGAGCTGACTGTGGCTGTCCAGGAGTGGAGAACTGACTGTGCCTGCCCAGCAGTGGAGAGCTGACTGTGCCTGCCCAGGAGTGATAAGTTGACTGTGCCTGTCCAGCAGTGGAGAGCTGACTGTGGCTGTCCAGGAGTGGGGAGCTGACTGTGGCTGTCCAGGAGTGGAGAACTGACTGTGCCTGCCCAGCAGTGGAGAACTGACTGTGCCTGCCCAGCAGTGGAGAACTGACTGTGCCTGCCCAGCAGTGGAGAGCTGACTGTGCCTGACCAGGAGTGGAGAGCTGACTGTGCCTGCCCAGCAGTGGAGAGCTGGTTGTGCCTGCCCAGCAGTGGAGAGCTGACTGTGTCTGACCAGGAATGGAGAGCTGACTGTGCCTGTCCAGGAATGGAGAGCTGACTGTGCCTGACCAGGACTGCAGAGCTGACTGTGCCTGTCATGGGGTGGAGAGCTGACTGTGCCTGCCCAGGAGTGATAAGTTGACTGTGCCTGACCAGGAGTGGAGAGCTGACTGTGCCTGCCCAGGAGTGATAATTTGACTGTGCCAGCCCAGCAGTGGAGAGCTGACTGTGCCTGTCCAGCAGTGGAGAGCTGACTGTGTCTGACCAGGAATGGAGAGCTGACTGTGCCTGTCCAGGAATGGAGAGCTGTCTGTGCCTGACCAGGACTGCAGAGCTGACTGTGCCTGTCATGGGGTGGAGAGCTGACTGTGCCTGAGCAGTGGCGGAGAGCTGACTGTGCCTGCCCAGGAGTGGGGAGCTGACTGTGCCTGACCAGGGGTTGACAGATGATTGTGCCTGTCAAGGAGTTGGGAGCTGACTGTGAGTGACCAGCGGTGGAGAGCTGATTGTGTCTGTCCAGGGGTGGAAATCTCACTTTGCCTATCCAGGAGTGGAGAGATGATTGTGTCTGGCCAGGAATGGAGAGCTGACTGTGCCTAGCCAGGACTGGAGAGCAAACTGTGCCTGACCAGCAGTGGAGAGCTGACTGTTCCTGACCAGGAGAGGAGAGCTGACAATGCCTGTCTAGGAAAGTTGATCTGACCGTGCCAGTACAGGAGTGGTGAGCTGACTGTGCCTGTGCAGTGGTGGAGAGCTGACGGTGCCTGTCCGAGTGGAGGGCTGACTGTGCCTGTCCAGGATTGGAGAGTTGACTGTGCCTGTCCAGGAGTGGAGGGATGACTGTGCCTGTCCAGGAGTGCAGAGCTGACTGTGCCTGTCCAGGAGTGCAGAGCTGATTGGGCCTGCCCAGAAGTGATAAGCTGACTGTGCCTGACAGGGGTGGAGAGCTGAATATGCCTGACCAGGGGTGGATAGCTGACTGTGCCCGTCCAGGATTGGAGAGCTGAGTGTGAATCTCTAGGAATGGAGAACTGACTGTGCCTGTCCAGGAGTGTAGAGATGACTGTGCCTGTCCAGCTGTGGACAACTGACTGTGCCTGTCCAGGAGTACAGAGGTGATTGTGCCTGTCCAGGAGTGCAGAGCTGACTGTGCCTGCCCAGGAGTGATAAGTTGACTGCGCCTCACCAGGAGTGGAGAGCTGAATATGCCTGACCAGGGGTGGAGAGGTGACTATGCCTGACCAGGGGTGGAGAGTTGACTGTGCCTGACCAGGAGTGGAGAGCTGACTATGTGTGACCAAGGGTGGAGAGCTGACTATGCCTGACCAGGGGTGGATAGCTGACGGTGCCTGTCCAGGAGTGGAGAGCTGACTGTGAATCTCTAGGAATGGAGAACTGACTGTGCCTGTCCAGGAATGCAGAGCTGAATGTGCCTGTCCAGGAGTGCAGAGCTGACAGTGCCTGACCAGGAGTGATAAGTTGACTGTGCCTGGCCAGGAGTGGAGAGCTGACAATGCCTGATCAGGAATGGAGAGCTGACTATGCCTGACAATGCTTGGAGAGCTGACTGTGCCTCTCCAGTGATGGAGAGCTGACTGTGCGTGCCCAGGAGTGGAGAGCTCACTGTGCCTGCCCAGGAGTGGAAAGCTGACTGTGCTGCCCATGAGTGGAGAGCTGACTGTGGCTGCCCATGAGTGGAGATCTGACTGTGCATCTCTAGGAATGGAGAACTAACGGAGCCTGTCCAGGAGTGCAGAGCTGACTGTGCCTGTCCAGGAGAACAGAGCTGACTGTTCCTGCCCAGAAGTGATAAGCTGACTGTGCCTGACCAGGAGTGGAGAGCTGACTAAGCCTGACCAGAGGTGGAGAGCTGACTGTGCCTGACCAGGTTGGAGGGCTGACTGTTCCTATCTGGACGTCGAGAGCGGACTGTGATTGTCCAGGAGTGGAGAGCTGACTGTGCCTGTCCAGGAGTGGAGAGATGACTGTGAATCTCTAGGAATGGAGAACCGACTGTGCCTGACCAGGAATGGAGAGCTGACTATGCCTGTCCAGCAGTGGAGAGCTGAATGTGCCTGCCCAGGAGTGGAGAGCTGACGGTGCATGTCCAGGAGTCGAGAGCGGACTGTGACTGTCCAGGAGTGGAGAGCTGACTGTGCCTGTCCAGGAGTGCAGAGCTGACTGTGCCTGACCAGGACTGCAGAGCTGACTGTGCATGAGCAGCAGCTGAGCAGTGACTGTGCCTGACCAGGGTGGAATGCTGACTGTGTCTGCACAGGAGTGGAGAGCTGACTGTTCCTGTCCAGCGGTGGAGAGCTGACTGTGCCTGTCCAGCAGTGGAGAGCTGACTGTGCCTGCCCAGCAGTGGAGAGCTGACTATGCCTGCCCAGCAATGGAGAGCTGACTGTGCCTGTCCAGCAGGGGAGAGCTGACTGTGCATGTCCAGGAGTCGAGAGCGGACCGTGACTGCCCAGGAGTGGAGAGCTGACAGTGAATCTCTAGGAATGGAGAACTGACTGCCTGTTCAGGAGTGGAGAGCTGACTGTACCTGCCCGGGAGTGATAAGTTGACTTTGCCTGACCAGGAGTGGAGAGCTGACTTTGCTTGCCCAGGATTGGAGAGCTGACTGTGCCTGCCCAGGAGTGGAGAGCTGACTGTGCCTGCCCAGGAGTGGAGAGCTGACTGTGCCTGTCCAGCAGTGGAGAGCTGACTGTGCCTGTCCAGCAGGGGAGAGCTGACTGTGCCTGTCCAGGAGTGGAGAGCTGACTGTGCCTGCCCAGGAGTGATAAATTGACTGTGCCTGACCAGGAGTGGAGAGCTGACTGTGCCTGCCCAGGAGTGATAAGTTGACTGTGCCAGCCCAGCAGTGGAGAGCTGACTGTGCCTGTCCAGCAGTGGAGGGCTGACAGTAACTGGCCAGGAGTGGCGAGCTGACTGTGGCTGTCCAGGAGTGGAGAGCTGACTGTGTCTGCCCAGCAGTGGAGAGCTGACTGTGCCTGACCAGGAGTGGAGAGCTGACTGTGCCTGCCCAGCAGTGGAGAGCTGACTGTGCCTGTCCAGCAGTGGAGAGCTGACTGTGCCTGTCCAGCAGTGGAGAGCTGACTGTGGCTGTCCAGGAGTGGAGAGCTGACTGTGGCTGTCCAGGAGTGGAGAGCTGACTGTGCCTGCCCAGCAGTGGAGAGCTGACTGTGCCTGACCAGGAGTGGAGAGCTGACTGTGCCTGCCCAGCAGTGGAGAGCTGACTGTGCCTGTCCAGCAGTGGAGAGCTGAATGTGCCTGTCCAGGAGTGGAGAGCTGACTGTGCCTGACCAGGACTGCAGAGCTGACTGTGCCTGTCATGTGGTGGAGAGCTGACTGTGCCTGAGCAGTGGCGGAGAGCTGACTGTGCCTGCCCAGGAGTGGGGAGCTGACTGTGCCTGACCAGGGGTTGACAGATGATTGTGCCTGTCAAGGAGTTGGGAGCTGACTGTGAGTGACCAGCGGTGGAGAGCTGATTGTGTCTGTCCAGGGGTGGAAATCTCACTTTGCCTATCCAGGAGTGGAGAGATGATTGTGTCTGGCCAGGAATGGAGAGCTGACTGTGCCTAGCCAGGACTGGAGAGCAAACTGTGCCTGACCAGCAGTGGAGAGCTGACTGTTCCTGACCAGGAGAGGAGAGCTGACAATGCCTGTCTAGGAAAGTTGATCTGACCGTGCCAGTACAGGAGTGGTGAGCTGACTGTGCCTGTCCAGGATTGGAGAGTTCACTGTGCCTGTCCAGGAGTGGAGGGCTGACTGTGCCTGTCCAGGAGTGCAGAGCTGATTGGGCCTGCCCAGAAGTGATAAGCTGACTGTGCCTGACAGGGGTGGAGAGCTGAATATGCCTGACCAGGGGTGGATAGCTGACTGTGCCCGTCCAGGATTGGAGAGCTGAGTGTGAATCTCTAGGAATGGAGAACTGACTGTGCCTGTCCAGGAGTGCAGAGATGACTGTGCCTGTCCAGCTGTGGACAACTGACTGTGCCTGTCCAGGAGTACAGAGGTAATTGTGCCTGTCCAGGAGTGCAGAGCTGACTGTGCCTGCCCAGGAGTGATAAGTTGACTGCGCCTGACCAGGAGTGGAGAGCTGAATATGCCTGACCAGGGGTGGAGAGCTGACTATGCCTGACCAGGGGTGGACAGCTGACTGTGCCTGTCCAGGAGTGGAGTGCTGATTGTGGCTGCCCATGAGTGAAGAGCTGACTGTGCCTGTCCAGGAGTCGAGAGCTGGCTGTGAATCTCTAGGAATGGTGAATTGACTGTGCCTGGCCAGCAGTGATATGTTGACTGTGCCTGACCAGTATAGAAGAGCTGACTATGCCTGACCAAGGGTGGAGTGTTGACTGTGCCTGTCCAGGATTGGAGAGCTGAGCGTGAATCTCTAGGAATGGAGAACTGAGTCTGCCTGTCCAGGAGTGCAGAGCTGACTGTGCATGCCCAGGAGTGGAGAGCTGACTGTGCTGCCCATGAGTGGAGCGCTGACTGTGCATCTCTAGGAATGGAGAACTGACTGTGCCTGTCCAGGAGTGCAGAGCTGACTGTGCCTGCCCAGAAGTGATAAGCTGACTGTGCCTGACCAGGAGTGGAGAGCTGAATATGCCTGACCAGGGCTGGACAGCTGACTGTGCCTGACCAGGGGTGCAGAGCTGACTGTGCCTGTGATGGGGTGGAGAGCTGACTGTGCCTGAGCAGTGGCGGAGAGCTGACTGTGCCTGCCCAGGAGTGGGGAGCTGACTGTGCCTGACCAGGGGTTGAAAGATGATTGTGCCTGTCAAGGAGTGGGGAGCTGACTGTGAGTGACCAGGGGTGGGGAGCTGATTGTGCCTGTCCAGGGGTGGAGAGCTCACTTTGCCTATCCAGGAGTGGAGAGTTGACTGTGTCTGGCCAGGAATGGAGAGCTGACTGTGCCTGGCCAGGACTGGAGAGCAAACTGTGCCTGACCAGCAGTGGAGAGCTGACTGTGCCTGACCAGGAGTGGAGAGCTGACTGTGCCTGTCTAGGAAAGGTGATCTGACCGTGCCTGTACAGGAGTGGAGAGCTGACTGTGCCTGTGCAGTGGTGGAGGGCTGACGGTGCCTGTCCGAGTGGAGGGCTGACTGTGCCTGTCCAGGATTGGAGAGTTGACTGTGCCTGTCATTGGGTGGAGAGCTGACTGTGCCTGAGTAGGGGTGGAGAGCAGACTGTGCCTGCCCAGGAGTGGGGAGCTGACTGTGTCTGTACAGGAGTGGAGAGGTGACTATGCCTGACCAGGAGAGGAGAGCTGACTGCGCCTTTCCAGGAGAGGAGAAATGACTGTGGCTGTCCAGCAGTGGAGAGCTGAAAGTGCATGTCCAGCAGTGCAGAGCTGACTATGCCTGCCCAGGAATGGAGAGTTGACGGTGGTTGCCCAAGAGTGGAGAGCTGACTGTGCCTGTCCAGGAATGGAGAGCTGACTGTGCCTGACCAGGGTGGAATGCTGACTGTGTCTGCACAGGAGTGGAGAGCTAACTGTGCCTGTACAGCGGTGGAGAGTTGACTGTGCCTGCCCAGCAGTGGAGAGCTGACTATGCCTGCCCAGCAGTGGAGAACTGACTGTGCCTGTCCAGCAGTGGAGAGCTGACTGTGCCTGGCCAGGAGTGAAGATCAGACTGTGCTGCCCATGAGTGGAGAGCTGACTGTTCCTGTCCAGGAGTCGAGAGCGGACCGTGACTGCCCAGGAGTGGAGAGCTGACAGTGAATCTCTAGGAATGGAGAACTGACTGTGCCTGTCCAAGAGTGCAGAGCTGACACTGCCTGTCCAGGAGTGCAGAGATGACTGTGCCTGACCAGATGTGATAGGTTCACTGTGCCTGACCAGGAATGGAGAGCTGACTATGCCTGACCAGGGGTGGAGAGTTGACTGTGCCTGACCAGGAGTGGAGAGCTGACTATGTCTGACCAAGGGTGGAGAGCTGACTATGCCTGACCAGGGGTGGATAGCTGACTGTGCCTGTCCAGGAGTGGAGAGCTGACTGTGAATCTCTAGGAATGGAGAACTGACTGTGCCTGTCCAGGAATGCAGAGCTGAATATGCCTGTCCAGGAGTGCAGAGCTGACAGTGCCTGACCAGGAGTGATAAGTTGACTGTGCCTGGCCAGGAGTGGAGAGCTGACAATGCCTGACCAGGAATGGAGAGCTAACTATGCCTGACAATGGTTGGAGAGCTGACTGTGCCTCTCCAGTGATGGAGAGCTGACTGTGCGTGCCCAGGAGTGGAGAGCTCACTGTGCCTGCCCAGGAGTGGAAAGCTGACTGTGCTGCCCATGAGTGGAGAGCTGACTGTGGCTGCCCATGAGTGGAGATCTGACTGTGCATCTCTAGGAATGGAGAACTAACGGAGCCTGTCCAGGAGTGCAGAGCTGACTGTGCCTGTCCAGGAGAACAGAGCTGACTGTTCCTGCCCAGAAGTGATAAGCTGACTGTGCCTGACCAGGAGTGGAGAGCTGACTAAGCCTGACCAGAGGTGGAGAGCTGACTGTGCCTGACCAGGTTGGAGGGCTGACTGTTCCTATCTGGACGTCGAGAGCGGACTGTGATTGTCCAGGAGTGGAGAACTGACTGTGCCTGTCCAGGAGTGGAGAGATGACTGTGAATCTCTAGGAATGGAGAACCGACTGTGCCTGACCAGGAATGGAGAGCTGACTATGCCTGTCCAGCAGTGGAGAGCTGAATGTGCCTGCCCAGGAGTGGAGAGCTGACGGTGCATGTCCAGGAGTCGAGAGCGGACTGTGACTGTCCAGGAGTGGAGAGCTGACTGTGCCTGTCCAGGAGTGCAGAGCTGACTGTGCCTGACCAGGACTGCAGAGCTGACTGTGCCTGAGCAGCGGCTGAGCAGTGACTGTGCCTGACCAGGGTGGAATGCTGACGGTGTCTGCACAGGAGTGGAGAGCTAACTGTTCCTGTCCAGCGGTGGAGAGCTGACTGTGCCTGCCCAGCAGTGGAGAGCTGACTATGCCTGCCCAGCAATGGAGAGCTGACTGTGCCTGTCCAGCAGGGGAGAGCTGAATGTGCCTGCCCAGGAGTGGAGAGCTGACGGTGCATGTCCAGGAGTCGAGAGCGGACTGTGACTGTCCAGGAGTGGAGAGCTGAATGTGCCTGTCCAGGAGTGCAGAGCTGACTGTGCCTGACCAGGACTGCAGAGCTGACTGTGCCTGAGCAGCGGCTGAGCAGTGACTGTGCCTGACCAGGGTGGAATGCTGACTGTGTCTGCACAGGAGTGGAGAGCTGACTATGCCTGCCCAGCAATGGAGAGCTGACTGTGCCTGTCCAGCAGGGGAGAGCTGAATGTGCATGTCCAGGAGTCGAGAGCGGACCGTGACTGCCCAGGAGTGGAGAGCTGACAGTAAATCTCTAGGAATGGAGAACTGACTGTGCCTGTCCAGCAGGGGAGAGCTGACAGTGGCTGTCCAGGAGTGGAGAGCTGACTGTTCCTGTCCAGCGGTGGAGAGCTGACTGTGCCTGCCCAGCAGTGGAGAGCTGACTATGCCTGCCCAGCAATGGAGAGCTGACTGTGCCTGTCCAGCAGGGGAGAGCTGAATGTGCATGTCCAGGAGTCGAGAGCGGACCGTGACTGCCCAGGAGTGGAGAGCTGACAGTAAATCTCTAGGAATGGAGAACTGACTGTGCCTGTCCAGCAGTGGAGAGCTGACAGTGGCTGTCCAGGAGTGGAGAGCTAACTGTGCCTGCCCAGCAGTGGAGAGCTGACTGTGCCTGTCCAGCAGTGGAGAGCTGACTGTGCCTGTCCAGCAGTGGAGAGCTGACTGTGGCTGTCCAGGTGTGGAGAGCTGACTGTGGCTGTCCAGGTGTGGAGAGCTGACTGTGCCTGCCCAGCAGTGGAGAGCTGACTGTGCCTGACCAGGAGTGGAGAGCTGACTGTGCCTGTCCAGCAGTGGAGAGCTGACTGTGCCTGTCCAGCAGTGGAGAGCTGACTGTGCCTGTCCAGGAGTGGAGAGCTGACTGTGCCTGACCAGGAGTGGAGAGCTGACTGTGCCTGTCCAGCAGTGGAGAGCTGACTGTGCCTGTCCAGGAGTGATAAGTTGACTGTGCCTGATCAGGAGTGATAGAGCTGACTGTGCCTGCCCAGGAGTGATAAGTTGACTGTGCCAGCCCAGCAGTGGAGAGCTAACTGTGCCTGTCCAGCAGTGGAGAGCTGACTGTGGGTGTCCCCAGGAGTGGAGAGCTGACTGTGGCTGTCCAGGAGTGGAGAACTGACTGTGCCTGCCCAGCAGTGGAGAGCTGAATGTGCCTGACCAGGAGTGGAGAGCTGACTGTGCCTGCCCAGCAGTGGAGAGCTGGTTGTGCCTGCCCAGCAGTGGAGAGCTGACTGTGCCTGTCCAGCAGTGGAGAGCTAACTGTGCCTGTCCAGGAATGGAGAGCTGACTGTGCCTGTCCAGGAATGGAGAGCTGACTGTGCCTGACCAGGACTGCAGAGCTGACTGTGCCTGTCATGGGGTGGAGAGCTGACTGTGCCTGAGCAGTGGCGGAGAGCTGACAGTGCCTGCCCAGGAGTGGGGAGCTGAATGTGCCTGACCAGGGGTTGACAGATGATTGTGCCTGTCAAGGAGTTGGGAGCTGACTGTGAGTGACCAGCGGTGGAGAGCTGATTGTGTCTGTCCAGGGGTGGAGATCTCACTTTGCCTATCCATGAGTGGAGAGATGATTGTGTCTGGCCAGGAATGGAGAGCTGACTGTGCCTAGCCAGGACTGGAGAGCAAACTGTGCCTGACCAGCAGTGGAGAGCTGACTGTTCCTGACCAGGAGAGGAGAGCTGACTATGCCTGTCTAGGAAAGGTGATCTGACCGTGCCAGTACAGGAGTGGTGAGCTGACTGTGCCTGTGCAGTGGTGGAGAGCTGACGGTGCCTGTCCGAGTGAAGGGCTGACTGTGCCTGTACAGGATTGGAGAGTTGACTGTGCTTGTCCAGGAGTGGAGGGCTGACTGTGCCTGTCCAGCAGTGGAGAGCTGACTGTGCGTGCCCAGGTGTGGAGAGCTGACTGTGCATCTCTAGGAATGGAGAACTGACTGTGCCTGTCCAGGAGTGCAGAGCTGACTGTGCCTGTCCAGGAGTGCAGAGCTGATTGGGCCTGCCCAGAAGTGATAAGCTGACTGTGCCTGACAGGGGTGGAGAGCTGAATATGCCTGACCTGGGATGGATAGCTGACTGTGCCCGTCCAGGATTGGAGAGCTGAGTGTGAATCTCTAGGAATGGAGAACTGACTGTGCCTGTCCAGGAGTGCAGAGATGACTGTGCCTGTCCAGCTGTGGACAACTGACTGTGCCTGTCCAGGAGTACAGAGGTGATTGTGCCTGTCCAGGAGTGCAGAGCTGACTGTGCCTGCCCAGGAGTGATAAGTTGACTGCGCCTGACCTGGTGTGGAGAGCTGAATATGCCTGACCAGGGGTGGAGAGCTGACTATGCCTGACCAGGGGTGGACAGCTGACTGTGCCTGTCCAGGAGTGGAGTGCTGATTGTGGCTGCCCATGAGTGAAGAGCTGACTGTGCCTGTCCAGGAGTCGAGAGCTGACTGTGAATCTCTAGGAATGGAGAATTGACTGTGCCTGGCCAGGAGTGATATGTTGACTGTGCCTGACCAGTATAGAAGAGCTGACTATGCCTGACCAAGGGTGGAGTGTTGACTGGGCCTGTCCAGGATTGGAGAGCTGAGTGTGAATCTCTAGGAATGGAGAACTGACTCTGCCTGTCCAGGAGTGCAGAGCTGACTGTGCATGCCCAGGAGTGCAGAGCTGACTGTGCCTGTCCAGCAGTGGAGAGCTGACTGTGCCTGTTCAGCAGTGGAGAGCTGACTGTGCCTGACCAGGAGTGGAGAGCTGACTGTGCCTGCCCAGCAGTGGAGAGCTGACTGTGCCTGTCCAGCAGTGGAGAGCTGACTGTGTCTGACCAGGAATGGAGAGCTGACTGTGCCTGTCCAGGAGTGGAGAGCTTACTGTGCCTGCCCAGGAGTGATAATTTGACTGTGCTTGACCAGGAGTGGAGAGCTGACTGTGCCTGCCCAGGAGTGATAATTTGACTGTGCCAGCCCAGCAGTGGAGAGCTGACTGTGCCTGTCCAGCAGTGGAGAGCTGACTGTGCCTGTCCAGGAGTGGAGAGCTGACTGTACCTGCCCAGGAGTGATAAGTTGACTGTGCCTGACCAGGAGTGGAGAGCTGACTGTGCCTGCCCAGGAGTGATAATTTGACTGTGCCAGCCCAGCATGGAGAGCTGACTGTGCCTGTCCAGCAGTGGAGAGCTGACTGTGTCTGACCAGGACTGCAGAGCTGACTGTGCCTGACCAAGACTGCAGAGCTGACTGTGCCTGTCATGGGGTGGAGAGCTGACTGTGCCTGAGCAGTGGCGGAGAGCTGACTGTGCCTGCCCAGGAGTGGAGAGCTGACTGTGCCTGTCAAGGAGTTGGGAGCTGACTGTGAGTGACCAGCGGTGGAGAGCTGATTGTGTCTGTCCAGGGGTGGAAATCTCACTTTGCCTATCCAGGAGTGGAGAGATGATTGTGTCTGGCCAGGAATGGAGAGCTGACTGTGCCTAGCCAGGACTGGAGAGCAAACTGTGCCTGACCAGCAGTGGAGAGCTGACTGTTCCTGACCAGGAGAGGAGAGCTGACAATGCCTGTCTAGGAAAGTTGATCTGACCATGCCAGTACAGGAGTGGTGAGCTGACTGTGCCTGTGCAGTGGTGGAGAGCTGACGGTGCCTGTCCGAGTGGAGGGCTGACTGTGCCTGTCCAGGATTGGAGAGTTGACTGTGCCTGTCCAGGAGTGGAGGGCTGACTGTGCCTGTCCAGGAGTGCAGAGCTGACTGTGCCTGTCCAGGAGTGCAGAGCTGATTGAGCCTGCCCAGAAGTGATAAGCTGACTGTGCCTGACAGGGGTGGAGAGCTGAATATGCCTGACCAGGGGTGGATAGCTGACTGTGCCCGTCCAGGATTGGAGAGCTGAGTGTGAATCTCTAGGAATGGAGAACTGACTGTGCCTGTCCAGGAGTGCAGAGATGACTGTGCCTGTCCAGCTGTGGACAACTGACTGTGCCTGTCCAGGAGTACAGAGGTGATTGTGCCTGTCCAGGAGTGCAGAGCTGACTGTGCCTGCCCAGGAGTGATAAGTTGACTGCGCCTGACCAGGAGTGGAGAGCTGAATATGCCTGACCAGGGGTGGAGAGCTGACTATGCCTGACCAGGGGTGGACAGCTGACTGTGCCTGTCCAGGAGTGGAGTGCTGATTGTGGCTGCCCATGAGTGAAGAGCTGACTGTGCCTGTCCAGGAGTCGAGAGCTGACTGTGAATCTCTAGGAATGGAGAATTGACTGTGCCTGGCCAGGAGTGATATGTTGACTGTGCCTGACCAGTATAGAAGAGCTGACTATGCCTGACCAAGGGTGGAGTGTTGACTGTGCCTGTCCAGGATTGGAGAGCTGAGCGTGAATCTCTAGGAATGGAGAACTGAGTCTGCCTGTCCAGGAGTGCAGAGCTGACTGTGCATGCCCAGGAGTGGAGAGCTGACTGTGCTGCCCATGAGTGGAGCGCTGACTGTGCGTCTCTAGGAATGGAGAACTGACTGTGCCTGTCCAGGAGTGCAGAGCTGACTGTGCCTGTCCAGGAGTGCAGAGCTGACTGTGCCTGCCCAGAAGTGATAAGCTGACTGTGACTGACCAGGAGTGGAGAGCTGGATATGCCTGACCAGGGCTGGACAGCTGACTGTGCCTGACCAGGGGTGCAGGGCTGACTGTGCCTGTGATGGGGTGGAGAGCTGACTGTGCCTGGGCAGTGGCGGAGAGCTGACTGTGCCTACCCAGGAGTGGGGAGCTGACTGTGCCTGACCAGGGGTTGACAGATGATTGTGCCTGTCAAGGAGTGGGGAGCTGACTGTGAGTGACCAGGGGTGGGGAGCTGATTGTGCCTGTCCAGGGGTGGAGAGCTCACTTTGCCTATCCAGGAGTGGAGAGTTGACTGTGTCTGGCTAGGAATGGAGAGCTGACTGTGCCTGGCCAGGACAGGAGAGCAAACTGTGCCTGACCAGCAGTGGAGAGCTGACTGTGCCTGACCAGGAGTGGAGAGCTGACTGTGCCTGTCTAGGAAAGGTGCTCTGACCGTGCCTGTACAGGAGTGGAGAGCTGACTGTGCCTGTTCAGTGGTGGAGAGCTGACGGTGCCTGTCCGAGTGGAGGGCTGACTGTGCCTGTCCAGGATTGGAGAGTTGACTGTGCCTGTCATTGGGTGGAGAGCTGACTGTGCCTGAGTAGGGGTGGAGAGCAGACTGTGCCTGCCCAGGAGTGGGGAGCTGACTGTGTCTGTACAGGAGTGGTGAGGTGACTATGCCTGACCAGGAGAGGGGAGATGACTGTGCCTTTCCAGGAGAGGAGAAATGACTGTGGCTGTCCAGCAGTGGAGAGCTGAAAGTGCATGTCCAGAAGTGCAGAGCTGACTGTGCCTGCCCAGGAATGGAGAGCTGACGGTGGCTGCCCAAGAGTGGAGAGCTGACTGTGTCTGCACAGGAGTGGAGAGCTAACTGTGCCTGTACAGCGGTGGAGAGTTGACTGTGCCTGCCCAGCAGTGGAGAGCTGACTATGCCTTCCCAGCAGTGGAGAACTGACTGTGCCTGTCCAGCAGTGGAGAGCTGACTGTGCCTGGCCAGGAGTGAAGATCAGACTGTGCTGCCCATGAGTGGAGAGCTGACTGTTCCTGTCCAGGAGTCGAGAGCGGACTGTGACTGTCCAGGAGTGGAGAGCTGACTAAGCCTGACCAGAGGTGGAGAGCTGACTGTGCCTGACCAGGTTGGAGGGCTGACTGTTCCTATCCGGACGTCGAGAGCGGACTTTGATTGTCCAGGAGTGGAGAACTGACTGTGCCTGTCCAGGAGTGGAGAGATGACTGTGAATCTCTAGGAATGGAGAACCGACTGTGCCTGACCAGGAATGGAGAGCTGACTATGCCTGTCCAGCAGTGGAGAGCTGAATGTGCCTGCCCAGGAGTGGAGAGCTGACGGTGCATGTCCAGGAGTCGAGAGCGGACTGTGACTGTCCAGGAGTGGAGAGCTGACTGTGACTATCCAGGAGTGCAGAGCTGACTGTGCCTGAGCAGTGGCTGAGCAGTGACTGTGCCTGACCAGGGTGGAATGCTGACTGTGTCTGCACAGGAGTGGAGAGCTAACTGTTCCTGTCCAGCGGTGGAGAGCTGACTGTGCCTGCCCAGCAGTGGAGAGCTGACTATGCCTGCCCAGCAATGGAGAGCTGACTGTGCCTGTCCAGCAGGGGAGAGCTGAATGTGCATGTCCAGGAGTCGAGAGCGGACCGTGACTGCCCAGGAGTGGAGAGCTGACAGTGAATCTCTAGGAATGGAGAACTAACTGTGCCTGTCCAGGAGTGCAGAACTGAATGTGCCTGCCCAGGAGTGATAAGTTGACTGTGCCTGACCAGGTGTGGAGAGCTGACTTTGCTTGCCCAGGAGTGGAGAGCTGACTGTGCCTGCCCAGGAGTGGAGAGCTGACTGTGCCTGCCAAGCAGTGGAGAGCTGACTGTGCCTGTCCAGCAGTGGAGAGCTGACTGTGCCTGTCCAGGAGTGGAGAGCTGACTGTGCCTGCCCAGGAGTGATAAATTGACTGTACCTGACCAGGAGTGGAGAGCTGACTGTGCCTGCCCAGGAGTGATAAGTTGACTGTGCAAGCCCAGCAGTGGAGAGCTGACTGTGCCTGTCCAGCAGTGGAGAGCTGACAGTGGCTGGCCAGGAGTGGAGAGCTGACTGTGGCTGTCCAGGAGTGGAGAGCTGACTGTGCCTGCCCAGCAGTGGAGAGCTGACTGTGCCTGTCCAGCAGTGGAGAGCTGACTGTGGGTGTCCCCAGGAGTGGAGAGCTGACTGCGGCTGTCCAGGAGTGGAGAACTGACTGTGCCTGCCCAGCAGTGGAGAGCTGACTGTGCCTGTCCAGGAGTGGAGAGCTGACTGTACCTGCCCAGGAGTGATAAGTTGACTGTGCTTGTCCAGGAGTGGAGGGCTGACTGTGCCTGTCCAGCAGTGGAGAGCTGACTGTGCGTGCCCAGGTGTGGAGAGCTGACTGTGCATCTCTAGGAATGGAGAACTGACTGTGCCTGTCCAGGAGTGCAGAGCTGACTGTGCCTGTCCAGGAGTGCAGAGCTGATTGGGCCTGCCCAGAAGTGATAAGCTGACTGTGCCTGACAGGGGTGGAGAGCTGAATATGCCTGACCTGGGATGGATAGCTGACTGTGCCCGTCCAGGATTGGAGAGCTGAGTGTGAATCTCTAGGAATGGAGAACTGACTGTGCCTGTCCAGGAGTGCAGAGATGACTGTGCCTGTCCAGCTGTGGACAACTGACTGTGCCTGTCCAGGAGTACAGAGGTGATTGTGCCTGTCCAGGAGTGCAGAGCTGACTGTGCCTGCCCAGGAGTGATAAGTTGACTGCGCCTGACCTGGTGTGGAGAGCTGAATATGCCTGACCAGGGGTGGAGAGCTGACTATGCCTGACCAGGGGTGGACAGCTGACTGTGCCTGTCCAGGAGTGGAGTGCTGATTGTGGCTGCCCATGAGTGAAGAGCTGACTGTGCCTGTCCAGGAGTCGAGAGCTGACTGTGAATCTCTAGGAATGGAGAATTGACTGTGCCTGGCCAGGAGTGATATGTTGACTGTGCCTGACCAGTATAGAAGAGCTGACTATGCCTGACCAAGGGTGGAGTGTTGACTGGGCCTGTCCAGGATTGGAGAGCTGAGTGTGAATCTCTAGGAATGGAGAACTGACTCTGCCTGTCCAGGAGTGCAGAGCTGACTGTGCATGCCCAGGAGTGCAGAGCTGACTGTGCCTGTCCAGCAGTGGAGAGCTGACTGTGCCTGTTCAGCAGTGGAGAGCTGACTGTGCCTGACCAGGAGTGGAGAGCTGACTGTGCCTGCCCAGCAGTGGAGAGCTGACTGTGCCTGTCCAGCAGTGGAGAGCTGACTGTGTCTGACCAGGAATGGAGAGCTGACTGTGCCTGTCCAGGAGTGGAGAGCTTACTGTGCCTGCCCAGGAGTGATAATTTGACTGTGCTTGACCAGGAGTGGAGAGCTGACTGTGCCTGCCCAGGAGTGATAATTTGACTGTGCCAGCCCAGCAGTGGAGAGCTGACTGTGCCTGTCCAGCAGTGGAGAGCTGACTGTGCCTGTCCAGGAGTGGAGAGCTGACTGTACCTGCCCAGGAGTGATAAGTTGACTGTGCCTGACCAGGAGTGGAGAGCTGACTGTGCCTGCCCAGGAGTGATAATTTGACTGTGCCAGCCCAGCATGGAGAGCTGACTGTGCCTGTCCAGCAGTGGAGAGCTGACTGTGTCTGACCAGGACTGCAGAGCTGACTGTGCCTGACCAAGACTGCAGAGCTGACTGTGCCTGTCATGGGGTGGAGAGCTGACTGTGCCTGAGCAGTGGCGGAGAGCTGACTGTGCCTGCCCAGGAGTGGAGAGCTGACTGTGCCTGTCAAGGAGTTGGGAGCTGACTGTGAGTGACCAGCGGTGGAGAGCTGATTGTGTCTGTCCAGGGGTGGAAATCTCACTTTGCCTATCCAGGAGTGGAGAGATGATTGTGTCTGGCCAGGAATGGAGAGCTGACTGTGCCTAGCCAGGACTGGAGAGCAAACTGTGCCTGACCAGCAGTGGAGAGCTGACTGTTCCTGACCAGGAGAGGAGAGCTGACAATGCCTGTCTAGGAAAGTTGATCTGACCATGCCAGTACAGGAGTGGTGAGCTGACTGTGCCTGTGCAGTGGTGGAGAGCTGACGGTGCCTGTCCGAGTGGAGGGCTGACTGTGCCTGTCCAGGATTGGAGAGTTGACTGTGCCTGTCCAGGAGTGGAGGGCTGACTGTGCCTGTCCAGGAGTGCAGAGCTGACTGTGCCTGTCCAGGAGTGCAGAGCTGATTGAGCCTGCCCAGAAGTGATAAGCTGACTGTGCCTGACAGGGGTGGAGAGCTGAATATGCCTGACCAGGGGTGGATAGCTGACTGTGCCCGTCCAGGATTGGAGAGCTGAGTGTGAATCTCTAGGAATGGAGAACTGACTGTGCCTGTCCAGGAGTGCAGAGATGACTGTGCCTGTCCAGCTGTGGACAACTGACTGTGCCTGTCCAGGAGTACAGAGGTGATTGTGCCTGTCCAGGAGTGCAGAGCTGACTGTGCCTGCCCAGGAGTGATAAGTTGACTGCGCCTGACCAGGAGTGGAGAGCTGAATATGCCTGACCAGGGGTGGAGAGCTGACTATGCCTGACCAGGGGTGGACAGCTGACTGTGCCTGTCCAGGAGTGGAGTGCTGATTGTGGCTGCCCATGAGTGAAGAGCTGACTGTGCCTGTCCAGGAGTCGAGAGCTGACTGTGAATCTCTAGGAATGGAGAATTGACTGTGCCTGGCCAGGAGTGATATGTTGACTGTGCCTGACCAGTATAGAAGAGCTGACTATGCCTGACCAAGGGTGGAGTGTTGACTGTGCCTGTCCAGGATTGGAGAGCTGAGCGTGAATCTCTAGGAATGGAGAACTGAGTCTGCCTGTCCAGGAGTGCAGAGCTGACTGTGCATGCCCAGGAGTGGAGAGCTGACTGTGCTGCCCATGAGTGGAGCGCTGACTGTGCGTCTCTAGGAATGGAGAACTGACTGTGCCTGTCCAGGAGTGCAGAGCTGACTGTGCCTGTCCAGGAGTGCAGAGCTGACTGTGCCTGCCCAGAAGTGATAAGCTGACTGTGACTGACCAGGAGTGGAGAGCTGGATATGCCTGACCAGGGCTGGACAGCTGACTGTGCCTGACCAGGGGTGCAGGGCTGACTGTGCCTGTGATGGGGTGGAGAGCTGACTGTGCCTGGGCAGTGGCGGAGAGCTGACTGTGCCTACCCAGGAGTGGGGAGCTGACTGTGCCTGACCAGGGGTTGACAGATGATTGTGCCTGTCAAGGAGTGGGGAGCTGACTGTGAGTGACCAGGGGTGGGGAGCTGATTGTGCCTGTCCAGGGGTGGAGAGCTCACTTTGCCTATCCAGGAGTGGAGAGTTGACTGTGTCTGGCTAGGAATGGAGAGCTGACTGTGCCTGGCCAGGACAGGAGAGCAAACTGTGCCTGACCAGCAGTGGAGAGCTGACTGTGCCTGACCAGGAGTGGAGAGCTGACTGTGCCTGTCTAGGAAAGGTGCTCTGACCGTGCCTGTACAGGAGTGGAGAGCTGACTGTGCCTGTTCAGTGGTGGAGAGCTGACGGTGCCTGTCCGAGTGGAGGGCTGACTGTGCCTGTCCAGGATTGGAGAGTTGACTGTGCCTGTCATTGGGTGGAGAGCTGACTGTGCCTGAGTAGGGGTGGAGAGCAGACTGTGCCTGCCCAGGAGTGGGGAGCTGACTGTGTCTGTACAGGAGTGGTGAGGTGACTATGCCTGACCAGGAGAGGGGAGATGACTGTGCCTTTCCAGGAGAGGAGAAATGACTGTGGCTGTCCAGCAGTGGAGAGCTGAAAGTGCATGTCCAGAAGTGCAGAGCTGACTGTGCCTGCCCAGGAATGGAGAGCTGACGGTGGCTGCCCAAGAGTGGAGAGCTGACTGTGTCTGCACAGGAGTGGAGAGCTAACTGTGCCTGTACAGCGGTGGAGAGTTGACTGTGCCTGCCCAGCAGTGGAGAGCTGACTATGCCTTCCCAGCAGTGGAGAACTGACTGTGCCTGTCCAGCAGTGGAGAGCTGACTGTGCCTGGCCAGGAGTGAAGATCAGACTGTGCTGCCCATGAGTGGAGAGCTGACTGTTCCTGTCCAGGAGTCGAGAGCGGACTGTGACTGTCCAGGAGTGGAGAGCTGACTAAGCCTGACCAGAGGTGGAGAGCTGACTGTGCCTGACCAGGTTGGAGGGCTGACTGTTCCTATCCGGACGTCGAGAGCGGACTTTGATTGTCCAGGAGTGGAGAACTGACTGTGCCTGTCCAGGAGTGGAGAGATGACTGTGAATCTCTAGGAATGGAGAACCGACTGTGCCTGACCAGGAATGGAGAGCTGACTATGCCTGTCCAGCAGTGGAGAGCTGAATGTGCCTGCCCAGGAGTGGAGAGCTGACGGTGCATGTCCAGGAGTCGAGAGCGGACTGTGACTGTCCAGGAGTGGAGAGCTGACTGTGACTATCCAGGAGTGCAGAGCTGACTGTGCCTGAGCAGTGGCTGAGCAGTGACTGTGCCTGACCAGGGTGGAATGCTGACTGTGTCTGCACAGGAGTGGAGAGCTAACTGTTCCTGTCCAGCGGTGGAGAGCTGACTGTGCCTGCCCAGCAGTGGAGAGCTGACTATGCCTGCCCAGCAATGGAGAGCTGACTGTGCCTGTCCAGCAGGGGAGAGCTGAATGTGCATGTCCAGGAGTCGAGAGCGGACCGTGACTGCCCAGGAGTGGAGAGCTGACAGTGAATCTCTAGGAATGGAGAACTAACTGTGCCTGTCCAGGAGTGCAGAACTGAATGTGCCTGCCCAGGAGTGATAAGTTGACTGTGCCTGACCAGGTGTGGAGAGCTGACTTTGCTTGCCCAGGAGTGGAGAGCTGACTGTGCCTGCCCAGGAGTGGAGAGCTGACTGTGCCTGCCAAGCAGTGGAGAGCTGACTGTGCCTGTCCAGCAGTGGAGAGCTGACTGTGCCTGTCCAGGAGTGGAGAGCTGACTGTGCCTGCCCAGGAGTGATAAATTGACTGTACCTGACCAGGAGTGGAGAGCTGACTGTGCCTGCCCAGGAGTGATAAGTTGACTGTGCAAGCCCAGCAGTGGAGAGCTGACTGTGCCTGTCCAGCAGTGGAGAGCTGACAGTGGCTGGCCAGGAGTGGAGAGCTGACTGTGGCTGTCCAGGAGTGGAGAGCTGACTGTGCCTGCCCAGCAGTGGAGAGCTGACTGTGCCTGTCCAGCAGTGGAGAGCTGACTGTGGGTGTCCCCAGGAGTGGAGAGCTGACTGCGGCTGTCCAGGAGTGGAGAACTGACTGTGCCTGCCCAGCAGTGGAGAGCTGACTGTGCCTGTCCAGGAGTGGAGAGCTGACTGTACCTGCCCAGGAGTGATAAGTTGACTGTGCCTGACCAGGAGTGGAGAGCTGACTGTGCCTGCCCAGGAGTGATAATTTGACTGTGCCAGCCCAGCATGGAGAGCTGACTGTGCCTGTCCAGCAGTGGAGAGCTGGCTGTGTCTGACCAGGAGTGGAGAGCTGACTGTGCCTGTCCAGGAATGGAGAGCTGACTGTGCCTGACCAGGACTGCAGAGCTGACTGTGCCTGTCATGGGGTGGAGAGCTGACTGTGCCTGAGCAGTGGCGGAGAGCTGACTGTGCCTGCCCAGGAGTGCAGAGCTGACTGTGCATGCCCAGGAGTGCAGAGCTGACTGTGCCTGTCCAGCAGTGGAGACCTGACTGTGCCTGTCCAGCAGTGGAGAGCTGACTGTGCCTGACCAGGAGTGGAGAGCTGACTGTGCCGGCCCAGCAGTGGAGAGCTGACTGTGCCTGTCCAGCAGTGGAGAGCTGACTGTGCCTGTCCAGCAGTGGAGAGCTTACTGTGCCTGCCCAGGAGTGATAAGTTGACTGTGCCTGACCAGGAGTGGAGAGCTGACTGTGCCTGCCCAGGAGTGATAATTTGACTGTGCCAGCCCAGCAGTGGAGAGCCGACTGTGCCTGTCCAGCAGTGGAGAGCTGACTGGGCCTGTCCAGGAGTGGAGAGCTGACTGTACCTGCCCAGGAGTGATAAGTTGACTGTGCCTGACCAGGAGTGGAGAGCTGACTGTGCCTGCCCAGGAGTGATAACTTGACTGTGCCAGCCCAGCATGGAGAGCTGACTGTGCCTGTCCAGCAGTGGAGAGCTGACTGTGTCTGACCAGGAATGGAGAGCTGACTGTGCCTGACCAGGACTGCAGAGCTGACTGTGCCTGTCATGGGGTGGAGAGCTGACTGTGCCTGAGCAGTGGCGGAGAGCTGACTGTGCCTGCCCAGGAGTGGGGAGCTGACTGTGCCTGACCAGGGGTTGACAGATGATTGTGCCTGTCAAGGAGTTGGGAGCTGACTGTGAGTGACCAGTGGTGGAGAGCTGATTGTGTCTGTCCAGGGGTGGAAATCTCACTTTGCCTATCCAGGAGTGGAGAGATGATTGTGTCTGGCCAGGAATGGAGAGCTGACTGTGCCTAGCCAGGACTGGAGAGCAAACTGTGCCTGACCAGCAGTGGAGAGCTGACTGTTCCTGACCAGGAGAGGAGAGCTGACTATGCCTGTCTAGGAAAGGTGATCTGACCGTGCCAATACAGGAGTGGTGAGCTGACTGTGCCTGTGCAGTAGTGGAGAGCTGACGGTGCCTGTCCGAGTGAAGGGCTGACTGTGCCTGTACAGGATTGGAGAGTTGACTGTGCTTGTCCAGGAGTGGAGGGCTGACTGTGCCTGTCCAGCAGTGGAGAGCTGACTGTGCGTGCCCAGGTGTGGAGAGCTGACTGTGCATCTCTAGGAATGGAGAACTGACTGTGCCTGTCCAGGAGTGCAGAGCTGACTGTGCCTGTCCAGGAGTGCAGAGCTGATTGGGCCTGCCCAGAAGTGATAAGCTGACTGTGCCTGACAGGGGTGGAGAGCTGAATATGCCTGACCTGGGATGGATAGCTGACTGTGCCCGTCCAGGATTGGAGAGCTGAGTGTGAATCTCTAGGAATGGAGAACTGACTGTGCCTGTCCAGGAGTGCAGAGATGACTGTGCCTGTCCAGCTGTGGACAACTGACTGTGCCTGTCCAGGAGTACAGAGGTGATTGTGCCTGTCCAGGAGTGCAGAGCTGACTGTGCCTGCCCAGGAGTGATAAGTTGACTGCGCCTGACCTGGTGTGGACAGCTGAATATGCCTGACCAGGGGTGGAGAGCTGACTATGCCTGACCAGGGGTGGACAGCTGACTGTGCCTGTCCAGGAGTGGAGTGCTGATTGTGGCTGCCCATGAGTGAAGAGCTGACTGTGCCTGTCCAGGAGTCGAGAGCTGACTGTGAATCTCTAGGAATGGAGAATTGACTGTGCCTGGCCAGGAGTGATATGTTGACAGTGCCTGACCAGTATAGAAGAGCTGACTATGCCTGACCAAGGGTGGAGTGTTGACTGTGCCTGTCCAGGATTGGAGAGCTGAGTGTGAATCTCTAGGAATGAAGAACTGACTCTGCCTGTCCAGGAGTGCAGAGCTGACTGTGCATGCCCAGGAGTGCAGAGCTGACTGTGCCTGTCCAGCAGTGGAGAGCTGACTGTGCCTGTCCAGCAGTGGAGAGCTGACTGTGCCTGTCCAGCAGTGGAGAGCTGACTGTGCCTGACCAGGAGTGGAGAGCTGACTGTGCCTGCCCAGCAGTGGAGAGCTGACTGTGCCTGTCCAGCAGTGGAGAGCTGACTGTGCCTGCCCAGCAGTGGAGAGCTAACTGTGCCTGTCCAGCAGTGGAGAGCTGACTGTGCCTGTCCAGGAGTGGAGAGCTTACTGTGCCTGCCCAGGAGTGATAAGTTGACTGTGCCTGACCAGGAGTGGAGAGCTTACTGTGCCTGCCCAGGAGTGATAATTTGACTGTGCCAGCCCAGCAGTGGAGAGCTGACTGTGCCTGTCCAGCAGTGGAGAGCTGACTGTGCCTGCCCAGGAGTGGAGAGCTGACTGTACCTGCCGAGGAGTGATAAGTTGACTGTGCCTGACCAGGAGTGGAGAGCTGACTGTGCCTACCCAGGAGTGATAATTTGACTGTGCCAGCCCAGCATGGAGAGCTGACTGTGCCTGTCCAGCAGTGGAGAGCTGACTGTGTCTGACCAGGAATGGAGAGCTGACTGTGCCTGACCAGGACTGCAGAGCTGACTGTGCCTGTCATGGGGTGGAGAGCTGACTGTGCCTGAGCAGTGGCGGAGAGCTGACTGTGCCTGCCCAGGAGTGGGGAGCTGACTGTGCCTGACCAGGGGTTGACAGATGATTGTGCCTGTCAAGGAGTTGGGAGCTGACTGTGAGTGACCAGCGGTGGAGAGCTGATTGTGTCTGTCCAGGGGTGGAAATCTCACTTTGCCTATCCAGGAGTGGAGAGATGATTGTGTCTGGCCAGGAATGGAGAGCTGACTGTGCCTAGCCAGGACTGGAGAGCAAACTGTGCCTGACCAGCAGTGGAGAGCTGACTGTTCCTGACCAGGAGAGGAGAGCTGACAATGCCTGTCTAGGAAAGTTGATCTGACCGTGCCAGTACAGGAGTGGTGAGCTGACTGTGCCTGTGCAGTGGTGGAGAGCTGACGGTGCCTGTCCGAGTGGAGAACTGACTGTGCCTGTCCAGGAGTGCAGAGATGACTGTGCCTGTCCAGCTGTGGACAACTGACTGTGCCTGTCCAGGAGTACAGAGGTGATTGTGCCTGTCCAGGAGTGCAGAGCTGACTGTGCCTGCCCAGGAGTGATAAGTTGACTGCGCCTGACCAGGAGTGGAGAGCTGAATATGCCTGACCAGGGGTGGAGAGCTGACTATGCCTGACCAGGGGTGGACAGCTGACTGTGCCTGTCCAGGAGTGGAGTGCTGATTGTGGCTGCCCATGAGTGAAGAGCTGACTGTGCCTGTCCAGGAGTCGAGAGCTGACTGTGAATCTCTAGGAATGGAGAATTGACTGTGCCTGGCCAGGAGTGGAGAGCTGACAATGCCTGACCAGGAATGGAGAGCTGACTATGCCTGACAATGCTTGGAGAGCTGACTGTGCCTCTCCAGTGATGGAGAGCTGACTGTGCGTGCCCAGGAGTGGAGAGCTCACTGTGCCTGCCCAGGAGTGGAAAGCTGACTGTGCTGCCCATGAGTGGAGAGCTGACTGTGGCTGCCCATGAGTGGAGAGCTGACTGTGCATCTCTAGGAATGGAGAACTAACGGAGCCTGTCCAGGAGTGCAGAGCTGACTGTGCCTGTCCAGGAGAGCAGAGCTGACTGTGCCTGCCCAGAAGTGATAAGCTGACTGTGCCTGACCAGGAGTGGAGAGCTGACTAAGCCTGACCAGAGGTGGAGAGCTGACTGTGCCTGACCAGGTTGGAGGGCTGACTGTTCCTATCCGGACGTCGAGAGCGGACTGTGATTGTCCAGGAGTGGAGAACTGACTGCCTGTCCAGGAGTGGAGAGATGACTGTGAATCTCTAGGAATGGAGAACCAACTGTGCCTGACCAGGAATGGAGAGCTGACTATGCCTGTCCAGCAGTGGAGAGCTGAATGTGCCTGCCCAGGAGTGGAGAGCTGACGGTGCATGTCCAGGGGTCGAGAGCGGACTGTGACTGTCCAGGAGTGGAGAGCTGACTGTGCCTATCCAGGAGTGCAGAGCTGACTGTGCCTGAGCAGTGGCTGAGCAGTGACTGTGCCTGACCAGGGTGGAATGCTGACTGTGTCTGCACAGGAGTGGAGAGCTAACTGTTCCTGTCCAGCGGTGGAGAGCTGACTGTGCCTGCCCAGCAGTGGAGAGCTGACTATGCCTGCCCAGCAATGGAAAGCTGACTGTGCCTGTCCAGCATGGGAGAGCTGACTGTGCATGTCCAGGAGTCAAGAGCGGACCGTGACTGCCCAGGAGTGGAGATCTGACAGTGAATCTCTAGGAATGGAGAACTGACTGTGCCTGTCCAGGAGTGCAGAGCTGACACTGCCTGTCCAAAAGTGCAGAACTGACTGTACCTGCCCAGGAGTGATAAGTTGACTATGCCTGACCAGGAGTGGAGAGCTGACTTTGCTTGCCCAGGATTGGAGAGCTGACTGTGCCTGCCCAGGTGTGGAGAGCTGACTGTGCCTGCCCAGGAGTGGAGAGCTGACTTTGCTTGCCCAGGATTGGAGAGCTGACTGTGCCTGCCGAGGAGTGGAGAGCTGACTTTGCTTGCCCAGGATTGGAGAGCTGACTGTGCCTGTCCAGGAGTGCAGAGCTGACTGTGCCTGTCCAGGAGAGCAGAGCTGACTGTGCCTGCCCAGAAGTGATAAGCTGACTGTGCCTGACCAGGAGTGGAGAGCTGACTAAGCCTGACCAGAGGTGGAGAGCTGACTGTGCCTGACCAGGTTGGAGGGCTGACTGTTCCTATCCGGACGTCGAGAGCGGACTGTGATTGTCCAGGAGTGGAGAACTGACTGCCTGTCCAGGAGTGGAGAGATGACTGTGAATCTCTAGGAATGGAGAACCAACTGTGCCTGACCAGGAATGGAGAGCTGACTATGCCTGTCCAGCAGTGGAGAGCTGACTGTGCCTGTCCAGCAGTGGAGAGCTGACTGTGCCTGTCCAGGAGTGGAGAGCTGACTGTGCCTGCCCAGGAGTGATAAATTGACTGTGCCTGACCAGGAGTGGAGAGCTGACTGTGCCTGCCCAGGAGTGATAAGTTGACTATGCCTGACCAGGAGTGGAGAGCTGATTTTGCTTGCCCAGGATTGGAGAGCTGACTGTGCCTGCCCAGGAGTGGAGAGCTGACTGTGCCTGCCCAGGAGTGGAGAGCTGACTGTGCCTGCCCAGCAGTGGAGAGCTGACTGTGCCTGTCCAGCAGTGGAGAGCTGACTGTGCCTGTCCAGGAGTGGAGAGCTGACTGTGCCTGCCCAGGAGTGAGAAATTGACTGTGCCTGACCAGGAGTGGAGAGCTGACTGTGCCTGCCCAGGAGTGATAAGTTGACTGTGCCAGGCCAGCAGTGGAGAGCTGACTATGCCTGTCCAGCAGTGGCGAGCTGACAGTGGCTGGCCAGGAGTGGAGAGCTGACTATGCCTGCCCAGCAGTGGAGAACTGACTGTGCCTGTCCAGCAGTGGAGAGCTGACTGTGCCTGGCCAGGAGTGAAGATCAGACTGTGCTGCCCATGAGTGGAGAGCTGACTGTTCCTGTCCAGGAGTCGAGAGCGGACTGTGACTGTCCAGGAGTGGAGAGCTGACCGTGAATCTCTAGGAATGGAGAACTGACTGTGCCTGTCCAGGAGTGCAGAGCTGACACTGCCTGTCCAGGAGTGCAGAGATGACTGTGCCTGACCAGATGTGATAGGTTCACTGTGCCTGACCAGGAATGGAGAGCTGACTATGCCTGACCAGGGGTGGAGAGTTGACTGTGCCTGACCAGGAGTGGAGAGCTGACTATGTCTGACCAAGGGTGGAGAGCTGACTATGCCTGACCAGGGGTGGATAGCTGACTGTGCCTGTCCAGGAGTGGAGAGCTGACTGTGAATCTCTAGGAATGGAGAACTGACTGTGCCTGTCCAGGAATGCAGAGCTGAATGTGCCTGTCCAGGAGTGCAGAGCTGACAGTGCCTGACCAGGAGTGATAAGTTGACTGTGCCTGGCCAGGAGTGGAGAGCTGACAATGCCTGACCAGGAATGGAGAGCTAACTATGCCTGACAATGGTTGGAGAGCTGACTGTGCCTCTCCAGTGATGGAGAGCTCACTGTGCGTGCCCAGGAGTGGAAAGCTGACTGTGCTGCCCAGGAGTGGAGAGCTGACTGTGGCTGCCCATGAGTGGAGATCTGACTGTGCATCTCTAGGAATGGAGAACTAACGGAGCCTCTCCAGGAGTGCAGAGCTGACTGTGCCTGTCCAGGAGAACAGAGCTGACTGTTCCTGCCCAGAAGTGATAAGCTGACTGTGCCTGACCAGGAGTGGAGAGCTGACTAAGCCTGACCAGAGGTGGAGAGCTGACTGTGCCTGACCAGGTTGGAGGGCTGACTGTTCCTATCCAGACGTCAAGAGCGGACTGTGATTATCCAGGAGTGGAGAACTGACTGTGCCTGTCCAGGAGTGGAGAGATGACTGTGAATCTCTAGGAATGGAGAACCGACTGTGCCTGACCAGGAATGGAGAGCTGACGATGCCTGTCCAGCAGTGGAGAGCTGAATGTGCCTGCCCAGGAGTGGAGAGCTGACGGTGCACGTCCAGGAGTCGAGAGCGGACTGTGACTGTCCAGGAGTGTAGAGCTGACTGTGACTATCCAGGATTGCAGAGCTGACTGTGCCTGAGCAGTGGCTGAGCAGTGACTGTGCCTGACCAGGGTGGAATGCTGAATGTGTCTGCACAGGAGTGGAGAGCTAACTGTTCCTGTCCAGCGGTGGAGAGCTGACTGTGCCTGCCCAGCAATGGAGAGCTCACTGTGCCTGTCCAGCAGGGGAGAGCTGAATGTGCATGTCCAGGAGTCGAGAGCGGACCGTGACTGCCCAGGAGTGGAGAGCTGACAGTGAATCTCTAGGAATGGAGAACTGACAGTGCCTGTCCAGGAGTGCGGAGCTGACACTGCCTGTCCAAAAGTGCAGAACTGACTGTGCCTGCCCAGGAGTGATAAGTTGACTGTGACAGCCCAGCAGTGGAGAGCTGACTGTGCCTGTCCAGCAGTGGAGAGCTGACAGTGGCTGTCCAGCAGTGGAGAGCTTACTGTGGCTGTCCAGGTGTGGAGAGCTGACTGTGCCTGCCCAGCAGTGGAGAGCTGACTGTGCCTGACCAGGAGTGGAGAGCTGACTGTGCCTGCCCAGCAGTGGAGAGCTGACTGTGCCTGTCCAGCAGTGGAGAGCTGACTGTGCCTGTCCAGGAGTGGAGAGTTCACTGTGCTTGTCCAGGAGTGGAGGGCTGACTGTGCCTGTCCAGCAGTGGAGAGCTGACTGTGCGTGCCCAGATGTGGAGAGCTGACTGTGCATCTCTAGGAATGGAGAACTGACTGTGCCTGTCCAGGAGTGCAGAGCTGACTGTGCCTGTCCAGGAGTGCAGAGCTGATTGGGCCTGCCCAGAAGTGATAAGCTGACTGTGCCTGACAGGGGTGGAGAGCTGAATATGCCTGACCTGGGATGGATAGCTGACTGTGCCCGTCCAGGATTGGAGAGCTGAGTGTGAATCTCTAGGAATGGAGAACTGACTGTGCCTGTCCAGGAGTGCAGAGATGACTGTGCCTGTCCAGCTGTGGACAACTGACTGTGCCTGTCCAGGAGAACAGAGGTGATTGAGCCTGTCCAGGAGTGCAGAGCTGACTGTGCCTGCCCAGGAGTGATAAGTTGACTGCGCCTGACCTGGTGTGGACAGCTGAATATGCCTGACCAGGGGTGGAGAGCTGACTATGCCTGACCAGGGGTGGACAGCTGACTGTGCCTGTCCAGGAGTGGAGTGCTGATTGTGGCTGCCCATGAGTGAAGAGCTGACTGTGCCTGTCCAGGAGTCGAGAGCTGACTGTGAATCTCTAGGAATGGAGAATTGACTGTGCCTGGCCAGGAGTGATATGTTGACTGTGCCTGACCAGTATAGAAGAGCTGACTATGCCTGACCAAGGGTGGAGTGTTGACTGTGCCTGTCCAGGATTGGAGAGCTGAGTGTGAATCTCTAGGAATGGAGAACTGACTCTGCCTGTCCAGGAGTGCAGAGCTGACTGTGCATGCCCAGGAGTGCAGAGCTGACTGTGCCTGTCCAGCAGTGGAGAGCTGACTGTGCCTGTCCAGCAGTGGTGAGCTGACTGTGCCTGACCAGGAGTGGAGAGCTGACTGTGCCTGCTCAGCAGTGGAGAGCTGACAGTGCCTGTCCAGCAGTGGAGAGCTGACTGTGCCTGCCCAGCAGTGGAGAGCTGACTGTGCCTGTCCAGCAGTGGAGAGATGACTGTGCCTGTCCAGGAGTGGAGAGCTGACTGTGCCTGCCCAGGAGTGATAAGTTGACTGTGCCTGACCAGGAGTGGAGAGCTGACTGTGCCTGCCCAGGAGTGATAATTTGACTGTGCCAGCCCAGCAGTGGAGAGCTGACTGTGCCTGTCCAGCAGTGGAGAGCTGACTGTGCCTGTCCAGGAGTGGAGAGCTGACTATACCTGCCCAGGAGTGATAAGTTGACTGTGTCTGACCAGGAATGGAGAGCTGACTGTGCCTGACCAGGACTGCAGAGCTGACTGTGCCTGTCATGGGGGGGAGAGCTGACTGTGCCTGAGCAGTGGCGGAGATCTGACTGTGCCTGCCCAGGAGTGGGGAGCTGACTGTGCCTGACCAGGGGTTGACAGATGATTGTGCCTGTCAAGGAGTTGGGAGCTGACTGTGAGTGACCAGCGGTGGAGAGCTGATTGTGTCTGTCCAGGGGTGGAGATCTCACTTTGCCTATCCAGGAGTGGAGAGATGATTGTGTCTGGCCAGGAATGGAGAGCTGACTGTGCCTAGCCAGGACTGGAGAGCAAACGGTGCCTGACCAGCAGTGGAGAGCTGACTGTTCCTGACCAGGAGAGGAGAGCTGACTATATCTGTCTAGGAAAGGTGATCTGACCGTGCCAGTACAGGAGTGGTGAGCTGACTGTGCCTGTGCAGTGGTGGAGAGCTGACGGTGCCTGTCCGAGTGAAGGGCTGACTGTGCCTGTCCAGGATTGGAGAGTTGACTGTGCTTGTCCAGGAGTGGAGGGCTGACTGTGCCTGTCCAGCAGTGGAGAGCTGACTGTGCGTGCCCAGGTGTGGAGAGCTGACTGTGCATCTCTAGGAATGGAGAACTGACTGTGCCTGTCCAGGAGTGCAGAGCTGACTGTGCCTGTCCAGGAGTGCAGAGCTGATTGGGCCTGCCCAGAAGTGATAAGCTGACTGTGCCTGACAGGGGTGGAGAGCTGAATATGCCTGACCTGGGATGGATAGCTGACTGTGCCCGTCCAGGATTGGAGAGCTGAGTGTGAATCTCTAGGAATAGAGAACTGACTGTGCCTGTCCAGGAGTGCCGAGATGACTGTGCCTGTCCAGCTGTGGAAAACTGACTGTGCCTGTCCAGGAGTACAGAGGTGATTGAGCCTGTCCAGGAGTGCAGAGCTGACTGTGCCTGCCCAGGAGTGATAAGTTGACTGCGCCTGACCTGGTGTGGACAGCTGAATATGCCTGACCAGGGTTGGAGAGCTGACTATGCCTGACCAGGGGTGGACAGCTGACTGTGCCTGTCCAGGAGTGGAGTGCTGATTGTGGCTGCCCATGAGTGAAGAGCTAACTGTGCCTGTCCAGGAGTCGAGAGCTGACTGTGAATCTCTAGGAATGGAGAATTGACTGTGCCTGGCCAGGAGTGATATGTTGACTGTGCCTGACCAGTATAGAAGAGCTGACTATGCCTGACCAAGGGTGGAGTGTTGACTGTGCCTGTCCAGGATTGGAGAGCTGAGTGTGAATCTCTAGGAATGGAGAACTGACTCTGCCTGTCCAGGAGTGCAGAGCTGACTGTGCATGCCCAGGAGTGCAGAGCTGACTGTGCCTGTCCAGCAGTGGAGAGCTGACTGTGCCTGTCCAGCAGTGGAGAGCTGACTGTGCCGGACCAGGAGTGGAGAGCTGACTGTGCCTGCCCAGCAGTGGAGAGCTGACAGTGCCTGTCCAGCAGTGGAGAGCTGACTGTGCCTGCCCAGCAGTGGAGAGCTGACTGTGCCTGTCCAGCAGTGGAGAGATGACTGTGCCTGTCCAGGAGTGGAGAGCTGACTGTGCCTGCCCAGGAGTGATAAGTTGACTGTGCCTGACCAGGAGTGGAGAGCTGACTGTGCCTGCCCAGGAGTGATAAGTTGACTGTGCCAGCCCAGCAGTGGAGAGCTGACTGTGCCTGTCCAGCAGTGGAGAGCTGACTGTGCCTGTCCAGGAGTGGAGAGCTGACTGTACCTGCCCAGGAGTGATAAGTTGACTGTGTCTGACCAGGAATGGAGAGCTGACTGTGCCTGACCAGGACTGCAGAGCTGACTGTGCCTGTCATGTGGGGGAGAGCTGACTGTGCCTGAGCAGTGGCGGAGATCTGACTGTGCCTGCCCAGGAGTGGGGAGCTGACTGTGCCTGACCAGGGGTTGACAGATGATTGTGCCTGTCAAGGAGTTGGGCGCTGACTGTGAGTGACCAGCGGTGGAGAGCTGATTGTGTCTGTCCAGGGGTGGAGATCTCACTTTGCCTATCCAGGAGTGGAGAGATGATTGTGTCTGGCCAGGAATGGAGAGCTGACTGTGCCTAGCCAGGACTGGAGAGCAAACTGTGCCTGACCAGCAGTGGAGAGCTGACTGTTCCTGACCAGGAGATGAGAGCTGACTATACCTGTCTAGGAAAGGTGATCTGACCGTGCCAGTACAGGAGTGGTGAGCTGACTGTGCCTGTGCAGTGGTGGAGAGCTGACGGTGCCTGTCCGAGTGAAGGGCTGACTGTGCCTGTCCAGGATTGGAGAGTTGACTGTGCTTGTCCAGGAGTGGAGGGCTGACTGTGCCTGTCCAGCAGTGGAGAGCTGACTGTGCGTGCCCAGGTGTGGAGAGCTGATTGGGCCTGCCCAGGAGTGATAAGCTGACTGTGCCTGACAGGGGTGGAGAGCTGAATATGCCTGACCTGGGATGGATAGCTGACTGTGCCCGTCCAGGATTGGAGAGCTCAGCGTGAATCTCTAGGAATGGAGAACTGACTGTGCCTGTCCAGGAGTGCAGAGATGACTGTGCCTGTCCAGCTGTGGACAACTGACTGTGCCTGTCCAGGAGTACAGAGGTGATTGAGCCTGTCCAGGAGTGCAGAGCTGACTGTGCCTGCCCAGGAGTGATAAGTTGACTGCGCCTGACCTGGTGTGGAGAGCTGAATATGCCTGACCAGGGGTGGAGAGCTGACTATGCCTGACCAGGGGTGGACAGCTGACTGTGCCTGTCCAGGAGTGGAGTGCTGATTGTGGCTGCCCATGAGTGAAGAGCTGACTGTGCCTGTCCAGGAGTCGAGAGCTGACCGTGAATCTCTAGGAATGAAGAATTGACTGTGCCTGGCCAGGAGTGATATGTTGACTGTGCCTGACCAGTATAGAAGAGCTGACTATGCCTGACCAAGGGTGGAGTGTTGACTGTGCCTGTCCAGGATTGGAGAGCTGAGTGTGAATCTCTAGGAATAGAGAACTGACTCTGCCTGTCCAGGAGTGCAGAGCTGACTGTGCATGCCCAGGAGTGCAGAGCTGACTGTGCCTGTCCAGCAGTGGAGAGCTGACTGTGCCTGTCCAGCAGTGGAGAGCTGACTGTGCCTGACCAGGAGTGGAGAGCTGACTGTGCCTGCCCAGCAGTGGAGAGCTGACTGTGCCTGTCCAGCAGTGGAGAGCTGACTGTGCCTGCCCAGCAGTGGAGAGCTGACTGTGCCTGTCCAGCAGTGGAGAGTTGACTGTGCCTGTCCAGCAGTGGAGAGCTGACTGTGCCTGCCCAGGAGTGATAAGTTGCCTGTGCCTGACCAGGAGTGGAGAGCTGACTGTGCCTGCCCAGGAGTGATAATTTGACTGTGCCAGCCCAGCAGTGGAGTGCTGACTGTGTCTGAGCAGGAATGGAGAGCTGACTGTGCCTGTCCAGGAATGGAGAGCTGCCTGTGCCTGACCAGGACTGCAGAGCTGACTTTGCCTGTCATGGGGTGGAGAGCTGACTGTGCCTGAGCAGTGGCAGAGAGCTGACTGTGCCTGCCCAGGAGTGGGGAGCTGACTGTGCCTGACCAGGGGTTGACAGATGATTGTGCCTGTCAAGGAGTTGGGAGCTGACTGTGAGTGACCAGCGGTGGAGAGCTGATTGTGTCTGTCCAGGGATGGAGATCTCACTTTTCCTATCCAGGAGTGGAGAGATGATTGTGTCTGGCCAGGAATGGAGAGCTGACCGTGCCTAGCCAGGACTGGAGAGCAAACTGTGCCTGACCAGCAGTGGAGAGCTGACTGTTCCTGACCAGGAGAGGAGAGCTGACTATGCCTGTCTAGGAAAGGTGATCTGACCGTGCCAGTACAGGAGTGGTGAGCTGACTGTGCCTGTGCAGTGGTGGAGAGCTGACGGTGCCTGTCCGAGTGGAGGGCTGACTGTGCTTGTCCAGGATTGGAGGCCTGACTGTGCCTGTCCAGGAGTGCCGAGCTGACTGTGCCTGTCCAGGAGTGCAGAGCTGAGTGTGAATCTCTAGGAATGGAGAACTGACTCTGCCTGTCCAGGAGTGCAGAGCTGACTGTGCATGCCCAGGAGTGCAGAGCTGACTGTGCCTGTCCAGGAGTGCAGAGATGACTCTGCCTGTCCAGCTGTGGAGAACAGACTGTGCCGAACCAGCAGTGGAGAGCTGACTGTGCATGCCAGGTGCGGAGAGCTGACTGTGCTGTCCATGAGTGGAGCGCTGACTGTGCATCTCTAGGAATGGAGAACTGACTGTGCCTGTCCAGGAGTGCAGAGCTGTCTGTGACTGTCCAGGAGTGCAGAGCTGACTGTGCCTGCCCAGAAGTGATAAGCTGACTGTGCCTGACAGGGGTGGAGAGCTGAATATGCCTGACCAGGGGTGGAGAGCTGGCTGTGCCTGAGCAGGAGTGCAGAGCTGACTGTGCCTGTCCAGGAGTGGAGAGCTGACTGTGCGTCTCTAGGAATGGACAACTGACTGTGCCTGTCCAGGAGTGCAGAGCTGACTGTGCCTGCCCAGAAGTGATAAGCTGACTGTGCCTGACAGGGGTGGAGAGCTGAATATGCCTGACCAGGGGTGGAGAGCTGGCTGTGCCTGACCAGGAGTGCAGAGCTGACTGTGCCTGTCCAGGAGTGGAGAGCTGACTGTGCATCTCTAGGAATGGACAACTGACTGTGCCTGTCCAGGAGTACAGAGGTGATTGTGCCTGTCCAGGTGTGCAGTGCTGACTGTGCCTGCCTAGGAGTGATAAGTTGACTGCGCCTGACCAGGAGTGGAGAGCTGAATATACCTGACCAGGGGTGGAGAGCTGACTATGCCTGACCAGGGGTGGACAGCTGACTGTGCCTGTCCAGGAGTGGAGTGCTGATTGTGGCTGCCCATGAGTGAAGAGCTGACTGTGCCTGTCCAGGTGTCGAGAGCTGACTGTGAATCTCTAGGAATGGAGAATTGACTGTGCCTGGCCAGGAGTGGATAGCTGACAATGCCTGACCAGTATAGAAGAGCTGACTATGCTTGACAAGGGTTGTAGAGCTGACTGTGCCTCTCCAGCGGTGGAGAGCTGACTGTGCCTGTCCAGAAGTGGAGAGCTGACTGTGCCTGCCCAGCAGTGGAGAGCTGACTGTGCCTGTCCAGCAGTGGAGAGCTGACTGTGCGTGCCCAGGAGTGGAGAGCTCACTGTGCCTGCCCAGGAGTGGAAAGTTGACTGTGCTGCCCATGAGTGGAGAGCTGACTGTGCGTCTCTAGGAATGGAGAACTGACGGAGCCTGTCCAGTAGTGCAGAACTGACTGTGCCTGTCCAGGAGAGCAGAGCTGACTGTGCCTGTCCAGGATTGGAGAGCTGACTGTGCCTGACCAGGATTGCAGAGATGACTGTGCCTGACCAGGATTGCAGAGCTGACTGTGCCTGTGCAGGGGTGGAGAGCCTACTGTGCCTGTCCGAGTGGTGGGCTGACTGTGCCTATCCAGGATTGGACAGTTGACTGTGCCTGATCAGGAGTGGAGGGCTGACTGTGCCTATATTGCAGTGAAGAGCTGACCGTGCCTGTACAGGAGTGGAGAGCTGACCGTGCCTGTCCAGGAGTGAAGAGCTGATCGTTCCTGTGCAGGGGTGGAGAGCTGACTGTGACTGTCCAGAATTGGAGAGCTGACTGTGCCTGTCATGGGGCGGAGAACTGACTGTGCCTGAGCAGTGGCGGAGAGCTGACTATGCCAGACCAGGAATGGAGAGCTGACTATGCCTGACATGGGGTAGAGATCTGACGGTGCCTGCCCAGGGGTAGAGAGCTGACTGTGCCTGCCCAGCGGTGGAGAGCTGACTTCCGTGCCCGGGAGTGGAGAGCTCACTGCCTGCCCAGGAGTGGAGAGCTGACTGTGCTGCCCATGAGTGGAGAGCTGACTGTGCTTCCCATGTGTGGAGAGCTAACTGTGCATCTCTAGGAATGGAGAACTGACTGTGCCTGTCCAGGAGTGCAGAGCTGACTGTGCCGGTCCAGGAGTGCAGAGCTGACTGTGCCTGACCAGGAGTGGAGAGCTGACTATCCCTGACCAGGGGTGGAGAGCTGACTGTGAACCTCTAGGAATTGAGAACTGACTGTGCCTGACCAGGAATGGAGAGCTGACTATGCCTGACCAGGGGTGGAGAGCTGACTGTGCCTCACCAGGAGAGCAGAGCTGACTGTGCCTGTCATGGGGTGGAGAGCTGACTGTGCCTGAGCAGTGGCGGAGAACTGACTGTACCTGCCCAAGAGTCGGGAGCTGACTGCGCCTGACAGGGATTGACAGATGATTGTACCTGTCAAGGAGTGGGGAGCTGACTGTGACTGACCAGGGGTGGAGAGCTCACTGTGCCTATCCAGGAGTGGAGAGACGACTGTGTCTGGCCAGGAATGGAGAGCTGACTGTGCCTGACCAGGAGTGCAGAACTGACTGTGCCTGTCCTGGGGTGGAGAGCAGACTGCGCCTGTCTCGGAAAGGTTATCTGACCGTGCCTGTACAGGAGTGGAGAGCTGACTGTGCCTGTACAGATGTGACGAGCTGACTGTGCCCGTGCAGGATTGGAGAGCTGACTGTGCCTGACCAGGAGTGATAAGTTGACTGTGCCTGACCAGGAGTGGAGAGCTGGCTATGCCTGATCAGGGGTGGAGAGCTGACTGAGACTGACAAGGGTTGGAGAGCAGACTGTGCCTGTCCAGCAGTGGAGAGCCGACTGTGCGTGCCCAGGAGTGGAGAGCTCACTGTGCCTGCCAGGATTGGAGAGATGGCTGTGCCTGTCCAGGAATGGAGAGCTGACTGCGAATCTCTAGGAATGGAGAACTGACTGTGCCTGACCAGGAGTGGAGAGCTGACTATGCCTGAGCAGGGGTGGAGAGCTGACTGAGCCTGACCAGGAATGGAGACATGACTATGCCTGGCAAGGGGTGGAGAGCTGACTGTGCCTGTCCAGCGGTGGAGAGCTCACTGCCTGCCCGGGAGGGAGAGCTGACTGTGCAGCCCATGAATGGAGGGCTGACTGTGCCTGTCCAGGAGTTCAGAGCTGACTGTGCCTGTCATTGGGTGCAGAGCTGACTGTGCCTGAGTAGGGTTGGAGAGCAGACTGTGCCAGACCAGGAGTGCAGAGCTGACTATGCCTGTCCAGTGGTGGAGAGCTGACTGTGCCTGACCAGGATTGAGGGCTGACTGTGCCTGTCCAGGAGTCGAGAGCTGACTATCACTGTCCAGGAGAGGAGAGCTGATTCTGCCTGTCCAGGAGTGGAGAGCTGACTGTGAATCTCTAGGTACGGAGAAGCGACTGCCTGACCATGAATGGAGAGCTGACTATCCCTTACCAGGGGTGGAGAGCTGACTGTGCCTGGCCAGGAATGGAGAGCTGACTGTGAATCTCTAGGAACGGAGAATGACTGTGCCTGACCAGGAGTGGAGAGCTGACTATGCCTGACCAGGGGTGGAGAGCTGATTGAGCCTGACCTAGAATGGAGAGCTGACTATGCCTGTCAAGGGGTGTAGAGCTGACTATGCCTGTCCAGCGGTGGAGAGCTCACTACCTGCTCAGGAGGGAGAGCTGACTGTGGAGCATAAGAGTGGAGAGCTGACTGTGCGTCTCTAGGAATGGAGAACTGACAGTGCCTGTCAAGGAATGCTGAGCTGACTGTGCCTGCCCAGAAGTGATAAGCTGACTGTGCCTGCCCAGCAGTTGAGAGCTGACTGTGCCTGTCCAGCAGTGGAGAGCTGACTGTGCGTGCCCAGGGGTGGAGAGCTCACTGCCTGTCCAGGAGGGAGAGCTGACTGTGCCTGTCCAGGAGCGCAGAGTTGACTGTGCCTGTCCAGCAGTGGAGAGCTGACTGTGCGTACCCAGGGGTGGAGAGCTCACTGCCTGTCCAGGAGGGAAAGCTGACTGTGCCTGACCAGGAATGGAGAGCTGACTATGCCTGACCAGGGGTGGAGAGCTGACTGTGTCTGGTCAGGAATGGAGAGCTGACTATTCCTGACCAGGGGTGGAGAGCTGACTGTGCCTGTCAAGGGGTGGAGAGCTGAGTGTGCCTATCCAGGAGTGGAGAGCTAACAGTCACTGACCAGGAGTAGAAAGCTGACTATGACTGACCAGGAGTGGAGAGCTGACTGTGCCTGTCCAGGAGTGCAGAGCTGACTCTGCCTGTCCAGGAGTGGAGAGCTGACTCAGCGTCTCTAGAAATGGAGAGCTGACCATGCCTGTCCAGGAGAGCAGAACTGACTGTGCCTGTCCAAGAGTCTAGAGCTGACTGTGAATCTCTAGGAATGGAGAACTGACTGTGCCAAACCAGGAATGGAGAGCTGACTATGCCTGACCAGAGGTGGAGAGATGACTGTGTCTGGCCAGGAATGGAGAGCTGAATGTGCCTGGCCAGGCCTGGAGAGCAGGCTGTGCTTGACTAGGAGTGGAGAGCTGACTGTGCCTGTAAAGGAGTGGAGAGCTGACTGTGCCTGACCAGGAGTGCAGAGCTGAATGTGCCTGTCCTGGGGTGGAGAGCGGACTGTGCCTGAGCAGTGGCGGAGAGCTGACTGTGCCTGCCCAGGAGTGGGGAGCTGACTGTGCCTGACCAGGGAGTGATAGATGATTGTGCCTGTCAAGGTTTGGGGAGCTGACTGTGACTGACCAGGGGTGAGGAGCTGATTTTGCCTGCCCAGGAAAACAGCTGACTGTGCCTTTCATTGGGTGGAGAGCTGCCTGTGCCTGAGCAGGGATGAAGAGCTGACTGTGCCTGACCAGGAGAGCAGAGCTGACTATGCCTGACCAGGAGTGGAGAGTTGACTGTGCCTGTCCAGGAGTGGAGAGCTGACTGTGCCTGTACAGGAGTGGAGAGCTGACACTGCATCTCTAGAAATGGAGAGCTGACTGTGCTGGTCCAGGAGTGTAGAGCTGACTGTGCCTGTCCAGGAGTGTAGAGCTGAATCTGCCTGTCCAGGTGCAGAGAGCTGACAGTGCATGCACCAAAGCGGAGAGCGGACTGTGCCTGTACAGGAGTGGAGAGCTCAATGTGCCTGTCCAGGAGTGGAGAGCTGACTCTGCCTATCCAGGGGAGGAGAAGAGACTGTGCTTGTCCAGAGCTGGATAACTGACTGTGCTTCTCCAGGAGTGGAGAGCTGACTGTGCCTGTCCAGGAGAGCAGAGCTGACTGTGCCTTTCCAGGAGTGGAGAGCTGACTGTGACTGTCCAGGCGTGCAGAGCTGACTGTACTTGTCCAGGAGTGTCGATCTCAATGTGCCTCTCCGGGAGTGGAGAGCTGACTCTGCCTATCCAGGGGAGAAGAGACTGTGCCTGTCCAGGAGTGGAGAACTGACTGTGCCTCCCCAGGAGTGCAGAGCTGACAGTGCCTGTCCAGAAGTGGAGAAGAGTCTGTGCCTGTCCAGGAGTGGAGAGCTGATTGTGCCTGTCCAGGAGTGGAGAGCTGACTGTGCCTGTCCAGGAGTGGAGAGCTGACTGTGCCTGTCCAGGAGTGGAGAGCTGACTGTGCCTGTCCAGGAGTGGAGAGCAGACTGTGCCTGTCCAGGAATGGAGAGCTGACTGTGCCTGTCCAGGAGTGAAGAGCTGACTGTGCCTGTCCAATAGTGAAGAGCTGACTGAGCCTGTCCAGGAGTGCAGTGCTGACTCTGCTTTCCCAGGAGTGAAGAGCTGACTGAGATTGTCCTGGAGTCCAGAGCTCACAATGCCGGTCCAGTAGTGGAGAGCTGACAGTTCCTGTCCAGGAGTGGAGAGCTGATTGTGTGTCTCCAGGAGTGCAGAGCTGGCTGTGACTGTAATGGGGTGGAGAGCAGACGCTGCCTGACCACAGACTGACAGCTGATGTTGCCTGTCACGGACTGGGAAGCTGACTGTGACTGACCAGTGGTGGGGAGCGCTTTGCACCTGACCAGGGGTGGAGAGCTCATTGTGCCTGTCCAGGAGTGGAGAGCTAACTGTGCCTGTCCAGGAGTAGGGAGCTGACTGTGCCTGCCAGGAGTGGAGAGCTGACTGTGCCTGTCCAGGACTGGAGAGCTAACTGCGCCTGTCCAGGATTGGAGAGCAGACTGTACCTGTCCAGGAGTGAAGAGCTGACTGTGCCTGCCCAGGGGTGGACAACAGACTGTGTCTGTCCAGCATTGGACAGCTGGCTGTGCCTGTCCAGTGGTGGAGCGTTGATTCTGCCTGCCCAGCAGTGGAGGGCTGACAGTGCCTGTCCAGCAGTAGAGAGCTGACTCTGTCTGTGCAGGAGTGCAGAACTGACTGTTCCTGCCCAGGTGTGTATAGCTCACTGTCCTTGTCCAGGGGATAAGAGCTGACTGTGCCTGAGCAGGTGGAGGGCTCATTGTATCTGTACAGGATTGGAGAGCGGACTGTGCATGTCCAGGAGTGCAGAGCTGACTGTGCCTGTCCAGGAGTGGAGAGCTGACAGTACCTGTCCAGGAGTGGAGAGCTAGCTGAGCCTGTTCAGGAGTGCAGAGCTGACTCTGCCTGTCCAGGTGTAGAGAGCTGACAGTGTATGCCCAAAAGCGGAGAGCTGACTGTGCCTGACCAGGAGTGGAGAGCTGACTGTGCTTGTCCAGGAGTGGAGAGCTGACTGTGCCTCTCCAGGAGTGCAGAGCTGACAGTGCCTGTCCAGTAGCGGAGAGCTGACTGTGCCTGTCCAGGCATGGTCAGCTGACTGTAACTGATCAGCAGTGGAGAGCTGATTGTGCAACTCCAGGAGTGCAGAGCTGGCTGTGAGTGTAATGGGGTGGAGGGCAGACTCTGCCTGACCACGGGTTGACAGCTGATGGTGCCTGTCACGGACTGGGGAGCTGACTGTGACTGACCAGTGGTGGGGAACACATTGCGCCTGTCCTGGGGTGGAGAGCTCATTGTGCCTGTCCAGGAGTGGAGAGCTGACTGTGCCTGTCCAGGAGTGGAGAGCTGACTGTGCCTGTCCAGGAGTGGAGAGCTGACTGAGCCTGTCCAGGAGTGGAGAGCTGACTGTGCCTGTCCAGGAGTGGAGAGCTGACTGTGCCTGTCCAGGAGTGGAGAGCTGACTGTGCCTGTCCAGGAGTGGAGAGCTGACTGTGCCTGTCTAATAGTGAAGAGCTGACTGTGCCTGTCCAATAGTGAAGAGCTGACTGAGCCTGTCCAGGAGTGCAGTGCTGACTCTGCTTTCCCAGGAGTGAAGAGCTGACTGAGATTGTCCTGGAGTCCAGAGCTCACAATGCCTGTCCAGTAGTGGAGAGCTGACAGTTCCTGTCCAGGAGTGGAGAGCTGATTGTGTGTCTCCAGGAGTGCAGAGCTGGCTGTGACTGTAATGGGGTGGAGAGCAGACGCTGCCTGACCACAGGCTGACAGCTGATGTTGCCTGTCACGGACTGGGAAGCTGACTGTGACTGACCAGTGGTGGGGAGCGCTTTGCACCTGACCAGGGGTGGAGAGCTCATTGTGCCTGTCCAGGAGTGGAGAGCTAACTGTGCCTGTCCAGGAGTAGGGAGCTGACTGTGCCTGACCAGGAGTGGAGAGCTGACTGTGCCTGTCCCGGACTGGAGAGCTAACTGCGCCTGTCCAGGATTGGAGAGCAGACTGTACCTGTCCAGGAGTGAAGAGCTGACTGTGCCTGCCCAGGGGTGGACAACAGACTATGTCTGTCCAGGATTGGAGAGCTGGCTGTGCTTGTTCAGTGGTGGAGCATTGATGCTGCCTGTTCAGCAGTGGAGGGCTGACAGTGCCTGTCCAGCAGTAGAGAACTGACTGTGTCTGTCCAGGAGTGCAGACCTGACTGTTCCTGCCCAGGGGTGTACAGCTGACTGTCCCTGTCCAGGGGTGAAGAGCTGACTGTACCTGAGCTGGTGGAGGGCTCATTGTATCTGTAAAGGAGTGGAGAGCGGACCGTGCTTGTCCAGGAGTGCAGAACTGACTGTGCCTGTCCAGGAGTGGAGAGCTGAATGTGCCTGTCCAGGAGTGCAGAACTGACTGTGCCTGTCCAGGAGTGGAGAGCTGACTGTGCCTCTCCAGGAGTGCAGAGCTGACTGTGCCTGCCCAGAAGTGATAAGCTGACTGTGCCTGTCCAGGAGTGCAGAGCTGACTGAGTCTGTCCTGGAGTGCAGAGCTGACTGTAAGTACCCAATAGTGGTAATCTCAATATGCCTGTCCAGGAGTGGAGAGCTGACTGTGCCTCTCCAGGAGTGGAGAGCTGACTCTGCCTATCCAGAGGAGGAGAAGAGACTGTGCCTGTACAGGAGTGGAGAGCTGACTGTGCCTGTACAGGAGTGGAGAGCTGACTGTGCCTGTCCAAGAAAGCAGAGCTGAATTTACCTACCCAGGAGTGGAGAGCTGACTATGACTGACCAAGAGTGGAGAGCTGACTGTGCCTGACCAGGAGTGGAGAGCTGACTGTGCCTGTCCAGAAGTGGAGAGCTAACTGTGCTTGTCCAGTAGTGGTGAGCTGACAGTGCCTGTCCAGGAGTGTTGAGCTGACTGTGCCTGTCGTGGGGTGCAGAGCTGACTTTGCCTGTCCAGGAGTGGAGAGCTGACGGTGCCTGACAAGGAGTGGAGAGCTGACGGTGACTGACCAAGAGTGGAGAGCTGACTGTGCCTGTCCAGGAGAACAGAGCTGACTCTGCCTGTCCCAGAGAGCAGAGCTGACTGTGCCTGTCCAGGAGTGCAGAGCTGACTGTACCTGTCCAGGAGAGGTAAGGTGACTGTGCCTGACCAGGCGTGGAGAGCGCACTGTGCATCTCCAGGAACGGAGAGTTGACTGCTCGCCTCCAGGAATGGAGAGCTGACTGTGCCTGTCCAGGAGAGCAGAGCTGACTGTGCCTGCCCAGGGGTGGACAACAGACTATGTCTGTCCAGGATTGGAGAGCTGGCTGTGCTTGTTCAGTGGTGGAGCATTGATGCTGCCTGTTCAGCAGTGGAGGGCTGACAGTGCCTGTCCAGCAGTAGAGAACTGACTGTGTCTGTCCAGGAGTGCAGACCTGACTGTTCCTGCCCAGGGGTGTACAGCTGACTGTCCCTGTCCAGGGGTGAAGAGCTGACTGTGCCTGAGCTGGTGGAGGGCTCATTGTATCTGTAAAGGAGTGGAGAGCGGACCGTGCATGTCCAGGAGTGCAGAACTGACTGTGCCTGTCCAGGAGTGGAGAGCTGAATGTGCCTGTCCAGGAGTGCAGAACTGACTGTGCCTGTCCAGGAGTGGAGAGCTGACTGAGTCTGTCCTGGAGTGCAGAGCTGACTGTAAGTACCCAATAGTGGTAATCTCAATATGCCTGTCCAGGAGTGGAGAGCTGACTGTGCCTCTCCAGGAGTGGAGAGCTGACTCTGCCTATCCAGAGGAGGAGAAGAGACTGTGCCTGTACAGGAGTGGAGAGCTGATTGTGCCTGTCCAGGAGTGGAGAGCTGACTGTGCCTGTCCAAGAAAGCAGAGCTGACTTTACCTACCCAGGAGTGGAGAGCTGACTATGACTGACCAAGAGTGGAGAGCTGACTGTGCCTGACCAGGAGTGGAGAGCTGACTGTGCCTGTCCAGAAGTGGAGAGCTAACTGTGCTTGTCCAGTAGTGGTGAGCTGACAGTGCCTGTCCAGGAGTGTTGAGCTGACTGTGCCTGTCGTGGAGTGCAGAGCTGACTTTGCCTGTCCAGGAGTGCAGAGCTGACTGTGCCTGCCCAGAAGTGATAAGCTGACTGTGCCTGTCCAGGAGTGCAGAGCTGACTGAGTCTGTCCTGGAGTGCAGAGCTGACTGTAAGTACCCAATAGTGGTAATCTCAATATGCCTGTCCAGGAGTGGAGAGCTGACTGTGCCTCTCCAGGAGTGGAGAGCTGACTCTGCCTATCCAGAGGAGGAGAAGAGACTGTGCCTGTACAGGAGTGGAGAGCTGACTGTGCCTGTCCAGGAGTGGAGAGCTGACTGTGCCTGTCCAAGAAAGCAGAGCTGACTTTACCTACCCAGGAGTGGAGAGCTGACTATGACTGACCAAGAGTGGAGAGCTGACTGTGCCTGACCAGGAGTGGACAGCTGACTGTGCCTGTCCAGAAGTGGAGAGCTAACTGTGCTTGTCCAGTAGCGGTGAGCTGACAGTGCCTGTCCAGGAGTGTTGAGCTGACTGTGCCTGTCGTGGAGTGCAGAGCTGACTTTGCCTGTCCAGGAGTGGAGAGCTGACGGTGCCTGACAAGGAGTGGAGAGCTGACGGTGACTGACCAAGAGTGGAGAGCTGACTGTGCCTGTCCAGGAGAACAGAGCTGACTCTGCCTGTCCCAGAGAGCAGAGCTGACTGTGCCTGTCCAGGAGTGCAGAGCTGACTGTACCTGTCCAGGAGAGGTAAGGTGACTGTGCCTGACCAGGCGTGGAGAGCGCACTGTGCATCTCCAGGAACGGAGAGTTGACTGCTCGCCTCCAGGAATGGAGAGCTGACTGTGCCTGTCCAGGAGAGCAGAGCTGACTGTGCCTGACCAGGAGATGACTGTGCTTGACCAGGGGTGGAGGATTGACAGTGTCTGTACAGGAGTGGAGAGCTGAATGTGCCTGTCCAGGAGTGCAGAGCTGACTGTGCCTGTCCAGAAGTGGAGAGCTAACTGTGCTTGTCCAGTAGCGGTGAGCTGACAGTGCCTGTCCAGGAGTGTTGAGCTGACTGTGCCTGTCGTGGAGTGCAGAGCTGACTTTGCCTGTCCAGGAGTGGAGAGCTGACGGTGCCTGACAAGGAGTGGAGAGCTGACGGTGACTGACCAAGAGTGGAGAGCTGACTGTGCCTGTCCAGGAGAACAGAGCTGACTCTGCCTGTCCCAGAGAGCAGAGCTGACTGTGCCTGTCCAGGAGTGCAGAGCTGACTGTACCTGTCCAGGAGAGGTAAGGTGACTGTGCCTGACCAGGCGTGGAGAGCGCACTGTGCATCTCCAGGAACGGAGAGTTGACTGCTCGCCTCCAGGAATGGAGAGCTGACTGTGCCTGTCCAGGAGAGCAGAGCTGACTGTGCCTGACCAGGAGATGACTGTGCTTGACCAGGGGTGGAGGATTGACAGTGTCTGTACAGGAGTGGAGAGCTGAATGTGCCTGTCCAGGAGTGCAGAGCTGACTGTGCCTGTCCAGGAGTGGAGAGCTGACTGTGCATGCCCAAAAGCAGAGAGCTGACTGTGCCTGTCCAGGAATTGAGAACTGAGTTTGCCTCTCCAAGAGTGGAGAGCTGACTCTGCCTAGTCGAGGAGTGGAGAGCTGACTGTGCCAGTCCAGGAGTGGAGAGCTGACTGCTTGTCCAGGAGAGGTGAGCTGACAGTGTCTGTCCAGGAATGGAGAGCAGACTGTGCCCGTACAGGAATGGAGAACTGACTGTGCCTGTCCAGGAGTGCAGAGGTGATCGTACCTGTCAACGAGTGCAGAGCTCACTATGCCTGTCATTGGGTGGAGAGCTGAATGTGCGACACAAGGAGTTCACAGCTGACTGTGCCTCACCAAGAGGGCAGAGCTGACTGTGCCTCTCCAGGAGTGGAGAGATGAATGTGCGACTCCAGGAGTTCAGATCTGACTGTGCCTGTCATAGGGTAGAAAGCTGACTGTGCCTCAGCAGGGATGGAGAGCTGACTGTGCCTGACCAAGAGTGGGGAGCTAAGTGTGCCTGTCCAGGCATGGTCAGCTGATTGTGACAGACCAGGAGTGGAGAGCTGATTGTGTGTCTCCAGGAGTACAGAGTTGGCTGTGAATGTAATGGGGTGGAGAGCAGAGTCTGCCTGACCACGGGTTGACAGCTGATGGTGCCTGTCACGGACTGGGGAGCTGACTGTGACTGACCAGAGGTGGGGAGCGCATTGCGCCTGTCCAGGGGTGGAGAGCTCATTGTGCTTGTCCAGGAGTGGAGAGCTGACTGTGCCTGTCCAGGAGTGGAGAGCTGACTGTGCCTGTCCAGGAGAGGAGAGCAGACTGTACCTGTCCAGGAGTGAAAAGCTGACTGTGCCTGCCCAGCGGTGGACAACAGACTGTGTCTGTCCAGGATTGGAGAGCTGGCTGTGCCTGTCCAGTGGTGGAGCGCTGACTCTGCGTGTCCAGCAGTGGAGGGCTGACAGTGCCTGTCCAGCAGTAGAGAGCTGACTGTGTCTGTCCAGGAGTGCAGACCTGACTGTTGCTGCCCAGGTATGTATAGCTGACTGTCCCTGTCCAGGGAATAAGAGCTGACTGTGCCTGAGCAGGTGGTGGGCTCTTTGTATCTGTACAGGTGTGGAGAGCGGACTGTGCCTGTCCAGGAGTGGAGAGCTGACTGTGCTTGTCCAGGAGTTGAGAGCTGACCCTGCCTGTCCAGGAGGGAGAGCTAACTCAGCCTGTTCAGCAGTGCAGAGCTGACTCTGCTTGTCCAGGGGTAGAGAGCTAACTGTGCGTCTCCAGGAATGGAGAGCTAACTGTGCCTGTCCAGATGTGCAGAGCTAACTGTGCCTGTCCAGGAGAGCAGGGCTGACTGTGCCTGTACAGGAGTGGAGAACTAAATGTGCCTGTCCAGGAGTGGAGAGCTGAATGTGCCTTTCCAGCAGTGGAGAGCTGATTCTGCCTATCCAGGGAAGGAGAAGAGACTGTGCCTGTCCAAGACTGAGAACTGACTGTGCCTCTCCAGGAGTGCAGATCTGACAGTGCCTGTCCAGGAGTGGAGAGCTGATGGTGCCTGACAAGGAGTGGAGAGCTGACGGTGACTGACCAGGAGTGGAGAGCTGACTGTGCCTGTCCAGGAGTGCAGAGCTGACTGTGCCTGTCCAGGAGTGCAAAGATGACTGTACCTGTCCAGGAGAGGTAAGGTGACTGTGCCTGACCAGGAGTGGAGAGCACACTGTGCGTCTCCAGGAATGGAGAGTTGACTGCTCACCTCCAGGAATGGAAAGCTGCCTGTGCCTGTCCAGGAGAGCAGAGCTGACTGTGCCTGACCAGGAGCTGACTGTGCCTCACCAGGGGTGGAGGATTGACAGTGCCGGTACAGGAGTGGAGAGCTGAAAGTGCCTGTCCAGGAGTGCAGAGCTGACTGTGCCTGTCCAGGAGTGGAGAGCAGACTGTGCCTGTCCAGGATTGGAGAGCTGACTGTGCCTGTCAAGGAGCGGTGAGCTGACTGCGCCTATGCAGGAGTGCAGAGCTGACTGTGCCTGTCCAGGAGTGGAGAGCTGACTGTGCCTGTCCAGGAGTGAAGAGCTGACTCAGCCTGTCCTGGAATGCAGAGCTGACCTTGCCTGTCCAGGAGTGGAGAGCTGACAGTGCCTGACAAGGAGTGGAGAGCTGACTGTGACTGACCAAGAGTGGAGAGCTGACTGTGCCTGTCCAGGAGTGGAGAGCTGACTGTGCCTGTCCAGGAGTGGAGAGCTAACTGAGCCTGGTCAGGAGTGGAGAGCTGGCTCTTCCTGTGCAGGTGTAGAGACCTGACTGTGCATGCCCAAAAGCAGAGAGCTGACTGTGACTGACCAGGAGTGGAGAGCTGACTGTGCCTGTCCAGGAGTGGAGAGCTGACTGTGCCTGTCCAGGAGTGGAGAGCTGACTGTGCCTGTCCAATAGTGAAGAGCTGACTGAGCCTGTCCAGGAGTGCAGTGCTGACTCTGCTTTCCCAGGAGTGAAGAGCTGACTGAGATTGTCCTGGAGTCCAGAGCTCACAATGCCGGTCCAGTAGTGGAGAGCTGACAGTTCCTGTCCAGGAGTGGAGAGCTGATTGTGTGTCTCCAGGAGTGCAGAGCTGGCTGTGACTGTAATGGGGTGGAGAGCAGACGCTGCCTGACCACAGACTGACAGCTGATGTTGCCTGTCACGGACTGGGAAGCTGACTGTGACTGACCAGTGGTGGGGAGCGCTTTGCACCTGACCAGGGGTGGAGAGCTCATTGTGCCTGTCCAGGAGTGGAGAGCTAACTGTGCCTGTCCAGGAGTGGAGAGCTGACTGTGCCTGTCCAGGACTGGAGAGCTAACTGCGCCTGTCCAGGATTGGAGAGCAGACTGTACCTGTCCAGGAGTGAAGAGCTGACTGTGCCTGCCCAGGGGTGGACAACAGACTGTGTCTGTCCAGCATTGGACAGCTGGCTGTGCCTGTCCAGTGGTGGAGCGTTGATTCTGCCTGCCCAGTAGTGGAGGGCTGACAGTGCCTGTCCAGCAGTAGAGAGCTGACTCTGTCTGTCCAGGAGTGCAGAACTGACTGTTCCTGCCCAGGTGTGTATAGCTCACTGTCCTTGTCCAGGGGATAAGAGCTGACTGTGCCTGAGCAGGTGGAGGGCTCATTGTATCTGTACAGGATTGGAGAGCGGACTGTGCATGTCCAGGAGTGCAGAGCTGACTGTGCCTGTCCAGGAGTGGAGAGCTGACAGTACCTGTCCAGGAGTGGAGAGCTAGCTGAGCCTGTTCAGGAGTGCAGAGCTGACTCTGCCTGTCCAGGTGTAGAGAGCTGACAGTGTATGCCCAAAAGCGGAGAGCTGACTGTGCCTGACCAGGAGTGGAGAGCTGACTGTGCTTGTCCAGGAGTGGAGAGCTGACTGTGCCTCTCCAGGAGTGCAGAGCTGACAGTGCCTGTCCAGTAGCGGAGAGCTGACTGTGCCTGTCCAGGCATGGTCAGCTGACTGTAACTGATCAGCAGTGGAGAGCTGATTGTGCAACTCCAGGAGTGCAGAGCTGGCTGTGAGTGTAATGGGGTGGAGGGCAGACTCTGCCTGACCACGGGTTGACAGCTGATGGTGCCTGTCACGGACTGGGGAGCTGACTGTGACTGATCAGTGGTGGGCAACACATTGCGCCTGTCCTGGGGTGGAGAGCTCATTGTGCCTGTCCAGGAGTGGAGAGCTGACTGTGCCTGTCCAGGAGTGGAGAGCTGACTGTGCCTGTCCAGGAGTGCAGTGCTGACTCTGCTTTCCCAGGAGTGAAGAGCTGACTGAGATTGTCCTGGAGTCCAGAGCTCACAATGCCTGTCCAGTAGTGGAGAGCTGACAGTTCCTGTCCAGGAGTGGAGAGCTGATTGTGTGTCTCCAAGAGTGCAGAGCTGGCTGTGACTGTAATGGGGTGGAGAGCAGACGCTGCCTGACCACAGGCTGACAGCTGATGTTGCCTGTCACGGACTGGGAAACTGACTGTGCCTGTCCAGGAGTGCAGAGGTGATCGTACCTGTCAACGAGTGCAGAGCTCACTATGCCTGTCATTGGGTGGAAAGCTGAATGTGCGACTCAAGGAGTTCACAGCTGACTGTGCCTCACCAAGAGGGCAGAGCTGACTGTGCCTCTCCAGGAGTGGAGAGATGAATGTGCGACTCCAGGAGTTCAGATCTGACTGTGCCTGTCATAGGGTAGAAAGCTGACTGTGCCTCAGCAGGGATGGAGAGCTGACTGTGCCTGACCAAGAGTGGGGAGCTAAGTGTGCCTGTCCAGGCATGGTCAGCTGATTGTGACAGACCAGGAGTGGAGAGCTGATTGTGTGTCTCCAGGAGTACAGAGTTGGCTGTGAATGTAATGGGGTGGAGAGCAGAGTCTGCCTGACCACGGGTTGACAGCTGATGGTGCCTGTCACGGACTGGGGAGCTGACTGTGACTGACCAGAGGTGGGGAGCGCATTGCGCCTGTCCTGGGGTGGAGAGCTCATTGTGCCTGTCCAGGAGTGGAGAGCTGACTGTGCCTGTCCAGGAGTGGAGAGCTGACTGTGCCTGTCCAGGAGTGCAGTGCTGACTCTGCTTTCCCAGGAGTAAAGAGCTGACTGAGATTGTCCTGGAGTCCAGAGCTCACAATGCCTGTCCAGTAGTGGAGAGCTGACAGTTCCTGTCCAGGAGTGGAGAGCTGATTGTGTGTCTCCAAGAGTGCAGAGCTGGCTGTGACTGTAATGGGGTGGAGAGCAGACGCTGCCTGACCACAGGCTGACAGCTGATGTTGCCTGTCACGGACTGGGAAACTGACTGTGCCTGTCCAGGAGTGCAGAGGTGATCGTACCTGTCAACGAGTGCAGAGCTCACTATGCCTGTCATTGGGTGGAAAGCTGAATGTGCGACTCAAGGAGTTCACAGCTGACTGTGCCTCACCAAGAGGGCAGAGCTGACTGTGCCTCTCCAGGAGTGGAGAGATGAATGTGCGACTCCAGGAGTTCAGATCTGACTGTGCCTGTCATAGGGTAGAAAGCTGACTGTGCCTCAGCAGGGATGGAGAGCTGACTGTGCCTGACCAAGAGTGGGGAGCTAAGTGTGCCTGTCCAGGCATGGTCAGCTGATTGTGACAGACCAGGAGTGGAGAGCTGATTGTGTGTCTCCAGGAGTGCAGAGTTGGCTGTGAATGTAATGGGGTGGAGAGCAGAGTCTGCCTGACCACGGGTTGACAGCTGATGGTGCCTGTCACGGACTGGGGAGCTGACTGTGACTGACCAGAGGTGGGGAGCGCATTGCGCCTGTCCTGGGGTGGAGAGCACATTGTGCCTGTCCAGGAGTGGAGAGCTGACTGTGCCTGTCCAGGAGTGGAGAGCTGACTGTGCCTGTCCAGGAGTGCAGTGCTGACTCTGCTTTCCCAGGAGTAAAGAGCTGACTGAGATTGTCCTGGAGTCCAGAGCTCACAATGCCTGTCCAGTAGTGGAGAGCTGACAGTTCCTGTCCAGGAGTGGAGAGCTGATTGTGTGTCTCCAAGAGTGCAGAGCTGGCTGTGACTGTAATGGGGTGGAGAGCAGACGCTGCCTGACCACAGGCTGACAGCTGATGTTGCCTGTCACGGACTGGGAAGCTGACTGTGACTGACCAGTGGTGGGGAGCGCTTTGCACCTGACCAGGGGTGGAGAGCTCATTGTGCCTGTCCAGGAGTGGAGAGCTAACTGTGCCTGTCCAGGAGTAGGGAGCTGACTGTGCCTGACCAGGAGTGGAGAGCTGACTGTGCCTGTCCAGGACTGGAGAGCTAACTGCGCCTGTCCAGGATTGGAGAGCAGACTGTACCTGTCCAGGAGTGAAGAGCTGACTGTGCCTGCCCAGGGGTGGACAACAGACTATGTCTGTCCAGGATTGGAGAGCTGGCTGTGCTTGTTCAGTGGTGGAGCATTGATGCTGCCTGTTCAGCAGTGGAGGGCTGACAGTGCCTGTCCAGCAGTAGAGAACTGACTGGGTCTGTCCAGGAGTGCAGACCTGACTATTCCTGCCCAGGGGTGTACAGCTGACTGTCCCTGTCCAGGGGTGAAGAGCTGACTGTGCCTGAGCTGGTGGAGGGCTCATTGTATCTGTAAAGGAGTGGAGAGCGGACCGTGCATGTCCAGGAGTGCAGAACTGACTGTGCCTGTCCAGGAGTGGAGAGCTGAATGTGCCTGTCCAGGAGTGCAGAACTGACTGTGCCTGTCCAGGAGTGGAGAGCTGACTGTGCCTGTCCAGGAGTGCAGAGCTGACTGTGCCTGCCCAGAAGTGATAAGCTGACTGTGCCTGTCCAGGAGTGCAGAGCTGACTGAGTCTGTCCTGGAGTGCAGAGCTGACTGTAAGTACCCAATAGTGGTAATCTCAATATGCCTGTCCAGAAGTGGAGAGCTGACTGTGCCTCTCCAGGAGTGGAGAGCTGACTCTGCCTATCCAGAGGAGAAGAGACTGTGCCTGTACAGGAGTGGAGAGCTGACTGTGCCTGTCCAGCAGTAGAGAGCTGACTCTGTCTGTCCAGGAGTGCAGAACTGACTGTTCCTGCCCAGGTGTGTATAGCTCACTGTCCTTGTCCAGGGGATAAGAGCTGACTGTGCCTGAGCAGGTGGAGGGCTCATTGTATCTGTACAGGATTGGAGAGCGGACTGTGCATGTCCAGGAGTGCAGAGCTGACTGTGCCTGTCCAGGAGTGGAGAGCTGACAGTACCTGTCCAGGAGTGGAGAGCTAGCTGAGCCTGTTCAGGAGTGCAGAGCTGACTCTGCCTGTCCAGGTGTAGAGAGCTGACAGTGTATGCCCAAAAGCGGAGAGCTGACTGTGCCTGACCAGGAGTGGAGAGCTGACTGTGCTTGTCCAGGAGTGGAGAGCTGACTGTGCCTCTCCAGGAGTGCAGAGCTGACAGTGCCTGTCCAGTAGCGGAGAGCTGACTGTGCCTGTCCAGGCATGGTCAGCTGACTGTAACTGATCAGCAGTGGAGAGCTGATTGTGCAACTCCAGGAGTGCAGAGCTGGCTGTGAGTGTAATGGGGTGGAGGGCAGACTCTGCCTGACCACGGGTTGACAGCTGATGGTGCCTGTCACGGACTGGGGAGCTGACTGTGACTGACCAGTGGTGGGGAACACATTGCGCCTGTCCTGGGGTGGAGAGCTCATTGTGCCTGTCCAGGAGTGGAGAGCTGACTGTGCCTGTCCAGGAGTGGAGAGCTGACTGTGCCTGTCCAGGAGTGCAGTGCTGACTCTGCTTTCCCAGGAGTGAAGAGCTGACTGAGATTGTCCTGGAGTCCAGAGCTCACAATGCCTGTCCAGTAGTGGAGAGCTGACAGTTCCTGTCCAGGAGTGGAGAGCTGATTGTGTGTCTCCAAGAGTGCAGAGCTGGCTGTGACTGTAATGGGGTGGAGAGCAGACGCTGCCTGACCACAGGCTGACAGCTGATGTTGCCTGTCACGGACTGGGAAACTGACTGTGCCTGTCCAGGAGTGCAGAGGTGATCGTACCTGTCAACGAGTGCAGAGCTCACTATGCCTGTCATTGGGTGGAAAGCTGAATGTGCGACTCAAGGAGTTCACAGCTGACTGTGCCTCACCAAGAGGGCAGAGCTGACTGTGCCTCTCCAGGAGTGGAGAGATGAATGTGCGACTCCAGGAGTTCAGATCTGACTGTGCCTGTCATAGGGTAGAAAGCTGACTGTGCCTCAGCAGGGATGGAGAGCTGACTGTGCCTGACCAAGAGTGGGGAGCTAAGTGTGCCTGTCCAGGCATGGTCAGCTGATTGTGACAGACCAGGAGTGGAGAGCTGATTGTGTGTCTCCAGGAGTACAGAGTTGGCTGTGAATGTAATGGGGTGGAGAGCAGAGTCTGCCTGACCACGGGTTGACAGCTGATGGTGCCTGTCACGGACTGGGGAGCTGACTGTGACTGACCAGAGGTGGGGAGCGCATTGGGCCTGTCCTGGGGTGGAGAGCTCATTGTGCCTGTCCAGGAGTGGAGAGCTGACTGTGCCTGTCCAGGAGTGGAGAGCTGACTGTGCCTGTCCAGGAGTGCAGTGCTGACTCTGCTTTCCCAGGAGTAAAGAGCTGACTGAGATTGTCCTGGAGTCCAGAGCTCACAATGCCTGTCCAGTAGTGGAGAGCTGACAGTTCCTGTCCAGGAGTGGAGAGCTGATTGTGTGTCTCCAAGAGTGCAGAGCTGGCTGTGACTGTAATGGGGTGGAGAGCAGACGCTGCCTGACCACAGGCTGACAGCTGATGTTGCCTGTCACGGACTGGGAAACTGACTGTGCCTGTCCAGGAGTGCAGAGGTGATCGTACCTGTCAACGAGTGCAGAGCTCACTATGCCTGTCATTGGGTGGAAAGCTGAATGTGCGACTCAAGGAGTTCACAGCTGACTGTGCCTCACCAAGAGGGCAGAGCTGACTGTGCCTCTCCAGGAGTGGAGAGATGAATGTGCGACTCCAGGAGTTCAGATCTGACTGTGCCTGTCATAGGGTAGAAAGCTGACTGTGCCTCAGCAGGGATGGAGAGCTGACTGTGCCTGACCAAGAGTGGGGAGCTAAGTGTGCCTGTCCAGGCATGGTCAGCTGATTGTGACAGACCAGGAGTGGAGAGCTGATTGTGTGTCTCCAGGAGTGCAGAGTTGGCTGTGAATGTAATGGGGTGGAGAGCAGAGTCTGCCTGACCACGGGTTGACAGCTGATGGTGCCTGTCACGGACTGGGGAGCTGACTGTGACTGACCAGAGGTGGGGAGCGCATTGCGCCTGTCCTGGGGTGGAGAGCACATTGTGCCTGTCCAGGAGTGGAGAGCTGACTGTGCCTGTCCAGGAGTGGAGAGCTGACTGTGCCTGTCCAGGAGTGCAGTGCTGACTCTGCTTTCCCAGGAGTAAAGAGCTGACTGAGATTGTCCTGGAGTCCAGAGCTCACAATGCCTGTCCAGTAGTGGAGAGCTGACAGTTCCTGTCCAGGAGTGGAGAGCTGATTGTGTGTCTCCAAGAGTGCAGAGCTGGCTGTGACTGTAATGGGGTGGAGAGCAGACGCTGCCTGACCACAGGCTGACAGCTGATGTTGCCTGTCACGGACTGGGAAGCTGACTGTGACTGACCAGTGGTGGGGAGCGCTTTGCACCTGACCAGGGGTGGAGAGCTCATTGTGCCTGTCCAGGAGTGGAGAGCTAACTGTGCCTGTCCAGGAGTAGGGAGCTGACTGTGCCTGACCAGGAGTGGAGAGCTGACTGTGCCTGTCCAGGACTGGAGAGCTAACTGCGCCTGTCCAGGATTGGAGAGCAGACTGTACCTGTCCAGGAGTGAAGAGCTGACTGTGCCTGCCCAGGGGTGGACAACAGACTATGTCTGTCCAGGATTGGAGAGCTGGCTGTGCTTGTTCAGTGGTGGAGCATTGATGCTGCCTGTTCAGCAGTGGAGGGCTGACAGTGCCTGTCCAGCAGTAGAGAACTGACTGTGTCTGTCCAGGAGTGCAGACCTGACTATTCCTGCCCAGGGGTGTACAGCTGACTGTCCCTGTCCAGGGGTGAAGAGCTGACTGTGCCTGAGCTGGTGGAGGGCTCATTGTATCTGTAAAGGAGTGGAGAGCGGACCGTGCATGTCCAGGAGTGCAGAACTGACTGTGCCTGTCCAGGAGTGGAGAGCTGAATGTGCCTGTCCAGGAGTGCAGAACTGACTGTGCCTGTCCAGGAGTGGAGAGCTGACTGTGCCTGTCCAGGAGTGCAGAGCTGACTGTGCCTGCCCAGAAGTGATAAGCTGACTGTGCCTGTCCAGGAGTGCAGAGCTGACTGAGTCTGTCCTGGAGTGCAGAGCTGACTGTAAGTACCCAATAGTGGTAATCTCAATATGCCTGTCCAGAAGTGGAGAGCTGACTGTGCCTCTCCAGGAGTGGAGAGCTGACTCTGCCTATCCAGAGGAGAAGAGACTGTGCCTGTACAGGAGTGGAGAGCTGACTGTGCCTGTCCAGCAGTAGAGAGCTGACTCTGTCTGTCCAGGAGTGCAGAACTGACTGTTCCTGCCCAGGTGTGTATAGCTCACTGTCCTTGTCCAGGGGATAAGAGCTGACTGTGCCTGAGCAGGTGGAGGGCTCATTGTATCTGTACAAGATTGGAGAGCGGACTGTGCATGTCCAGGAGTGCAGAGCTGACTGTGCCTGTCCAGGAGTGGAGAGCTGACAGTACCTGTCCAGGAGTGGAGAGCTAGCTGAGCCTGTTCAGGAGTGCAGAGCTGACTCTGCCTGTCCAGGTGTAGAGAGCTGACAGTGTATGCCCAAAAGCGGAGAGCTGACTGTGCCTGACCAGGAGTGGAGAGCTGACTGTGCTTGTCCAGGAGTGGAGAGCTGACTGTGCCTCTCCAGGAGTGCAGAGCTGACAGTGCCTGTCCAGTAGCGGAGAGCTGACTGTGCCTGTCCAGGCATGGTCAGCTGACTGTAACTGATCAGCAGTGGAGAGCTGATTGTGCAACTCCAGGAGTGCAGAGCTGGCTGTGAGTGTAATGGGGTGGAGGGCAGACTCTGCCTGACCACGGGTTGACAGCTGATGGTGCCTGTCACGGACTGGGGAGCTGACTGTGACTGACCAGTGGTGGGGAACACATTGCGCCTGTCCTGGGGTGGAGAGCTCATTGTGCCTGTCCAGGAGTGGAGAGCTGACTGTGCCTGTCCAGGAGTGGAGAGCTGACTGTGCCTGTCCAGGAGTGCAGTGCTGACTCTGCTTTCCCAGGAGTGAAGAGCTGACTGAGATTGTCCTGGAGTCCAGAGCTCACAATGCCTGTCCAGTAGTGGAGAGCTGACAGTTCCTGTCCAGGAGTGGAGAGCTGATTGTGTGTCTCCAAGAGTGCAGAGCTGGCTGTGACTGTAATGGGGTGGAGAACAGACGCTGCCTGACCACAGGCTGACAGCTGATGTTGCCTGTCACGGACTGGGAAACTGACTGTGCCTGTCCAGGAGTGCAGAGGTGATCGTACCTGTCAACGAGTGCAGAGCTCACTATGCCTGTCATTGGGTGGAAAGCTGAATGTGCGACTCAAGGAGTTCACAGCTGACTGTGCCTCACCAAGAGGGCAGAGCTGACTGTGCCTCTCCAGGAGTGGAGAGATGAATGTGCGACTCCAGGAGTTCAGATCTGACTGTGCCTGTCATAGGGTAGAAAGCTGACTGTGCCTCAGCAGGGATGGAGAGCTGACTGTGCCTGACCAAGAGTGGGGAGCTAAGTGTGCCTGTCCTGGCATGGTCAGCTGATTGTGACAGACCAGGAGTGGAGAGCTGATTGTGTGTCTCCAGGAGTACAGAGTTGGCTGTGAATGTAATGGGGTGGAGAGCAGAGTCTGCCTGACCACGGGTTGACAGCTGATGGTGCCTGTCACGGACTGGGGAGCTGACTGTGACTGACCAGAGGTGGGGAGCGCATTGGGCCTGTCCTGGGGTGGAGAGCTCATTGTGCCTGTCCAGGAGTGGAGAGCTGACTGTGCCTGTCCAGGAGTGGAGAGCTGACTGTGCCTGTCCAGGAGTGCAGTGCTGACTCTGCTTTCCCAGGAGTAAAGAGCTGACTGAGATTGTCCTGGAGTCCAGAGCTCACAATGCCTGTCCAGTAGTGGAGAGCTGACAGTTCCTGTCCAGGAGTGGAGAGCTGATTGTGTGTCTCCAAGAGTGCAGAGCTGGCTGTGACTGTAATGGGGTGGAGAGCAGACGCTGCCTGACCACAGGCTGACAGCTGATGTTGCCTGTCACGGACTGGGAAACTGACTGTGCCTGTCCAGGAGTGCAGAGGTGATCGTACCTGTCAACGAGTGCAGAGCTCACTATGCCTGTCATTGGGTGGAAAGCTGAATGTGCGACTCAAGGAGTTCACAGCTGACTGTGCCTCACCAAGAGGGCAGAGCTGACTGTGCCTCTCCAGGAGTGGAGAGATGAATGTGCGACTCCAGGAGTTCAGATCTGACTGTGCCTGTCATAGGGTAGAAAGCTGACTGTGCCTCAGCAGGGATGGAGAGCTGACTGTGCCTGACCAAGAGTGGGGAGCTAAGTGTGCCTGTCCAGGCATGGTCAGCTGATTGTGACAGACCAGGAGTGGAGAGCTGATTGTGTGTCTCCAGGAGTGCAGAGTTGGCTGTGAATGTAATGGGGTGGAGAGCAGAGTCTGCCTGACCACGGGTTGACAGCTGATGGTGCCTGTCACGGACTGGGGAGCTGACTGTGACTGACCAGAGGTGGGGAGCACATTGCGCCTGTCCTGGGGTGGAGAGCACATTGTGCCTGTCCAGGAGTGGAGAGCTGACTGTGCCTGTCCAGGAGTGGAGAGCTGACTGTGCCTGTCCAGGAGTGCAGTGCTGACTCTGCTTTCCCAGGAGTAAAGAGCTGACTGAGATTGTCCTGGAGTCCAGAGCTCACAATGCCTGTCCAGTAGTGGAGAGCTGACAGTTCCTGTCCAGGAGTGGAGAGCTGATTGTGTGTCTCCAAGAGTGCAGAGCTGGCTGTGACTGTAATGGGGTGGAGAGCAGACGCTGCCTGACCACAGGCTGACAGCTGATGTTGCCTGTCACGGACTGGGAAGCTGACTGTGACTGACCAGTGGTGGGGAGCGCTTTGCACCTGACCAGGGGTGGAGAGCTCATTGTGCCTGTCCAGGAGTGGAGAGCTAACTGTGCCTGTCCAGGAGTAGGGAGCTGACTGTGCCTGACCAGGAGTGGAGAGCTGACTGTGCCTGTCCAGGACTGGAGAGCTAACTGCGCCTGTCCAGGATTGGAGAGCAGACTGTACCTGTCCAGGAGTGAAGAGCTGACTGTGCCTGCCCAGGGGTGGACAACAGACTATGTCTGTCCAGGATTGGAGAGCTGGCTGTGCTTGTTCAGTGGTGGAGCATTGATGCTGCCTGTTCAGCAGTGGAGGGCTGACAGTGCCTGTCCAGCAGTAGAGAACTGACTGTGTCTGTCCAGGAGTGCAGACCTGACTATTCCTGCCCAGGGGTGTACAGCTGACTGTCCCTGTCCAGGGGTGAAGAGCTGACTGTGCCTGAGCTGGTGGAGGGCTCATTGTATCTGTAAAGGAGTGGAGAGCGGACCGTGCATGTCCAGGAGTGCAGAACTGACTGTGCCTGTCCAGGAGTGGAGAGCTGAATGTGCCTGTCCAGGAGTGCAGAACTGACTGTGCCTGTCCAGGAGTGGAGAGCTGACTGTGCCTGTCCAGGAGTGCAGAGCTGACTGTGCCTGCCCAGAAGTGATAAGCTGACTGTGCCTGTCCAGGAGTGCAGAGCTGACTGAGTCTGTCCTGGAGTGCAGAGCTGACTGTAAGTACCCAATAGTGGTAATCTCAATATGCCTGTCCAGAAGTGGAGAGCTGACTGTGCCTCTCCAGGAGTGGAGAGCTGACTCTGCCTATCCAGAGGAGAAGAGACTGTGCCTGTACAGGAGTGGAGAGCTGACTGTGCCTGTCCAGCAGTAGAGAGCTGACTCTGTCTGTCCAGGAGTGCAGAACTGACTGTTCCTGCCCAGGTGTGTATAGCTCACTGTCCTTGTCCAGGGGATAAGAGCTGACTGTGCCTGAGCAGGTGGAGGGCTCATTGTATCTGTACAAGATTGGAGAGCGGACTGTGCATGTCCAGGAGTGCAGAGCTGACTGTGCCTGTCCAGGAGTGGAGAGCTGACAGTACCTGTCCAGGAGTGGAGAGCTAGCTGAGCCTGTTCAGGAGTGCAGAGCTGACTCTGCCTGTCCAGGTGTAGAGAGCTGACAGTGTATGCCCAAAAGCGGAGAGCTGACTGTGCCTGACCAGGAGTGGAGAGCTGACTGTGCTTGTCCAGGAGTGGAGAGCTGACTGTGCCTCTCCAGGAGTGCAGAGCTGACAGTGCCTGTCCAGTAGCGGAGAGCTGACTGTGCCTGTCCAGGCATGGTCAGCTGACTGTAACTGATCAGCAGTGGAGAGCTGATTGTGCAACTCCAGGAGTGCAGAGCTGGCTGTGAGTGTAATGGGGTGGAGGGCAGACTCTGCCTGACCACGGGTTGACAGCTGATGGTGCCTGTCACGGACTGGGGAGCTGACTGTGACTGACCAGTGGTGGGGAACACATTGCGCCTGTCCTGGGGTGGAGAGCTCATTGTGCCTGTCCAGGAGTGGAGAGCTGACTGTGCCTGTCCAGGAGTGGAGAGCTGACTGTGCCTGTCCAGGAGTGCAGTGCTGACTCTGCTTTCCCAGGAGTGAAGAGCTGACTGAGATTGTCCTGGAGTCCAGAGCTCACAATGCCTGTCCAGTAGTGGAGAGCTGACAGTTCCTGTCCAGGAGTGGAGAGCTGATTGTGTGTCTCCAAGAGTGCAGAGCTGGCTGTGACTGTAATGGGGTGGAGAACAGACGCTGCCTGACCACAGGCTGACAGCTGATGTTGCCTGTCACGGACTGGGAAACTGACTGTGCCTGTCCAGGAGTGCAGAGGTGATCGTACCTGTCAACGAGTGCAGAGCTCACTATGCCTGTCATTGGGTGGAAAGCTGAATGTGCGACTCAAGGAGTTCACAGCTGACTGTGCCTCACCAAGAGGGCAGAGCTGACTGTGCCTCTCCAGGAGTGGAGAGATGAATGTGCGACTCCAGGAGTTCAGATCTGACTGTGCCTGTCATAGGGTAGAAAGCTGACTGTGCCTCAGCAGGGATGGAGAGCTGACTGTGCCTGACCAAGAGTGGGGAGCTAAGTGTGCCTGTCCAGGCATGGTCAGCTGATTGTGACAGACCAGGAGTGGAGAGCTGATTGTGTGTCTCCAGGAGTACAGAGTTGGCTGTGAATGTAATGGGGTGGAGAGCAGAGTCTGCCTGACCACGGGTTGACAGCTGATGGTGCCTGTCACGGACTGGGGAGCTGACTGTGACTGACCAGAGGTGGGGAGCGCATTGCGCCTGTCCTGGGGTGGAGAGCTCATTGTGCCTGTCCAGGAGTGGAGAGCTGACTGTGCCTGTCCAGGAGTGGAGAGCTGACTGTGCCTGTCCAGGAGTGCAGTGCTGACTCTGCTTTCCCAGGAGTAAAGAGCTGACTGAGATTGTCCTGGAGTCCAGAGCTCACAATGCCTGTCCAGTAGTGGAGAGCTGACAGTTCCTGTCCAGGAGTGGAGAGCTGATTGTGTGTCTCCAAGAGTGCAGAGCTGGCTGTGACTGTAATGGGGTGGAGAGCAGACGCTGCCTGACCACAGGCTGACAGCTGATGTTGCCTGTCACGGACTGGGAAACTGACTGTGCCTGTCCAGGAGTGCAGAGGTGATCGTACCTGTCAACGAGTGCAGAGCTCACTATGCCTGTCATTGGGTGGAAAGCTGAATGTGCGACTCAAGGAGTTCACAGCTGACTGTGCCTCACCAAGAGGGCAGAGCTGACTGTGCCTCTCCAGGAGTGGAGAGATGAATGTGCGACTCCAGGAGTTCAGATCTGACTGTGCCTGTCATAGGGTAGAAAGCTGACTGTGCCTCAGCAGGGATGGAGAGCTGACTGTGCCTGACCAAGAGTGGGGAGCTAAGTGTGCCTGTCCAGGCATGGTCAGCTGATTGTGACAGACCAGGAGTGGAGAGCTGATTGTGTGTCTCCAGGAGTACAGAGTTGGCTGTGAATGTAATGGGGTGGAGAGCAGAGTCTGCCTGACCACGGGTTGACAGCTGATGGTGCCTGTCACGGACTGGGGAGCTGACTGTGACTGACCAGAGGTGGGGAGCGCATTGCGCCTGTCCTGGGGTGGAGAGCTCATTGTGCCTGTCCAGGAGTGGAGAGCTGACTGTGCCTGTCCAGGAGTGGAGAGCTGACTGTGCCTGTCCAGGAGTGCAGTGCTGACTCTGCTTTCCCAGGAGTAAAGAGCTGACTGAGATTGTCCTGGAGTCCAGAGCTCACAATGCCTGTCCAGTAGTGGAGAGCTGACAGTTCCTGTCCAGGAGTGGAGAGCTGATTGTGTGTCTCCAAGAGTGCAGAGCTGGCTGTGACTGTAATGGGGTGGAGAGCAGACGCTGCCTGACCACAGGCTGACAGCTGATGTTGCCTGTCACGGACTGGGAAACTGACTGTGCCTGTCCAGGAGTGCAGAGGTGATCGTACCTGTCAACGAGTGCAGAGCTCACTATGCCTGTCATTGGGTGGAAAGCTGAATGTGCGACTCAAGGAGTTCACAGCTGACTGTGCCTCACCAAGAGGGCAGAGCTGACTGTGCCTCTCCAGGAGTGGAGAGATGAATGTGCGACTCCAGGAGTTCAGATCTGACTGTGCCTGTCATAGGGTAGAAAGCTGACTGTGCCTCAGCAGGGATGGAGAGCTGACTGTGCCTGACCAAGAGTGGGGAGCTAAGTGTGCCTGTCCAGGCATGGTCAGCTGATTGTGACAGACCAGGAGTGGAGAGCTGATTGTGTGTCTCCAGGAGTACAGAGTTGGCTGTGAATGTAATGGGGTGGAGAGCAGAGTCTGCCTGACCACGGGTTGACAGCTGATGGTGCCTGTCACGGACTGGGGAGCTGACTGTGACTGACCAGAGGTGGGGAGCGCATTGCGCCTGTCCTGGGGTGGAGAGCTCATTGTGCCTGTCCAGGAGTGGAGAGCTGACTGTGCCTGTCCAGGAGTGGAGAGCTGACTGTGCCTGTCCAGGAGTGCAGTGCTGACTCTGCTTTCCCAGGAGTAAAGAGCTGACTGAGATTGTCCTGGAGTCCAGAGCTCACAATGCCGGTCCAGTAGTGGAGAGCTGACAGTTCCTGTCCAGGAGTGGAGAGCTGATTGTGTGTCTCCAAGAGTGCAGAGCTGGCTGTGACTGTAATGGGGTGGAGAGCAGACGCTGCCTGACCACAGGCTGACAGCTGATGTTGCCTGTCACGGACTGGGAAGCTGACTGTGACTGACCAGTGGTGGGGAGCGCTTTGCACCTGACCAGGGGTGGAGAGCTCATTGTGCCTGTCCAGGAGTGGAGAGCTAACTGTGCCTGTCCAGGAGTAGGGAGCTGACTGTGCCTGACCAGGAGTGGAGAGCTGACTGTGCCTGTCCAGGACTGGAGAGCTAACTGCGCCTGTCCAGGATTGGAGAGCAGACTGTACCTGTCCAGGAGTGAAGAGCTGACTGTGCCTGCCCAGGGGTGGACAACAGACTATGTCTGTCCAGGATTGGAGAGCTGGCTGTGCTTGTTCAGTGGTGGAGCATTGATGCTGCCTGTTCAGCAGTGGAGGGCTGACAGTGCCTGTCCAGCAGTAGAGAACTGACTGTGTCTGTCCAGGAGTGCAGACCTGACTATTCCTGCCCAGGGGTGTACAGCTGACTGTCCCTGTCCAGGGGTGAAGAGCTGACTGTGCCTGAGCTGGTGGAGGGCTCATTGTATCTGTAAAGGAGTGGAGAGCGGACCGTGCATGTCCAGGAGTGCAGAACTGACTGTGCCTGTCCAGGAGTGGAGAGCTGAATGTGCCTGTCCAGGAGTGCAGAACTGACTGTGCCTGTCCAGGAGTGGAGAGCTGACTGTGCCTGTCCAGGAGTGCAGAGCTGACTGTGCCTGCCCAGAAGTGATAAGCTGACTGTGCCTGTCCAGGAGTGCAGAGCTGACTGAGTCTGTCCTGGAGTGCAGAGCTGACTGTAAGTACCCAATAGTGGTAATCTCAATATGCCTGTCCAGAAGTGGAGAGCTGACTGTGCCTCTCCAGGAGTGGAGAGCTGACTCTGCCTATCCAGAGGAGAAGAGACTGTACCTGTACAGGAGTGGAGAGCTGACTGTGCCTGTCCAGGAGAGGAGAGCAGACTGTACCTGTCCAGGAGTGAAGAGCTGACTGTGCCTGCCCAGGGGTGGACAACAGACTGTGTCTGTCCAGGATTGGAGAGCTGGCTGTGCCTGTCCAGTGGTGGAGCATTGACTCTGGCAGTCCATCAGTGGAGGGCTGACAGTGCCTGTCCAGCAGCAGAGAGCTGACTGTGTCTGTCCAGTAGTGCAGACCTGACTGTTCCTGCCCAGGGGTGTACAGCTGACTGTCCCTGTCCAGGGGTGAAGAGCTGACTGTGCCTGAGCTGGTGGAGGGCTCAGTGAATCTGTACAGGAGTGGAGAGCGGACCGTGCATGTCCAGGAGTGCAGAACTGACTGTGCCTGTCCAGGAGTGGAGAGCTGAATGTGCCTGTCCTGGAGAGCAGAGCTGACTGTGCCTGTCCAGGAGTGCAGAGCTGACTGAGTCTGTCCTGGAGTGCAGAGCTGAATGTAAGTATCCAATAGTGGTAATCTCAATATGCCTGTCCAGGAGTGGAGAGCTGACTGTGCCTCTCCAGGAGTGGAGAGCTGACTCTGCCTATCCAGAGGAGGAAAAGAGACTGTGCCTGTACAGGAGTGGAGAGCTGACTGTGCCTGTCCAGGAGTGGAGAGCTGACTGTGCCTGTCCTGGAGTGCAGAGCTGATTTTGCCTGTGCAGGAATGGAGAGGTGACAGTGCCTGACAAGGAGTGGAGAGCTGACTGTGATTGACCACGAGAGGAGAGCTGACTGTGCCTGTCCAGGAGTGGAGAGCTGACTGTGCCTATCCAGGAGAGCAGATCTGACTGTGCCTCTCCAGGACTGGAGAGCTGACTGTACCTGTCCAGGAGTGGAGAGCTAACTGAGCCTGTTCAGGAGTGCAGAGCTGACTCTGACTGTCCAGGTGTAGAGAGCTGACAGTGCAGTCCCAAAAGCGGAGAGCTGACTGTGCCTGACCAAGAATGGAGACCTGACTGTGCCTGTCCAGGAATGCAGAGCTGACTGACCCTGTCCAGGGGTGGTGAGCTCACTGTGCCTGTCCAGGAGTGGAGAGCTGACGGTGCCTGTCCAGGAGAGCAGAGCTGACTGTGCCTGTCCTGGAGTGCAGAGCTGACTGAGCCTGTTTTGGAGTGCAGAATGACTGTACCTGTCCAGGAGTGGTAATCTCAATGTGCCTGTCCAGGAGTGGAGAGCTGACTGTGCCTGACCAGGAGCCGACTGTGCCTGACCAGGCGTGAAGGATTGACAGTGTCGATACTGGTGTGGAGAGCTGAATGTGCCTGTCCAGGTGTGCAGAGCTGACTGTGCCTGTCCAGGAGTGGAGAGCTGACTGTGCATCTCCAGGAATGCAGAGCTGACTGTGCCTGTCCAGGAGTGGAGAGCTGACTGCCTGACCAGGGGGGGAGAGCTGACTGTGCTTGACCATGGTGGAGGGCTGGCCGTGTCTGCACAGGAGTGGAGAGCTGACTGTGCCAGTCCAGGAGTGGAGAGCTGACTGCCTGTCCAGGAGAGGTGAGCTGCCAGTGTCTGTCCAGGAATGGAGAGCAGACTGTGCCCGTACAAGAATGGAGAACTGACTGTGCCTGTCCAGGAGTGCAGAGGTGACTGTGCCTGCCCAGGGGTGGACAACAGACTGTGTCTGTCCAGGATTGGATAGCTGGCTGTGCCTGTCCAGTGGTGGAGCATTGACTCTGCCTGTCCATCAGTGGAGGGCTGACAGTGCCTGTCCAGCAGCAGAGAGCTGACTGTGTCTGTCCAGCAGTGCAGACCTGACTGTTCCTGCCCAGGGGTGTACAGCTGACTGTCCCTGTCCAGGGGTGAAGAGCTGACTGTGCCTGAGCTGGTGGAGGGCTCATTGTATCTGTAAAGGAGTGGAGAGCGGACCGTGCATGTCCAGGAGTGCAGAACTGACTGTGCCTGTCCAGGAGTGGAGAGCTGAATGTGCCTGTCCTGGAGCGCAGAGCTGACTGTGCCTGTCCAGGAGTGCAGAGCTGACTGTGCCTGCCCAGAAGTGATAAGCTGACTGTGCCTGTCCAGGAGTGCAGAGCTGACTGAGTCTGTCCTAGAGTGCAGAGCTGACTGTAAGTACCCAATAGTGGTAATCTCAATATGCCTGTCCAGGAGTGGAGAGCTGACTGTGCCTCTCTAGGAGTGGAGAGCTGACTCTGCCTATCCAGAGGAGGAGAAGAGACTGTGCCTGTACAGGAGTGGAGAGCTGACTGTGCCTGTCCAGGAGTGGAGAGCTGACTCTGCCTGTCCAAGAAAGCAGAGATGACTTTGCCTACCCAGGAGTGGAGAGCTGACTATGACTGACCAAGAGTGGAGAGCTGACTGTGCCTGACCAGGAGTGGAGAGCTGACTGTGCCTGCCCAGGGGTGGACAACAGACTGTGTCTGTCCAGGATTGGATAGCTGGCTGTGCCTGTCCAGTGGTGGAGCATTGACTCTGCCTGTCCATCAGTGGAGGGCTGACAGTGCCTGTCCAGCAGCAGAGAGCTGACTGTGTCTGTCCAGCAGTGCAGACCTGACTGTTCCTGCCCAGGGGTGTACAGCTGACTGTCCCTGTCCAGGGGTGAAGAGCTGACTGTGCCTGAGCTGGTGGAGGGCTCATTGTATCTGTAAAGGAGTGGAGAGCGGACCGTGCATGTCCAGGAGTGCAGAACTGACTGTGCCTGTCCAGGAGTGGAGAGCTGAATGTGCCTGTCCTGGAGCGCAGAGCTGACTGTGCCTGTCCAGGAGTGCAGAGCTGACTGTGCCTGCCCAGAAGTGATAAGCTGACTGTGCCTGTCCAGGAGTGCAGAGCTGACTGAGTCTGTCCTAGAGTGCAGAGCTGACTGTAAGTACCCAATAGTGGTAATCTCAATATGCCTGTCCAGGAGTGGAGAGCTGACTGTGCCTCTCTAGGAGTGGAGAGCTGACTCTGCCTATCCAGAGGAGGAGAAGAGACTGTGCCTGTACAGGAGTGGAGAGCTGACTGTGCCTGTCCAGGAGTGGAGAGCTGACTCTGCCTGTCCAAGAAAGCAGAGATGACTTTGCCTACCCAGGAGTGGAGAGCTGACTATGACTGACCAAGAGTGGAGAGCTGACTGTGCCTGACCAGGAGTGGAGAGCTGACTGTGCCTATCCAGGAGAGCAGATCTGACTGTGCCTCTCCAGGAGTGGAGAGCTGACTGTACCTGTCCAGGAGTGGAGAGCTAACTGAGCCTGTTCAGGAGTGCAGAGCTGACTCTGCCTGTCCAGGTGTAGAGAGCTGACAGTGCAGGCCCAAAAGCGGAGAGCTGACTGTGCCTGACCAAGAATGGAGGGCTGACTGTGCCTGTCCAGGAATGCAGAGCTGACTGACCCTGTCCAGGGGTGGTGAGCTCATTGTGCCTGTCCAGGAGTGGACAGCTGACAGTGCCTGTCCAGGAGTGGAGAGATGACTGTGCCTGTCCAGGAGAGCAGAGCTGACTGTGCCTGTCCTGGAGTGCAGAGCTGACTGACCCTGTTTTGGAGTGGAGAGCTGACTGTACCTGTCCAGGAGTGGTAATCTCAGTGTGCCTGTCCAGGAGTGGAGAACGGACTGTGCCTGACAATGAGTGGAGAGCTGACTGTGCCTGTCCAGGAGTGGGGAGCTGGATGTGCCTGTCCAGGAGTGGAGAGCAGACTGTACCTGTACAGGAATGAATGTGCCAGTCCAGGAGCTGACTGTGCTTGACCAGGGGTGGAGGATTGACAGTGTCTGTACAGGACTGGAGAGATGAATGTGCCTGTCCAGGCATGGTCAGCTGACTATGACAGACCAGGAGTGGAGAGCTGACTGTGCCTGTCCAGGAGAGCAGAGCTGACTGTGACTGTCCAGGAGTGGAGAGCTGACTGTGCCTGTCCAGGAGAGGAGAGCTGACTGTGCCTGACAATAGTGAAGAGCTGACTGAGCCTGTCCTGGAGTGCAGAGGTGATTTTGCCTGTGCAGGAATGGAGAGGTGACAGTGCCTGATAAGGAGTGGAGAGCTGACTGTGATTGACCAAGAGAGGAGAGCTGACTGTGCCTGTCCAGGAGTGGAGAGCTGACTGTGCCTGTCCAGGAGAGGAGAGCTGACTGTGCCTGACAATAGTGAAGAGCTGACTGAGCCTGTCCTGGAGTGCAGAGGTGATTTTGCCTGTGCAGGAATGGAGAGGTGACAGTGCCTGATAAGGAGTGGAGAGCTGACTGTGATTGACCAAGAGAGGAGAGCTGACTGTGCCTGTCCAGGAGTGGAGAGCTGACTGTGCCTGTCCAGGAGAGGAGAGCTGACTGTGCCTGACAATAGTGAAGAGCTGACTGAGCCTGTCCTGGAGTGCAGAGGTGATTTTGCCTGTGCAGGAATGGAGAGGTGACAGTGCCTGATAAGGAGTGGAGAGCTGACTGTGATTGACCAAGAGAGGAGAGCTGACTGTGCCTGTCCAGGAGTGGAGAGTTGACTGTGCCTGTTCAGGAGTGGAGAGCTGAGTGTGCCTGTCCAGGAGTGCAGAGCTGACTGTGCCTTTCCAGAAGTGCAGACCTGACTGTGCCTGTTCAGGAGTGGAGAGCGGACTGTGCCTGTCCAGGAGAGCAGAGCTGACTGTGCCTTTCCAGGAGTGCAGAGCTGACTGTGACTGTCCAGGAGTGCAGAGCTCACTGTACTTGTCCAGGAGTGGTAATCTCAATGTGCCTGTCCAGGAGTGGAGAGCTGACTGTGCTTCTCCAGGAGTGGAGAGCTGAGTCTGCCTATCCAGGGGAGGAGAAGAGACTGTGCCTGTCCAAGAGTGGATAACTGACTGTGCTTCTCCAGGAGTGCAGGGCTGACAATGCCTGACCAGGAATGGAGAGCTGACAGTGCAAGTCCAGGAGTGGAGAGCTGACTGTGCCTGTCCAGGAGAGCAGAGCTGACTGTGACAGTCCAGGAGTGCAGAGCTGACTGAGCCTGTCCAAGAGTGCAGAGCTGACTGTACCTGTCCAGGAGTGGTAATCTCAATGTGCCTGTCCAGTGTGGAAAGCTGACTGTGCCTCTCCAAGAGTGGAGAGCTTACTCTGCCTATCCAGGGGAGGAGAAGAGACTGTGCCTGTCCAGGAGTGGAGAACTGACTGTGCCTCTCCACGAGTGCAGAGCTGACAGTGCCTGTCCAGTAGCGGAGAGCTGACTGTGCCTGTCAAGGAGTGAAGAGCTGACTGTGCCTGTGCAGGCATGGTCAGCTGACTGTGACTGACCAGGAGTGGAGAGCTGAATGTGCCTGTCCAGGTGTGCAGAGCTGACTGTGCCTGTCCAGGAGAGGAGTGCTGACTGTGCCTGTCCAGGAGTGCAGAGCTAACTGAGCCTGTTCAGGAGTGCAGAGCTGACTCTACCTCTCCAGGTGTAGAGAGCTGACTGTGAATGCCCAAAAGCAGAGAGCTGACTGCGCCTGACCAGGAGTGGAGAGCTGACTGTGCCTGTCCAGGAATGAAGAGCTGACTCTGCTTGCCCAGGAGTGAAGAGCTGACTGAGATTGTCCTGGAGTCCAGAACTGACTGTGCCTCTCCAGGATTGCAGAGCTGACAGTGCCTGTCCAGTAATGGAGAGCTGACAGTGCATGTACAGGAATGGAGAGCGGACTGTCCCTGTCCAGGAGTGCAGAGCTGACTGTGCCTGACCAGGAGTGATAAGATGACCGTGCCTGACCAGGAGTGGAGAGCTGAAAATGCCTGACAAGGGGTGGAGAGCTGACTGTGACTTTCCAGCGTTGGAGAGCTGACTGTGCCTGTCCAGCAGTGGAGAGCTGACTGTGAATCTCTAGGAATGGAGAACTGAATGTGCTTGACCAGGAATGGGGAGTTGACTATGCCTGACAAGGAGTGGAGAGCTGACTGTGCCTGTCCAGTGTTGGAGAGCTCACTGCCTGCCCAGGAGGGAAAGCTGACTTGCTGCCTATGAGTGGAGAGCTGACTGTGCTGCCCCATGAGTGGAGAACTGACTGTGCCTGTCCAGGAGTGCAGAGCTGACTGTGCCTGTCCAGTGTTGCAGAGCTCACTGCCTGCCCAGGAGGGAAAGCTGACTTGCTGCCTATGAGTGGAGAGCTGACTGTGCTGCCCCATGAGTGGAGAACTGATTGTGCCTGTCCAGGAGTGAAGAGCTGACTGTGCCGGCCCAGAAGTGATAAGCTGACTGTGCCTGTCCAGGAGTCGAGAGCGGTCTTTGACTCTCCAGGAGTGGAGAGCTGACTGTGCCTGTCCAGGAGTGGAGAGCTAACTGTGAATCTCTAGGAATGGAGAACTGACTGTGCCTGACCAGGAATGGAGAGCAGACAGTGCCTGTCCAGGATGCAGAGATGACTGTGCCTGACCAGGATTGCAGAGCTGACTGTGCCTGCCCAGAAGTGATAAGCTGACTGTGCCTGTCCAGGAGTCGAGAGCGGTCTGTGACTCTCCAGGAGTGGAGAGCTGACTGTGCCTGTCCAGGAGTGGAGAGCTAACAGTGAATCTCTAGGAATGGAGAACTGACTGTGCCTGACCAGGAATGGAGAGCAGACAGTGCCTGTCCAGGATGCAGAGATGACTGTGCCTGACCAGGATTGCAGAGCTGACTGTGCCAGTCATGGGGTGGAGAGCTCACTGTGCCTGAGCAGTGGCAGACAGCTGACTGGGCCTGCCCAGGAGTGGGGAGCGGACTGTGCCTGACCAGGGATTGACAGATGATTGTGCCTGTCAAGGATGGGGAGCTGACTATGACTGACCAGTGGTGAAGAACTGATTGTGCCTGTCCAGGGGTGGAGAGCTCACCGTGCCTATCAAGGACTGGAGAGATGACTGTGTCTGGCCAGGAATGGAGAGCTGACAGCCACTGTCCAGGACTGGAGAGCAGACTGTGCCTGACCAGGATTGAAGAGCTGACTGTGCCTGACCAGGAGTGGAGAGCTGACTGTGCCTGTTCAGGAGTGGAGAGCTGAGTGTGCCTGTCCAGGAGTGGTAAGCTGACTGTGCCTGACCAGGAGTGGAGAGCTGTCTGTGCGCCTCCAGGAATGCAGAGCTGACTGTGCCTGTCCAGGAGTGCAGAGCGGACTGGCTGTCCAGGAGTGCACAGTTGACTGTGCCTGTCATTGTGTGGAGAGCTAAATGTGCCTGCGCAGGTGTGGAGAGCTGACTGTGCCTGTCCAGTAGTGGAGAGCTGACTGTGCCGGTCAAGGAGTGTAGAGCTGACTGTGCCTGTCCACGACTGGAGAGCAAAATGTGTCTGACCAGGATTGAGGAGCTGACTGTGCCTGACCAGGAGTGGAGAGCTGACTGTGCCTGTTCAGGAGTGGAGAGCTGAGTGTGCCTGTCCAGGAGTGCAGAGTTGATTGTGCCTGTCCAGGAGTGGTAAGCTGACTGTGCCTGACCAGGAGTGGAGAGCTGTCTGTGCGCCTCCAGGAATGTAGAGCTGACTGTGTCTGTCCAGGAGTGCAGAGCGGACTGCCTGTCCAGGAGTGCACAGTTGACTGTGCCTGTCATTGGGTGGAGAGCTAAATGTGCCTGCGCAGGTGTGGAGAGCTGACTGTGCCTGTCCAGGAGTGTAGACCTGACTGTGCCTGTCCAGGAGTGTAGAGCTGACTGTGCCTGTCCAGGTGCAGAGAGCTGACAGTGCATGCACAAAAGCGGAGAGCTGACTGTGCCCGACCAGGAGTGGAGAGCTGACTGCCTGTCCAGGAGTGCAGAGCTGATTGTGCCTGACCAGGAGTGGAGAGCTGACTGTGCATCTCCAGGAATGCAGAGCTGACGGTGCCTGTCCAAGAGTGGAGAGCTATCTGTGCCTGTCCAGGAGTGGAGAGCTGACTGCCTGACCGGGGGGGGGGGAGAGCTGACTGTGCTTGACCATGGTGGAGGGCTGGCCGTGTCTGCACAGGTGTGGAGAGCTAACTGTGCCTGTCCAGGAGTGGAGAGCAGACTGTGTCCAGTAGTGGAGAGCTGACTGTACCGGTCCAGGAGTGTAGAGCTGATGTGCGTCTCCAGGAATGGAGAGCTGACTGTGCCTGTTCAAGTGTGCAGAGCTAACAGTGCCTGTCCAGGAGAGCAGATCTGACTGTGCCTGTACAGGAGTGGAGATCTCAATGTGCTTGTCCAGGAGTGGAGAGCTGACTCTGCCTATCCAGGAGAGAAGAGACTGTGCCTGTCCAGAGGTGGATAACTGACTGTGCTTCTCCAGGAGTGGAGAGCTGACAGTGCCTGTCAAGGAGTGGAGAGCGGACTGTGCCTGTCCAGGAGAGCAGAGCTGACTGTGCCTTTCCAGGAGTGCAGAGCTGACTGTGACTGTCCAGGAGTGGAAAACTGACTGTGCCTCTCCAGGAGTGGAGAGCTGACTCTGCCTATCCAGGGGAGGAGAAGAGACTGTGCCTGTCCAAGAGTTGATAACTGACTGTGCTTCTCCAGGAGTGCAGGGCTGACAATGCCTGACCAGGAATGGACAGCTGACAGTGCAAGTCCAGGAGTGGAGAGCTGACTGTGCCTGTCCAGGAGTGCAGAGCTGACTGTACCAGTCCAGGAGTGGTAATCTCAATGCGCCTGTCCAGGAGTGGAAAGCTGACGGTGCCTCTCCAGGAGTGGAGAGCTGACTCTGCCTATCCAGGGGAGGAGAAGAGACTGTGCCTGTCCAGGAGTGGAGAACTGACTGTGCCTGCCCAGGAGTGAAGAGCTGACTGTGCCTGTCCAGTAGCGGAGAGCTGACTGTGACTGACCAGGAGTGAAGAGCTGACTGTGCCTGTCCAGGCATGGTTAGCTGACTGTGACTGACCAGGAGTGGAGAGCTGATTGTGCGTCTCCAGGAGTGCAGAGCTGGCTCTGACTGTAATGGGGTGGAGAGCAGACTCTGCCTGACCACGGGTTGACAGCTGATGGTGCCTGTCACGGACTGGGGAGCTGAATGTGACTGACCAGTGGTGGGGAGCGCATTGCGCCTGTTCAGGGGTGGAGAGCTCATTGTGCCTGTCCAGGAGTGGAGAGCTGACTGTGCCGGTCCAGGAGTGTAGTGCTGACTGTGCCTCTCCAGGAGTGTAGAGCTGACTCTGCCTGTCCAGGTGCAGAGAGCTGACTCTGCCTGTCCAGGTGCAGAGAGCTGACTGTGCCTGCCCAGGAGTGGAGAGCTGACTGTGCCTGTCCAGCAGTGGAGAGCTGATGTGCGTCTCCAGGAATGGAGAGCTAACTGTGCCTGTCCAAGTGTGCAGAGCTGACTGCTTGTCCAGGACTGCAGAGCTGACTGTGCCTGTCCAGATGTGCAGAGCTAACAGTGCCTGTCCAGGAGAGCAGAGCTGGCTGTGCCTGTACAGGAGTGGAGAGCTCAATGTGCTTGTCCAGGAGTGGAGAGCTGACTCTGCCTATCCTGGGGAGGAGGAGACTGTGCCTGTCCAGAGGTGGATAACTGACTGTGCTTCTCCAGGAGTGGAAAGCTGACAGTGCCTGTCCAGGAGTGGAGAGCGGACTGTGCCTGTCCAGGAGAGCAGAGCTGACTGTGCCTTTCCAGGAGTGCAGAGCTGACTGTGACTGTCCAGGAGTGCAGAGCTCACTGTACTTGTCCAGGAGTGGTAATCTCAATGTGCCTGTCCAGGAGTGGAGAGCTGACTGTGCCTCTCCAGGAGTGGAGAGCTGACTCTGCCTATCCAGGGGAGGAGAAGAGACTGTGCCTGTCCAAGAGTGGATAACTGACTGTGCTTCTCCAGGAGTGCACGGCTGACAATGCCTGACCAGGAATGGAGAGCTGACAGTGCAAGTCCAGGAGTGGAGAGCTGACTGTGCCTGTCCAGGAGAGCAGAGCTGACTGAGCCTGTCCAGGAGTGCAGAGCTGACTGTACCAGTCCAGGAGTGGTAATCTCAATGTGCCTGTCCAGGATTGGAAAGCTGACTGTGCCTCTCCAGGAGTGGAGCGCTGACTCTGCCTATCCAGGGGAGGAGAAGAGACTGTGCCTGTCCAGGAGTGGAGAACTGACTGTGCCTCTCCACGAGTGCAGAGCTGACAGTGCCTGTCCAGTAGTGGAGCGCTGACTGTGCCTGTCCAGGAGTGAAGAGCTGACTGTGCCTGTCCAGGCATGGTCAGCTGACTGTGACTGACCAGGAGTGGAGAGCTGATTGTGCGTCTCCAGGAGTGCAGAGCTGGCTGTGACTGTAATGGGGTGGAGAGCAGACTCTGCCTGACCACAGGTTGACAGCTGATGGTGCCTGTCACGGACTGGGGAGCTGAATGTGACTGACCAGTGGTGGGGAGCGCATTGCACCTGTTCAGGGGTGGAGAGCTCATTGTGCCTGTCCAGAAGTGGAGAGCTGACTGTGCCTGTCCAGGAGTGGAGAGCTGACTGTGACTTTCCAGGAGTGCAGAGCTGGCGGTGCCTGTCCAGGAGTGCAGAGCTGACTGTGCCTGCCCAGAAGTGATAAGCTGACTGTGCCTGTCCAGGAGTGCAGAGCTGACTGAGCCTGTCCTGGAGTGCAGAGCTGACTGTAAGTATCCAATAGTGGTAATCTCAATATGCCTGTCCAGGAGTGGAGAGCTGACTGTGCCTCTCCAGGAGTGGAGAGCTGACACTGCCTATCCAGATGAGGAGAAGAGACTGTGCCTGTACAGGAGTGGAGAGCTGACTGTGCCTGTCCAGGAGTGGAGAGCTGACTATGACTGACCAAGAGTGGAGAGCTGACTGTGCCTGTCCAGGAGTGGAGAGCTGACTGCGCCTGTCCAGGAGTGGAGAGCTGACTGTGCCTGTCCAGGAGTGGAGAGATGACTGTGCCTGTCCAGCAGTGAAGACCTGACTGTGCTTGTCCAGGAGTGGCAAGCTGACTGTGCCTGACCAGGAGTGGAGAGCTGACTCTGCCTATCCAGAGGAGGAGGAGACTGTGCCTGTACAGGAGTGTACAGCTGACTGTGCCTGTCCAGGAGTGGAGAGCTGACTGTGCCTGTCCAAGAAAGCAGAGCTGACTTTGCCTACCCAGGAGTGGAGAGCTGACTATGACTGACCAAGAGTGGAGAGCTGACTGTGCCTGTCCAGGAGTGGAGAGCTGACTGTGCCTGTCCAAGAATGAAGAGCTGACTGAGCCTGTCCTGGAGTGCAGAGCTGATTTTGCCTGTGCAGGAATGGAGAGGTGACAGTGCCTGACAAGGAGTGGACAGCTGACTGTGATTGACCAAGAGAGGAGAGCTGACTGTGCCTGTGCAGGAGTGGAGAGCTGACTTTACCTGTCCAGAAGTGGAGAGCTAACTGAGCCTGTTCAGGAGTGCAGAGCTTAGTCTGCCTGTCCAGGTGTAGAGAGCTGACAATGCAGGCCCAAAAGCGGAGAGCTGACTGTGCATGACCAAGAATGGAGAGCTGACTGTGCCTGTCGAGGAATGCAGAGCTGACTGACCCTGTCCAGGGGTGGTGAGCTCACTGTGCCTGTCCAGGAGTGGAGAGCTGACAGTGCCTGTCCAGGAGAGCAGAGCTGACTGAGCCTGTTTTGGAGTGCAGAGCTGACTGTACCTGCCCAGCAGTGGAGAGCTGACTGTGCCTGACCAGGCGTGGAGGATTGACAGTGTCGATACAGGAGTGGAGAGCTGAATGTGCCTGTCCAGGGGTGCAGAGCTGACTGTGCCTGTCCAGGAGTGGAGAGCTGACTGTGCCTGTCCAGGAGTGGAGAGCTAACTGAGCCTGTTCAGGAGTGGAGAGCTGACTCTACCTGTCCAGGTGTAGAGAGCTGACTGTGCATGCTCAAAAGCAGAGAGCTGACTGTGCCTGACCAGGAGTGGAGAGCTGGACGTGCCTGTCCAGGAGTGAAGAGCTGACTGAGATTGTCCTGGAGTCCAGAACTGACTGTGCCTCTCCAGGATTGCAGAGCTGACAGAGCCTGTCCAGTAATGGAGAGCTGACAGTGCATGTACAGGAGTGGAGAGCGGATTGTCCCTGTCCAGGAGTGCGGAGCTGACTGTGCCTGACCAGGAGTGATAAGATGACCGTGCCTGACCAGGAGTGGAGAGCTGAAAATGCCTGACAAGGGGTGGAGAGCTGACTGTGACTTTCCAGCGGTGGAGAGCTGACTGTGCCTGTCCAGCAGTGGAGAGCTGACTGTGAATCTCTAGGAATGGAGAACTGAATGTGCTTGACCAGGAATGGAGAGCTGACTATGCCTGACAAGGGGTGGAGAGCTGACTGTGCCTGTCCAGTGTTGGAGAGCTCACTGCCTGCCCAGGAGGGAAAGCTGACTTGCTGCCTAAGAGTGGAGAGCTGACTGTGCTGCCCCATGAGTGGAGAACTGACTGTACCTGTCCAGGAGTGCAGAGCTGACTGTGCCTGTCCAGGAGTGCAGAGCTGACTGTGCCTCTCCAGGAGTGGAGAGCTGACTCTGCCTATCCAGAGGAGGAGGAGACTGTGCCTGTACAGGAGTGTACAGCTGACTGTGCCTGTCCAGGAGTGGAGAGCTGACTGTGCCTGTCCAAGAAAGCAGAGCTGACTTTGCCTACCCAGGAGTGGAGAGCTGACTATGACTGACCAAGAGTGGAGAGCTGACTGTGCCTGTCCAGGAGTGGAGAGCTGACTGTGCCTGTCCAAGAGTGAAGAGCTGACTGAGCCTGTCCTGGAGTGCAGAGCTGATTTTGCCTGTGCAGGAATGGAGAGGTGACAGTGCCTGACAAGGAGTGGACAGCTGACTGTGATTGACCAAGAGAGGAGAGCTGACTGTGCCTGTGCAGGAGTGGAGAGCTGACTTTACCTGTCCAGAAGTGGAGAGCTAACTGAGCCTGTTCAGGAGTGCAGAGCTTAGTCTGCCTGTCCAGGTGTAGAGAGCTGACAATGCAGACCCAAAAGCGGAGAGCTGACTGTGCATGACCAAGAATGGAGACATGACTGTGCCTGTCCAGGAATGCAGAGCTGACTGACCCTGTCCAGGGGTGGTGAGCTCACTGTGCCTGTCCAGGAGTGGAGAGCTGACAGTGCCTGTCCAGGAGAGCAGAGCTGACTGTGCCTGTCCTGGAGTGCAGAGCTGACTGAGCCTGTTTTGGAGTGCAGAGCTGACTGTACCTGCCCAGGAGTGGAGAGCTGACTGTGCCTGACCAGGCGTGGAGGATTGACAGTGTCGATACAGGAGTGGAGAGCTGAATGTGCCTGTCCAGGGGTGCAGAGCTGACTGTGCCTGTCCAGGAGTGGAGAGCTGACTGTGCCTGTCCAGGAGTGGAGAGCTAACTGAGCCTGTTCAGGAGTGGAGAGCTGACCCTACCTGTCCAGGTGTAGAGAGCTGACTGTGCATGCTCAAAAGCAGAGAGCTGACTGTGCCTGACCAGGAGTGGAGAGCTGGACGTGCCTGTCCAGGAGTGAAGAGCTGACTGAGATTTTCCTGGAGTCCAGAACTGACTGTGCCTCTCCAGGATTGCAGAGCTGACAGAGCCTGTCCAGTAATGGAGAGCTGACAGTGCATGTACAGGAGTGGAGAGCGGATTGTCCCTGTCCAGGAGTGCGGAGCTGACTGTGCCTGACCAGGAGTGATAAGATGACCGTGCCTGACCAGGAGTGGAGAGCTGAAAATGCCTGACAAGGGGTGGAGAGCTGACTGTGACTTTCCAGCGGTGGAGAGCTGACTGTGCCTGTCCAGCAGTGGAGAGCTGACTGTGAATCTCTAGGAATGGAGAACTGAATGTGCTTGACCAGGAATGGAGAGCTGACTATGCCTGACAAGGGGTGGAGAGCTGACTGTGCCTCTCCAGTGTTGGAGAGCTCACTGCCTGCCCAGGAGGGAAAGCTGATTTGCTGCCTATGAGTGGAGAGCTGACTGTGCTGCCCCATGAGTGGAGAACTGACTGTGCCTGTCCAGGAGTGCAGAGCTGACTGTGCCTGTCCAGGAGTGCAGAGCTGACTGTGCCTGCCCAGAAGTGATAAGCTGACTGTGCCTGTCCAGGAGTCGAGAGCGGTCTGTGACTCTCCAGGAGTGGAGAGCTGACTGTGCCTGTCCAGGAGTGGAGAGCTAACTATGAATCTCTAGGAATGGAGAACTGACTGTGCCTGACCAGGAATGGAGAGCAGACAGTGCCTGTCCAGGATGCAGAGATGACTGTGCCTGACCAGGATTGCAGAGCTGACTGTGCCTGTCATGGGGTGGAGAGCTCACTGTGCCTGAGCAGTGGCAGACAGCTGACTGGGCCTGCCCAGGAGTGGGGAGCGGACTGTGCCTGACCAGGGATTGACAGATGATTGTGCCTGTCAAGGATGGGGAGCTGACTATGACTGACCAGTGGTGGAGAACTGATTGTGCCTGTCCAGGGGTGGAGAGCTCACTGTGCCTATCAAGGACTGCAGAGGTGACTGTGTCTCGCCAGGAATGGAGAGCTGACTGCCACTGTCCAGGACTGGAGAGCAGACTGTGCCTGACCAGGATTGAGGAGCTGACTGTGCCTGACCAGGAGTGGAGAGCTGACTGTGCCTGACCAGGAGTGGAGAGCTGAGTGTGCCTGTTCAGGAGTGCAGAGCTGATTGTGCCTGTTCAGGAGTGGAGAGCTGACTGTGCCTGTCCAGGAGTGGTAAGCTGACTCTGCCTGACCAGGAGTGGAGAGCTACCTGTGTGCCTCCAGGAATGCAGAGCTGACTGTGCCTGTCCAGGAGTGCAGAGCGGACTGGCTGTCCAGGAGTGCACAGTTTACTGTGCCTGTCATTGGGTGGAGAGCTAAATGTGCCTGCGCAGGTGTGGAGAGTTCACTGTGCCTATCAAGGACTGGAGAGATGACTGTGTCTGGCCAGGAATGAGGAGCTGACTGCCACTGTCCAGGAAAGGAGAGCAGACTGTGCCTGACCAGGATTGAGGAGCTGACTGTGCCTCACCAGGAGTGGAGAGCTGACTGTGCCTGTTCAGGAGTGCAGAGCTGATTGTGCCTGTCCAGGAGTGGTAAGCTGACTGTGCCTGACCAGGAGTGGAGAGCTGTCTGTGCGCCTCCAGGAATGCAGAGCTGACTGTGCCTGTCCAGGAGTGCAGAGCGGACTGCCTGTCCAGGAGTACACAGTTGACTGTGCCTGTCATTGGCTGGAGAGCTAAATGTGCCTGCGCAGGTGTGGAGAGCTGACTGTGCCTGTCCAGTAGTGGAGAGCTGACTGTGCCGGTCCAGGAGTGTAGAGCTGACTGTGCCTGTCCAGGAGTTTAGAGCTGAATCTGCCTGTCCAGGTGCGGGGAGCTGACAGTGCATGCACAAAAGCGGAGAGCTGACTGCACCTGACCAGCAGTGGAGAGCTGACTGCCTGTCCAGGAGTGCAGAGCTGACTGTGCCTGACCAGGAGTGGAGAGCTGACTGTGCATATCCAGGAATGCAGAGCTGACTGTGCCTGTCCAAGAGTGGAGAGCCATCTGTGCCTGTCCAGGAGTGGAGAGCTGACTGCCTGACCAGGGGGGGAGAGCTGACTGTGCTTGACCATGGTGGAGGGCTGGCCGTGTCTGCACAGGAGTGGAGAGCTGACTGTGCCTGTCCAGGAGTGGAGAGCTGACTGTGCCTGTCCAGCAGTGCAGAGCTGACTGTGCTTGTCCAGGAGTGGCAAGCTGACTGTGCCTGACCAGGAGTGGAGAGCTGACGGTGCGCCTCCAGGAATGCAGAGCTGACTGTGCCTGTCCAGGAGTGAAGAGCTGACTCTGCTTGCCCAGGAGTGAAGAGCTGACTGAGATTGTCCTGGAGTCCAGAACTGACTGTGCCTCTCCAGGATTGCAGAGCTGACAGTGCCTGTCCAGTAATGGAGAGCTGACAGTGCATGTACAGGAGTGGAGAGCGGACTGTCCCTGTCCAGGAGCGCAGAGCTGACTGTGCCTGACCAGGAGTGATAAGATGACCGTGCCTGACCAGGAGTGGAGAGCTGAAAATGCCTGACAAGGGGTGGAGAGCTGACTGTGACTTTCCAGCGGTGGAGAGCTGACTGTGCCTGTCCAGCAGTGGAGAGCTGACTGTGAATCTCTAGGAATGGAGAACTGAATGTGCTTGACCAGGAATGGAGAGCTGACTATGCCTGACAAGGGGTGGAGAGCTGACTGTGCCTGTCCAGTGTTGGAGAGCTCACTGCCTGCCCAGGAGGGAAAGCTGACTTGCTGCCTATGAGTGGAGAGCTGACTGTGCTGCCCCATGAGTGGAGAACTGACTGTGCTTGTCCAGGAGTGCAGAGCTGACTGTGCCTGTCCAGGAGTGCAGAGCTGACTGTGCCTGCCCAGAAGTGATAAGCTGACTGTGCCTGTCCAGGAGTCGAGAGCGGTCTGTGACTCTCCAGGAGTGGAGAGCTGACTGTGCCTGTACAGGAGTGGAGAGCTAACTATGAATCTCTAGGAATGGAGAACTGACTGTGCCTGACCAGGAATGGAGAGCAGACAGTGCCTGTCCAGGATGCAGAGATGACTGTGCCTGACCAGGATTGCAGAGCTGACTGTGCCTGTCATGGGGTGGAGAGCTCACTGTGCCTGAGCAGTGGCAGACAGCTGACTGGGCCTGCCCAGGAGTGGGGAGCGGACTGTGCCTGACCAGGGATTGACAGATGATTGTGCCTGTCAAGGATGGGGAGCTGACTATGACTGACCAGTGGTGGAGAACTGATTGTGTCTGTCCAGGGGTGGAGAGCTCACTGTGCCTATCAAGGACTGGAGAGGTGACTGTGTCTGGCCAGGAATGGAGAGCTGACTGCCACTGTCCAGGAGTGCAGAGCAGACTGTGCCTGACCAGGAATGGAGAGCTGACTGTGCCTGTTCAGGAGTGGAGAGCTGAGTGTGCCTGTCCAGGAGGGCAGAGCTGATTGTGCCTGTCCAGGAGTGGTAAGCTGACTGTGCCTGACCAGGAGTGGAGAGCTGTCTGTGCGCCTCCAGGAATGTAGAGCTGACTGTGCCCGTCCAGGAGTGCAGAGCGGACTGCCTGTCCAGGAGTGCACAGTTGACTGTGCCTGTCATTGGGTGGAGAGCTATATGTGCCTGCGCAGGTATGGAGAGCTCACTGTGCCTGTCCAGGAGTGGAGAGCTGACTGTGCCTGTCCAAGAAAGCAGAGATGACTTTGCCTACCCAGGAGTGGAGAGCTGACTATGACTGACGAAGTGGAGAACTGACTGTGCCTGTCCAGGAGTGGAGAGCTGACTGTGCCTGTCCAGGAGTGGAGAGCTGACTGTGCCTGTCCAAGAGTGAAGAGCTGACTGAGCCTGTCCTGGAGTGCAGAGCTGATTTTGCCTGTGCAGGAATGGAGAGGTGACAGTGCCTGACAAGGAGTGGAGAGCTATCTGTGCCTGTCCAGGAGTGGAGAGCTGACTGCCTGACCAGGGGGGGAGAGCTGACTGTGCTTGACCATGGTGGAGGGCTGGCCGTGTCTGCACAGGAGTGGAGAGCTGACTGTGCCTGTCCAGGAGTGGAGAGCTGACTGTGCCTGTCCAGCAGTGCAGAGCTGACTGTGCTTGTCCAGGAGTGGCAAGCTGACTGTGCCTGTCCAGCAGTGCAGAGCTGACTGTGCTTGTCCAGGAGTGGCAAGCTGACTGTGCCTGTCCAGGAGTGCAGAGCTGACTGCATGTCAAGGTGTGCAGAGCTGACTGTGCCTGTCCAGGAATGCAGAGCTGAATGTGCCTGTCCAGGAGTGGTAAGCTGACAGTGCCTGACCAGCAGTGGAGAGCTAACTATTCCTCACCAGGGCTGGAGAACTGACTGTGCCTGACCAGGGTGGAGGACTGACTGGGTTCGCACAGGAGTAGCGAGCTGACTGTGCCTGACCACGACTGGAGAGCAGCATGTGTCTGACCAGGATTGAGGAGCTGACTGTGCCTGACCAGGAGTGGAGAGCTGACTGTGCCTGTTCAGGAGTGGAGAGCTGAGTGTGCCTGTCCAGGAGTGCAGAGCTGATTGTGCCTGTCCAGGAGTGGTAAGCTGACTGTGCCTGTCCAGGAGTGCAGAGCGGACTGCCTGTCCAGGTGCAGAGAGCTGACAGTGCATGCACAAAAGCGGAGAGCTGACTGTGCCTGACCAGGAGTGGAGAGCTGACTGTGCCTGTCCAGGAGTGGTGAGCTGACGGTTCCTGTCAAGGAGTGGAGAGCTGACTGTGCCTGTCCAAGAGTGAAGAGCTGAATGAGCCTGTCCTGGAGTGCAGAGCTGATTTTGCCTGTGCAGGAAAGGAGAGATGACAGTGCCTGACAAGGAGTGGAGAGCTGACTGTGATTGACCAAGAGAGGAGAGCTGACTGTGCCTGTCCAGGAGTGGAGAGCTGACTGTGCCTATCCAGGAGAGCAGATCTGACTGTGCCTCTCCAGGAGTGGAGAGCTGACTGTACCTGTCCAGGAGTGGAGAGCTAACTGAGCCTGTTCAGGAGTGCAGAGCTGACTCTGCCTGTCCAGGTGTAGAGAGCTGACAGTGCAGGCCCAAAAGCGGAGAGCTGACTGTGCCTGACCAAGAATGGAGAGCTGACTGTGCCTGTCGAGGAATGCAGAGCTGACTGACCCTGTCCAGGGGTGGTGAGCTCACTGTGCCTGTCCAGGAGTGGAGAGCTGACAGTGCCTGTCCAGGAGTGGAGAGCTGACTGTGCCTGTCCAGGAGTGCAGAGCGGACTGCCTGTCCAGGAGTGCACAGTTGACTGTGCCTGTCATTGGGTGGAGAGCTATATGTGCCTGCGCAGGTGTGGAGAGCTGACTGTGCCTGTCCAGTAGTGGAGAGCTGACTGTGCCGGTCCAGGAGTGCAGAGCTGACTGTGCCTGTCCAGGAGTGTAGAGCTGACTCTGCCTGTCCAGGTGCAGAGAGCTGACAGTGCATGCACAAAAGTGGAGAGCTGACTGTTCCTGACCAGGAGTGGAGAGCTGACTGCCTGTCCAGGAGTGCAGAGCTGACTGTGCCTGACCAGGAGTGGAGAGCTGACTGTGCATTTCCAGGAATGCAGAGCTGACTGTTCCTGTCCAAGAGTGGAGAGCTATCTGTGCCTGTCCAGGAGTGGAGAGCTGACTGCCTGACCAGGGGGGGAGAGCTGACTGTGCTTGACCATGGTGGACGGCTGGCCGTGTCTGCACAGGAGTGGAGAGCTGACTGTGCCTGTCCAGGAGTGGAGAGCTGACTGTGCCTGTCCAGCAGTGCAGACCTGACTGTGCTTGTCCAGGAGTGGCAAGCTGACTGTGCCTGACCAGGAGTGGAGAGCTGACGGTGCACCTCCAGGAATGCAGAGCTGACTGTGCCTGTCCAGGAGAGCAGAGCTGACTGCCTGTCAAGGTGTGCAGAGCTGACTGTGCCTGTCCAGGAATGCAGAGCTGAATGTGCCTGTCCAGGAGTGGTAAGCTGACAGTGCCTGACCAGGAGTGGAGAGCTAACTATTCCTCACCAGGGCTGGAGAACTGACTGTGCCTGACCAGGGTGGAGGATTGACTGGGTTCGCACAGGAGTGGCGAGCTGACTGTGCCTGACCACGACTGGAGAGCAGCATGTGTCTGACCAGGATTGAGGAGCTGACTGTGCCTGACCAGGAGTGGAGAGCTGACTGTGCCTGTTCAGGAGTGGAGAGCTGAGTGTGCCTGTCCAGGAGTGCAGAGCTGATTGTGCCTGTCCAGGAGTGGTAAGCTGACTGTGCCTGTCCAGGAGTGCAGAGCGGACTGCCTGTCCAGGTGCAGAGGCTGACAGTGCATGCAGTAAAGACTGTGCCTGTCCAGAAGTGGAGAACAAACTGTGCTTGTCCAAGAGTGTTGAGCTGACGGTTCCTGTCCTGGAGTGCAGAGCTGATTTTGCCTGTGCAGGAATGGAGAGGTGACAGTGCCTGACAAGGAGTGGAGAGCTGACTGTGATTGAGCAAGAGAGAGCTGACTATACCTGTCCAGGAGAGGAGAGCTAACTGAGCCTGTTCAGGCGTGCAGAGCTGTCTCTGCCTGTCCAGGTGTAGAGAGCTGACAGTGCAGGCCCAAAAGCGGAGAGCTGACTGTGCCTGACCAAGAATGGAGAGCTGACTGTGCCTGTCCAGGAATGCAGAGCTGACTGACCCTGTCCAGGGGTGGTGAGCTCACTGTGCCTGTCCAGGAGTGGAGAGCTGACTGTGCCTGTCCAGGAGAGCAGAGCTGACTGTGCCTGTCCTGGAGTGCAGAGCTGACTGAGCCTGTTTTGGAGTGCAGAGCTGACTGTATCTGTCCAGGAGTGGTAATCTCAGTGTGCCTGTCCAGGAGTGGAGAACGGACTGTGCCTGTCCAGGAATGAATGTGCCAGTCCAGGAGCTGACTGTGCTTGACCAGCGGTGGAGGATTGACAGTGTCTGTACAGGACTGGAGAGCTGAATGTGCCTGTCCAGGCATGGTCAGCTGACTGTGACAGACCAGGAGTGGAGAGCTGATTGTGCATCTCCAGGAGTGCAGAGCTGGCTGTGACTGCAATGCGGTGGAGAGCAGACTTTGCCTGACCAGGGGTTGACAGCTGATGGTGCCTGTCACGGACTGGGGAGCTGACTGTGACTGACCAGGGGTTGGGAGCACATTGCTCCAGTTCAGGGGTGGAGGGCTGACTGTGCCTGTCCAGGAGTGGAGAGCTGGCTGTGCCTGTCCAGGAGTGGAGAGCAGACTGTACCTGTCCAGGGGTGAAGAGCTGACTGGGCCTGCCCAGGGGTGGACAACAGACTGTGTCTGTCCAGGATGACAGAGCTGGCTGTGCCTGTCCAGTGGTGGAGCATTGACTCTGCCTGCCCAGCAGTGGAGGACTGACAGTGCCTGTCCAGCAGTAGAGAGCTGACTGTGTCTGTCCAGGAGTGCAGAATTGACTGTTCCTGCCCAGGTGTGTACAGCTCACTGTCCTTGTCCAGGGTATAAGAGCTGACTGTGCCTGAGCAGGTGGACAGCTCATTGTATCTGTACAGGATTGGAGAGCGGACTGTGCCTGTCCAGGAGTGCAGAGCTGAGTGTACCTGTCCAGCAGTGGAGAGCTAACTGAGCCTGTTCAGGAGTGCAGAGCTGACTCTGCCTGTCCAGGTGTAGAGAGCTGACAGTGCATGCCCAAAATTGGTGAGCTGACTGTGCCTGACCAGCAGTGGAGAGCTGACTGTGCCTGTCCATGAGTGGAGAGCTGGCTGTGCCTCTCCAGGAGTGCAGAGCTGACAGTGCCTGTCCAGTAGCGGAAAGCTGACTGCGCCTGTCCAGGAGTGAAGAGCTGACTGTGCCTGTCCAGGCATGGTCAGCTGACTGTGACTGACCAGGAGTGGAGAGCTGATTGTGCATCTCCAGGAGTGCAGAGCTGGCTGTGACCGTAATGGGGTGGAGAGCAGACTCTGCCTGATCGTGGGTTGACAGCTGATGGTGCCTGTCACGGACTGGAGAGCTGACTGTGAATGAACAGTGGTGGGGAGCGCATTGCGCCTGTTCAGGGGTGGAGAGCTCATTGTGCCTGTCCAGGAGTGGAGAACTGACTGTGCCTGTCCAGGAGTGGAGAACTGACTGTGCCTGTCCAGGAGTGGAGAGCTGACTGTGCCTGTCCAGGAGTGGAGAGCTGAATGTGCCTGTCCAGGAGAGCAGAGCTGACTGTGCCTGTCCAGGAGTGCAGAGCTGACTGTGACTGCCCAGGAGTGCAGAGCTGACTGTACCTGTTCAATAGTGGTAATCTCAATGTGCCTGTCCAGCAGTGGAGAACTGTCTGTGCCTGTGCAGGAATGGAGAGCTGACTGTGCCTGTCCAGGAGTGCAGAGCTGACTGTGACTGTCCAGGAGTGCAGAGCTGACTGTAATTGTCCAGGAGTGGTAATCTCAATGTGCCTGTCCAGGAGTGGAGAGCTGACTGTGCCTCTCCAGGAGTGGAGAGCTGACTCTGCCTATCCAGGGGAGGAGAAGTGACTGTGCTTGTCCAAGAGTGGATAACCGACTGTGCTTCTCCAGGAGTACAGAGCTGACAATGCCTGACCAGTAGTGGAGCGCTGACAGTGCAAGTCCAGGAGTGGAGAGCTGACTGTGCCTGTCCAGGAGAGCAGAGCTGACTGTGCCTGTCTAGGAGTGCAGAGCTGACTGTGACTGTCCAGGAGTGCAGAGCTGACTGTGACTGTCCAGGAGTGCAGAGCTGACTGTACCTGTCCAGGGGTGGTAATCTCAATGTGCCCGTCCCGGAGTGGAGAGCAGACTGTGACTCTCCAGGAGTGGAGAGCTGACTGTGCCTGTCCAGGAGTGGAGAGCTAACTATGAATCTCTAGGAATGGAGAACCGACTGTGCCTGACCAGGAATGGAGAGCAGACAGTGCCTGTCCAGGATTGGAGAGCTGACTGTGCCTGACCAGGATTGCAGAGCTGACTGTTCCTGTCATGGGGTGGAGAGCTCACTGTGCCTGAGCAGTGGTGGAGAGCTGACTGGGCCTGCCCAGGAGTGGGGAGCGGACTGTGCCTGACCAGGGATTGATAGATGATTGTGCCTGTCAAGGATGGGGAGCTGACTATGACGGACCAGTGGTAGAGAACTGATTATGCCTGTCCGGGGTGGAGTGCTCACTGTGCCTATCAAGGACTGGAGAGATGACTGTGTCTGGCCAGGAATGGAGAGCTTATTGCCACTGTCCAGGACTGGAGAGCAGACTGTGCCTGACCAGTATTGAGGAGCTGACTGTGCCTGACCAGGAATGGAGAGCTGACTGTGCCTGTTCAGGAGTGGAGAGCTGAGTGTGCCTGTCCAGGAGGGCAGAGCTGACTGTGCCTGACCAGGAGTAGAGAGCTGACTGTCCCTGTCAAGTGGTGGAGAGCTGACTGTGCCAGTCTAGGAAAGGTGATCTGACCGTGACTGTACAGGAGTGGAGAGTTGGCCGTGCCTGTCCAAAGGTGATGAGCTGACAGTGCCTGTGCAGGGGTGGAGAGCTGACTGTGCCTGTCCAGGATTGGAGAGCTGACTGTGCCTGTCCAAGTGGAGGGCTGACTGTGCCTGTCCAGGATTGGAGAGTTGACTGTGCCTGACCAGGAGTGGAGGGCTGACTGTGCCTGTATTGCAGTGGAGAGCTGACCGTGCCTGAACAGGAGTGCCGAGCTAACTGTGCCTGTCCAGGAGTGAAGAGCTGATCGTGCCTGTGCAGGGGTGGAGAGCTGACTGTGCCTGTCCAGGATTGGAGAGCTGACTCTGCCTGACCATGAGTGGAGAGCTGACTGTGCCTGTCCCAGACTGGAGAGCTGACTGTGACTGACCAGGAGTGGAGAGCTGATTGTGCATCTCCAGGAGTGCAGAGCTGGCTCTGACTGTAATGGGGTGGAGAGCAGACTCTGCCTGATCATGGGTTGACAGCTGATGGTGCCTGTCACGGACTGGAGAGCTGACTGTGACTGAATAGTGGTGGGGAGCGCATTGCGCCTGTTCAGGGGTGGAGAGCTCATTGTGCCTGTCCAGGAGTGGAGAACTGACTGTGCCTGTCCAGGAGTGGAGAGCTGACTGTGCCTGTCCAGGAGTGGAGAGCTGAATGTGCCTGTCCTGGAGAGCAGAGCTGACTGTGCCTGTCCAGCAACTGCAGAGTTGACTGTGACTGTTCAGGAGTGCAGAGCTGACTGTACCTGTCCAATAGTGGTAATCTCAATGTGCCTGTCCAGGAGTGGACAACTGACTGTGCCTGTACAGGAGTGGAGAGCTGACTGTGCCTGTCCAGGAGTGGAGAGCTGATACTGCCTGTCCTGGAGAGCAGAGCTGACTGTGCCTGTCCAAGAGTGCAGAGCTGACTGTGACTATCCAGGAGTGCACAGCTGACTGTACTTGTCCAGGTGTGTTAATCTCAATGTGCCTGTCCAGGAATGGACAGCTAACTGTGCCTCTCCAGGAGTGGAGAGCTGACTCTGCCTATCCAAGGGAGGAGAAGAGACTGTGCCTATCCAAGAGTGGATAACTGACTGTGCTTCTCCAGGAGTGCAGAGCTGACAATGCCTGACCAGTAGTGGAGAGCTGACAGTGCAAGTCCAGGAGTGGAGAGCTGACTGTGCCTCTCCAGGAGAGCAGAGCTGACTGTGCCTGTCCAGGAGTGCAGAGCTGACTGTGATTGTCCAGGAGTGCAGAGCTGACTGTGCCTGCCCAGTACTGCAGAGCTGACTGTACCTGTCCAGGAGTGAAGAGCTGACTGTGCCTGTCCAGGCATGGTCAGCTGACTGTGAATGACCAGGAGTGGAGAGCTGATTGTGCGTCTCCAGGAATGCAGAGCTGGCTCTGACTGTAATGGTCACGGACTGGGGAGCTGAATGTGACTGACCAGTGGTGGGGAGCGCATTGCACCTGTTCAGGGGTGGAGAGCTCATTGTGCCTGTCCAGGAATGGAGAGCTGACTGTGCCTGTCCAGGAGTGCAGAGCTGACTGAGCCTACCCTGGAGTGCAGAGCTGACTGTAAGTATCCAATAGTGGTAATCTCAATGTGCCTGTCCAGGAGTGGAGAGCTGACTGTGCCTCTCCAGGAGTGGAGAGCTGATTCTGCCTATCCAGAGGAGGAGAAGAGACTGTGCCTGTACAGGAGTGGAGAGCTGACTGTGCCTCTCCAGGAGTGGAGAGCTGATTCTGCCTATCCAGAGGAGGAGAAGAGACTGTGCCTGTACAGGAGTGGAGAGCTGACTGTGCCTGTCCAGGAGTGGAGAGCTGACTATGACTGACCAAGAGTGGAGAGCTCACTGTGCCTGTCCAGGAGTGGAGAGCTGATGGTTCCTCTCAAGGAGTGGAGAGCTGACTTTGCCTGTCCAAGTGTGAAGCGCTGACTGAGCCTGTCCTGGAGTGCAGAGCTGATTTTGCCTGTGCAGGAATGGAGAGGTGACGGTGCCTGACAAGGAGTGGAGAGCTGACTGTGACTGACCAAGAGAGTAGAGCTGACTGTGCATGTCCAGGAGTGGAGAGCTGACTGTGCCTGTCCAGGAGAGCAGATCTGACTGCTGGTCCAGGAGTGGAGAGCTGACTGTACCTGTCCAGGAGTGGACAGCAAACTGAGCCTGTTCAGGAGTGCAGAGCTGACTCTGCCTGTCCAGGTGTAGAGAGCTGACAGTGCAGGCCCAAAAGCGGAGAGCTGACTGTGCCTGACCAAGAATGGAGAGCTGACTGTGCCTGTCCAGGAATGCAGAGCTGACTGACCCTGTCCAGGGGTGGTGAGCTCACTGTGCCTGTCCAGGAGTGGAGAGCTGACACTGCCTGTCCAGGAGTGGAGAGCTGACTGTGCCTGTCCAGGAGAGCAGAGCTGACTGTGCCTGTCCTGGAGTGCAGAGCTGACTGAGCCTGTTCTGGAGTGCAGAGCAGATTGTACCTGTCCAGGAGTGGTAATCTCAGTGTGCCTGTCCAGGAGTGGAGAACGGACTGTGCCTGACAAGGAGTGGAGAGCTGACTGTGCCTGTCCAGGAGTGGAGAGCTGGCTGTGCCTGTCCAGGAGTGGAGAGCAGACTGTACCTGTCCAGGAATCAATGTGCCAGTCCAGGAGCTGACTGTGCTTGACCAGGGGTGGAGGATTGACAGTGTCTGTACAGGACTGGAGAGCTGAATGTGCCTGTTCAGGAGTGTAGAGCTGACTGTGCCTGTCCAGGAGTGGAGAGCTGACTGTGCCTGTCCAGGAGTGGAGAGCTGGCTGTGCCTGTCCAGGAGTGGAGAGCAGACTGTACCTGTCCAGGAGTGAAGAGCTGACTGTGCCTGCCCAGGGGTGGACAACAGACTGTGTCTGTCCAGGAGTGGACAGCTGACTGTGCCTCTCCAGGAGTGGAGAGCTGACTCTGCCTATCCATGGGTGGAGAATAGACTGCCTGTCCAGGAGTGGAGAACTGACTGTGCCCCTCCAGGAGTGCAGAGCTGACAGTGCCTGTCCAGTAGCGGAGAGCTGATTGTGCGTCTCCATGAGTGCAGAGCTGGCTGTGACTGTAATGGGGTGGAGATCAGACTCTGCCTGACCACGGGTTGACAGCTGATGGTACCTGTCACGGACTGGGGAGCTGACTATGACAGACCAGTGGTGGGGAGCGCATTGCTCCTGTTCAGGGGTGGAGAGCTCATTGTGCCTGTCCAGGAGTGGAGAGCTGACTGTGCCTGTCCAGGAGTGGAGAGCTGAATGTGCCTGTCCAGGAGTGGAGAGCTGACTGTGCCTGTCCAGGAGTGGAGAGCTGAATGTGCCTGTCCAGGAGAGCAGAGCTGACTGAGCCTGTCCAGCAGTGCAGAGCTGACTGTGACTGTCCAGGAGTGCAGAACTGACTGAGCCTGTCCTGGAGTGCAGAGCTGACTGTACATGTCCAATAGTGGTAATCTCAATGTGCCTGTCCAGGAGTGGAGAGCTGACTGTGCCTCTCCAGGAGTGGAGAGCTGACTGTGCCTGCCCAGGGGTGGACAACAGACTGTGTCTGTCCAGCATTGGACAGCTGGCTGTGCCTGTCCAGTGGTGGAGCGTTGACTCTGCCTGCCCAGCAGTGGAGGGCTGACAGTGCCTATCCAGCAGTAGAGAGCTGACTCTGTCTGTCCAGGAGTGCAGAACTGACTGTTCCTGCCCAGGTGTGTATAGCTCACTGTCCTTGTCCAGGGGATAAGAGCTGACTGTGCCTGAGCAGGTGGAGGGCTCATTGTATCTGTACAGGATTGGAGAGCGGACTGTGCATGTCCAGGAGTGCAGAGCTGACTGTGCATGTCCAGGAGTGGAGAGCTGACAGTACCTGTCCAGGAGTGGAGAGCTAGCTGAGCCTGTTCAGGAGTGCAGAGCTGACTGTGCCTGTCCAGGAGTGGAGAGCTGACAGTACCTGTCCAGGAGTGGAGAGCTAGCTGAGCCTGTTCATGAGTGCAGAGCTGACTCTGCCTGTTCAGGTGTAGAGAGCTGACAGTGTATGCCCAAAAGCGGAGAGCTGACTGTGCCTGACCAGGAGTGGAGAGCTGACTGTGCCTGTCCAGGAGTGGAGAGCTGACTGTGCCTCTCCAGGAGTGCAGAGCTGACGGTGCCTGTCCAGTAGCGGAGAGCTGACTGTGCCTGTCCAGGCATGGTCAGCTGACTGTAACTGATCAGCAGTGGAGAGCTGATTGTGCAACTCCAGGAGTGCAGAGCTGGCTGTGAGTGTAATGGGGTGGAGGGCAGACTCTGCCTGACCACGGGTTGACAGCTGATTGTGCCTGTCACGGACTGGGGAGCTGACTGTGACTGACCAGTGGTGGGGAACACATTGCGCCTGTCCTGGGGTGGAGAGCTCATTGTGCCTGTCCAGGAGTGGAGAGCTGACTGTGCCTGTCCAGCAGTAGAGAGCTGACTGTGTCTGTCCAGGAGTGCAGAACTGACTGTTCCTGCCCAGGTGTGTATAGCACACTGTCCATGTCCAGGGGAAAAGAGCTGACTGTGCCTGAGCAGGTGGAGGGCTCATTGTATCTGTACAGGATTGGAGAGCAGAATATGCCTGTCCAGGAGTGCAGAGCTGACTGTGCCTGTCCAGGAGTGGAGAGCTGACTGTGCCTGTCGAGGAGTGGAGAGCTGACTGTGCCTGTACAGGAGTGGAGAGCTGACTGTGCCTGTCCAGGGGTGAAGAGCTGACTGTGCCTGTCCAGGCATGGTCAGCTGACTGTGACTGACCTGGAGTGGAGAGCTGATTGTGCACCTCCAGGAGTGCAGAGCTGGCTGTGACTGTAATGGGGTGGAGAGCGGACTCTGCCTGACCACAGGTTGACAGCTGATGGTGCCTGTCACGGACTGGGGAGCTGACTGCGACTGACCAGTGGTGGGGAACACATTGCGCCTGTCCTGGGGTGGAGAGCTCATTGTGGCTGTCCAGGAGTGGAGAGCTGACTGTGCCTGTCCAGGAGTGAATAGCTGACTGTGCGTCTCCAGGAATGGAGAGCTAACTGTGTCAGTCCAGGTGTGCAGAGCTAACTGTGCCTGTCCAGTAGAGCACAGCTGACTGTGCCTGTACAGGAGTGGAGAGCTCAATGTGCCTGACTGGAGTGGAGAGCTGACTCTGCCTATCCAGGGGAGGAGAGACCGTGCCTGTCCAGGAGTGGATAACTGACTGTGCTTCTCCAGGAGTGCAGAACTGACAATGCCTGAGCAGTAGTGGAGAGCTGACAGTGCCTGTCCAGGAGTGAAGAGCTGACTGTGACTGTCCAAAAGTGCACAGCTGACTGAGCCTGTCCTGGAGTGCAGAGCTGACTGTACCGGTCCAATTGTGGTAATTTCAATGTGCCTGTTCAGGAGTGGAGAGCTGACTGTGCCTCTCAGGAGTGGAGAGCTGACTCTGCCTGCCCAGGAGTGGACAACAGACTGTGTCTGTCCAGGATTGGAGAGCTGGCTGTGCCTCTCCAGTGGTGTAGGGTTGACTCTGCCTGCCCAGCAGTGGAGGGCTGACAGTGCCTGTCCAGCAGCAGAGAGCTCTGTCTGTCCAGGAGTGCAGAACTGACTGTTCCTGCCCAGGTGTGTATAGCACACTGTCCATGTCCAGGGGAAAAGAGCTGACTGTGCCTGAGCAGGTGGAGGGCTCATTGTATCTGTACAGGATTGGAGAGCAGAATATGCCTGTCCAGGAGTGCAGAGCTGACTGTGCCTCTCCAGGAGTGGAGAGCTGACTGTACCTGTCCAGGAGTGGAGAATTAACTGAGCCTGTTCAGGAGTGCAGAGCTGACTCCGCCTGTCCAGGTGTAGAGAGCTGACAGTGCAGGCCCAAAAGCGGTGAGGTGACTGAGCCTGTCCAGGAGTGGAGAGCTGACTGCGCCTGTCGAGGAGTGCAGAGCTGACAGTGCCGGTTCAGTAGCGGAGAGCTGACTGTGCCTGTCCAGGTGTGAAGAGCTGCCTGTGACTGTCCAGGCATGGTCAGCTGACTGTGACTGACCAGGAGTGGAGAGCTGATAGTGCATCTCCAGGAGTGCAGAGCTGGCTGTGACTGTAATGGGGTGGAGAGCGGACTCTGCCTGACCACGGGTTGACAGCTGATGGTGCCGGTCACAGACTGGGGAGCAGACTGTGACTGACCAGTGGGGGGGAGCGCATTGCGCCTGTCCAGGGGTGGAGAGCTCATTATGCCTCTCCAGGAGTGGAGAGCTGACTGTGCCTGTCCAGGAGTGGAGAGCTGACTGTGCCTGTCCAGGAGAGCAGAGCTGACTGTGCCTGTCCAGGAGTGCAGACCTGACTGTGACTGTCCAGGAGTGCAGAGCTGACTGAGCCTGTCCTGGAGTGCAGAGCTGACTGTATCTGTCCAATAGTGGTAATCTCAATGTACCTGTCCGGGAGTGGAGAGCTGACTGTGCCTCTCCAGGAGTGGAGAGCTGACTCGGCCTATCCAGGGAGGGAGAGAGACTGTGCCTGTACAGGAGTGGAGAGTTGACCGTCCCTGTCCAGGAGTGGAGAGCTGACTGTGCCTGTCCAGGAGCGCAGAGCTGACTTTGCCTACCCAGGAGTGGAGAGCTGACTGTGACTGACCAAGAGTGGAGAGCTGGCTGTGCCTGTCCAGGAGTGGAGAGCTGACTGTGCCTGTGCAGAAGTGGAGAGCTAACTGTGCCTGTCCAGGAGTGGAGAGCTGACTGTACCTGTCCAGGAGTGGAGAGCTAACTGTGCCTGACCAGAAGTGCAGAGCTGACTGTGCCTGTCCAGAAGTGGAGAGCTAACTGTGCCTGTCCAGGAGTGGTGAGCTGACTGTTCCTGTCCAGGGGTGGAGAGCTGACTGTGCCTGTCCAAGAGTGAAGAGCTGACGGAGCCTGTCCTGGAGTGCAGAACTGACTTTGCCTGTCCAGGAATGGAGAGGTGATGGTGCCTGACAAAGAGTGGAGAGACGACTGTGACTGACCAAGAGTGGAGAGCTGACTATGCCTGTCCAGGAGTGGAGAGCTGACAGTGCCTGTCCAGGAGTGGAGAGCTGACTGTGACTGTCCAGGAGTGGAGAGCTGACTGTGCCTGTCCAGGAGTGAAGAGCTGACTCAGCCTGTCCTGGAATGCAGAGCTGACCTTGCCTGTCCAGGAGTGGAGAGCTGACGGTTCCTGACAAGGAGTGGAGAGCTGACTGTGACTGACCAAGAGTGGACAGCTGACTGTGCCTGTCCAGGAATGGAGAGCTGACTGTGCCTGTCCAGGAGAGCAGATCTGACTGTGCCTATCCAGGTGTGAAGAGCTAACTGAGCTTGTCCTGAAGTCCAGAGCTGACTTTGCCTGTCCAGGAGTGGAGAGCCGAATGTGCCTGTCCTGGAGTGCAGAGCTGACTGTGCCTGACCAGGAGTGGAGAGCACACTGTGCGTCTCCCGGAATGGAGAGTTGACTGCTCGCCTCCAGGAATGCAGAACTGACTGTGCTTGTCCAGGAGTGCAGAGCTGATTGTGGCTGTCCATGAGCTGACTGTTCTTGACCAGGTGTGGAAGATTGACAGTGTCTGTACAGGAGTGGAGAGCTGAATGTGCCTGTCCAGAAGTGCAGAGCTGACTGTGCATGTCGAGTGGAGAGCTGACTGTACCTGTCCAGGAGTGGAGAGCTAACTGTGCCTGACCAGGAGTGCAGAGCTGACTGTGCCTGTCCAGGAGTGGAGAGCTGACTCTGCGTCTCCAGGAATGGAGAGCTAACTGTGCCTGTCCAGGAGTGCAGAGCTGACTGTGCTTGTCCAGGACTGCAGAGCAGACTGTGGGTGTCCAGGTGTGCGGATCTAACTGTGCCTGTCCAGGAGAGCAGAGCTGACTGTGCCTGTACAGGAGTGAAGAGCTGACTGAGCCTGTCCTGCAGTGCAGAACTGACAGTGCCTGACCAGTACTGGAGAGCTGACAGTGCCTGTCCAGATGTGGAGAGCTGACTGTGCCTTTCCAGGAGAGCAGAGCTGACTGTGCCTGTGCAGGAGTGCAGAGCGGACTGTGCCGGTCCTAGAGTCAGAGCTGACTGTACCTGTGCAGGAGTGGTAATCTCAATGTGCCTGTCCAAGAGAGGAGAGCTGACTCTGCCTATCCAGGGGAGGAGAAGAGACTGTGCCTGTCCAGGAGTGGAAAACGGACTGTGCCTGACAAGGAGTGGTGAGCTGACTGTTCCTGTCCAGGAGTGGAGAGCTCTCTGTGCCTGTCCAAGAGTGAAGAGCTGAATGAGCCTGTTCAGGAGTGCAGAGCTCAATCTTCCTGTCCAGGTGTAGAGAGCTGACTGTGCATGCCCAAAAGCAGAGAGCAGACTGTGCCTGACCAGAAGTGGAGAGCTAACTGTCCCTGTCCAGGAGTGCAGAGCTGACTCTGCTTCTCCAGGAGTGAAGAGCTGACTGAGATTGTCCGGGAGTCCAGAGCTGACTATGCCTGTCCAGGGGCGGAGAGCTCACTGTGCGTGTACACTAGTGGAGAGCTGACTGTGACATTCCAGGAGTGGAGAGCTGACTGTGCCTGTCCAGGAGAGCAGAGCTGTCTTTGCCTACCCAGGAGTGGAGAGCTGACTATGCCTGTCCAGGAGTGGAGAGCTGACTGTGCCTGTCCAGGAGTGGAGAGCTGACTGTGCCTGTCCAGGAGTGGAGAGCTGACTGTGCCTGCCCAGGAGTGGAGAGCTGACTGTGCCAGTCCAGGAGTGAAGAGCTGACTCAGCCTGTCCTGGAATGCAGAGCTGACATTGCCTGTCCAGGAGTGGAGAGCTGACGGTTCCTGACAAGGAGTGGAGAGCTGACTGTGACTGACCAAGAGTTGAGAGCTGACTGTGCCTGTCCAGGAATGGAGAGCTGACTGTGCCTGTCCAGGAGAGCAGATCTGACTGTGCCTGTCCAGGTGTGAAGAGCTAACTGAGCTTGTCCTGAAGTCCAGAGCTGACTTTGCCTGTCCAGGAGTGGAGAGCCGAATGTGCCTGTCCTGGAGTGCAGAGCTGACTGTGCCTGACCAGGAGTGGAGAGCTCACTGTGCGTCTCCCGGAATGGAGAGTTGACTGCTTGCCTCCAGGAATGGAGAGCTGACTGTGCCTGTCCAGGAGTGCAGAGCTAAATTGTGGCTGTCCAGGAGCTGACTGTTCTTGACCAGGTGTGGAGGATTGACAGTGTCTTTACAGGAATGGAGAGCTGAATGTGCCTGTCCAGGAGTGCAGAGCTGACTGTGCTTGTCCAGGACTGCAGAGCAGACCGTGGGTGTCCAGGTGTGCGGAGCTAACAGTGCCTGTCCAGGTGAGCAGAGCTGACTGTGCCTGTACAGGAGCGCAGAGCTGAAAGTGCCTCACCAGTACTGGAGAGCTGACAGTGCCTGTCCAGATGTGGAGAGCTGACTGTGCCTGTCCAGGAGAGCAGAGCTGACTGTGCCTGTGCAGAAGTGCAGAGCGGACTGTGCCTGTCCTGGAGTCAGAGCTGACTATGCCTGTCCATGGGCGGAGAGGTCACTGTGCCTGTCCAGAAGTGCAGAGCTGACTGTGCATGTCCAGGAGTGGAGAGCTGACTGTACCTGTCCAGGAGTGGAGAGCTAACTGTGCCTGACCAAGAGTGCAGAGCTGACTGTGCCTGTCCAGAAGTGGAGAGCTAACTGTGCCTGTCCAGGAGTGGTGAGCTGACTGTTCCTGTCCAGAAGTGGAGAGCTGACTGTGCCTGTCCAAGAGTGAAGAGCTGACGGAGCCTTTCCTGGAGTGCAGAGCTGACTTTGCCTGTCCAGGAATGGAGAGGTGATGCTGCCTGACAAAGAGTGGAGAGCCGACTGTGACTGACCAAGAGTGGAGAGCTGATTATGCCTTTCCAGGAGTGGAGAGCTGACTGTGCCTGTCCAGGAGTGGAGAGCTGACTGTGCCTGTCCAGGAGTGAAGAGCTGACTGTGCCTGTCCAGGAGTGAAGAGCTGACTGTGCCTGTCCAGGAGTGGAGAGCTGACTGTGCCTGTCCAGGAGTGAAGAGCTGACTCAGCCTGTCCTGGAATGCAGAGCTGACCTTGCCTGTCCAGGAGTGGAGAGCTGACGGTTCCTGACAAGGAGTGGAGAGCTGACTGTGACTGACCTAGAGTGGCGAGCTGACTGTGCCTGTCCAGGAATGGAGAGCTGACTGTGCCTGTCCAGAAGAGCAGATCTGACTGTGCCTGTCCAGGAGTGAAGAGCTAACTGTGCTTGTCCTGAAGTCCAGAGCTGACTTTGCCTGTCCAGGAGTGGAGAGCCGAATGTGCCTGTCCTGGAGTGCAGAGCTGACAGTGCCTGACCAGGAGTGGAGAGCACACTGTGCGTCTCCCGGAATGGAGAGTTGACTGCGCGCCTCCAGGAATGGAGAGCTGACTGTGCTTGTCCAGGAGTGCAGAGCTGATTGTGGCTGTCCATGAGCTGACTGTTCTTGACCAGGTGTGGAAGATTGACAGTGTCTGTACAGGAGTGGAGAGCTGAATGTGCCTGTCCAGAAGTGCAGAGCTGACTGTGCCTGTCCAGAAGTGGAGAGCTAACTGTGCCTGTCCAGGAGTGGTGAGCTGACTGTTCCTGTCCAGGAGTGGAGAGCTGACTGTGCCTGTCCAAGAGTGAAGAGCTGACGGAGCCTGTCCTGGAGTGCAGAGCTGACTTTGCCTGTCCAGGAATGGAGAGGTGATGGTGCCTGACAAAGAGTGGAGAGACGACTGTGACTGACCAAGAGTGGAGAGCTGACTATGCCTGTCCAGGAGTGGAGAGCTGACAGTGCCTGTCCAGGAGTGGAGAGCTGACTGTGCCTGTCCAGGAGTGGAGAGCTGACTGTGCCTGTCCAGGAGTGAAGAGCTGACTCAGCCTGTCCTGGAATGCAGAGCTGACCTTGCCTGTCCAGGAGTGGAGAGCTGACGGTTCCTGACAAGGAGTGGAGAGCTGACTGTGACTGACCAAGAGTGGACAGCTGACTGTGCCTGTCCAGGAATGGAGAGCTGACTGTGCCTGTGCAGAAGTGGAGAGCTAACTGTGCCTGTCCAGGAGTGGAGAGCTGACTGTACCTGTCCAGGAGTGGAGAGCTAACTGTGCCTGACCAGAAGTGCAGAGCTGACTGTGCCTGTCCAGAAGTGGAGAGCTAACTGTGCCTGTCCAGGAGTGGTGAGCTGACTGTTCCTGTCCAGGAGTGGAGAGCTGACTGTGCCTGTCCAAGAGTGAAGAGCTGACGGAGCCTGTCCTGGAGTGCAGAACTGACTTTGCCTGTCCAGGAATGGAGAGGTGATGGTGCCTGACAAAGAGTGGAGAGACGACTGTGACTGACCAAGAGTGGAGAGCTGACTATGCCTGTCCAGGAGTGGAGAGCTGACAGTGCCTGTCCAGGAGTGGAGAGCTGACTGTGCCTGTCCAGGAGTGGAGAGCTGACTGTACCTGTCCAGGAGTGGAGAATTAACTGAGCCTGTTCAGGAGTGCAGAGCTGACTCCGCCTGTCCAGGTGTAGAGAGCTGACAGTGCAGGCCCAAAAGCGGTGAGGTGACTGAGCCTGTCCAGGAGTGGAGAGCTGACTGCGCCTGTCGAGGAGTGCAGAGCTGACAGTGCCGGTTCAGTAGCGGAGAGCTGACTGTGCCTGTCCAGGTGTGAAGAGCTGCCTGTGACTGTCCAGGCATGGTCAGCTGACTGTGACTGACCAGGAGTGGAGAGCTGATTGTGCATCTCCAGGAGTGCAGAGCTGGCTGTGACTGTAATGGGGTGGAGAGCGGACTCGGCCTGACCACGGGTTGACAGCTGATGGTGCCGGTCACAGACTGGGGAGCAGACTGTGACTGACCAGTGGGGGGGAGCGCATTGCGCCTGTCCAGGGGTGGAGAGCTCATTATGCCTCTCCAGGAGTGGAGAGCTGACTGTGCCTGTCCAGGAGTGGAGAGCTGACTGTGCCTGTCCAGGAGAGCAGAGCTGACTGTGCCTGTCCAGGAGTGCAGACCTGACTGTGACTGTCCAGGAGTGCAGAGATGACTGAGCCTGTCCTGGAGTGCAGAGCTGACTGTATCTGTCCAATAGTGGTAATCTCAATGTACCTGTCCGGGAGTGGAGAGCTGACTGTGCCTCTCCAGGAGTGGAGAGCTGACTCGGCCTATCCAGGGGAGGAGAAGAGACTGTGCCTGTACAGGAGTGGAGAGTTGACCGTCCCTGTCCAGGAGTGGAGAGCTGACTGTGCCTGTCCAGGAGCGCAGAGCTGACTTTGCCTACCCAGGAGTGGAGAGCTGACTGTGACTGACCAAGAGTGGAGAGCTGGCTGTGCCTGTCCAGGACTGGAGAGCTGACTGTGCCTGTGCAGAAGTGGAGAGCTAACTGTGCCTGTCCAGGAGTGGAGAGCTGACTGTACCTGTCCAGGAGTGGAGAGCTAACTGTGCCTGACCAGAAGTGCAGAGCTGACTGTGCCTGTCCAGAAGTGGAGAGCTAACTGTGCCTGTCCAGGAGTGGTGAGCTGACTGTTCCTGTCCAGGAGTGGAGAGCTGACTGTGCCTGTCCAAGAGTGAAGAGCTGACGGAGCCTGTCCTGGAGTGCAGAACTGACTTTGCCTGTCCAGGAATGGAGAGGTGATGGTGCCTGACAAAGAGTGGAGAGACGACTGTGACTGACCAAGAGTGGAGAGCTGACTATGCCTGTCCAGGAGTGGAGAGCTGACAGTGCCTGTCCAGGAGTGGAGAGCTGACTGTGCCTGTCCAGGAGTGGAGAGCTGACTGTGCCTGTCCAGGAGTGAAGAGCTGACTCAGCCTGTCCTGGAATGCAGAGCTGACCTTGCCTGTCCAGGAGTGGAGAGCTGACGGTTCCTGACAAGGAGTGGAGAGCTGACTGTGACTGACCAAGAGTGGACAGCTGACTGTGCCTGTCCAGGAATGGAGAGCTGACTGTGCCTGTCCAGGAGAGCAGATCTGACTGTGCCTATCCAGGTGTGAAGAGCTAACTGAGCTTGTCCTGAAGTCCAGAGCTGACTTTGCCTGTCCAGGAGTGGAGAGCCGAATGTGCCTGTCCTGGAGTGCAGAGCTGACTGTGCCTGACCAGGAGTGGAGAGCACACTGTGCGTCTCCCGGAATGGAGAGTTGACTGCTCGCCTCCAGGAATGCAGAACTGACTGTGCTTGTCCAGGAGTGCAGAGCTGATTGTGGCTGTCCATGAGCTGACTGTTCTTGACCAGGTGTGGAAGATTGACAGTGTCTGTACAGGAGTGGAGAGCTGAATGTGCCTGTCCAGAAGTGCAGAGCTGACTGTGCATGTCGAGTGGAGAGCTGACTGTACCTGTCCAGGAGTGGAGAGCTAACTGTGCCTGACCAGGAGTGCAGAGCTGACTGTGCCTGTCCAGGAGTGGAGAGCTGACTCTGCGTCTCCAGGAATGGAGAGCTAACTGTGCCTGTCCAGGAGTGCAGAGCTGACTGTGCTTGTCCAGGACTGCAGAGCAGACTGTGGGTGTCCAGGTGTGCGGATCTAACTGTGCCTGTCCAGGAGAGCAGAGCTGACTGTGCCTGTACAGGAGTGAAGAGCTGACTGAGCCTGTCCTGCAGTGCAGAACTGACAGTGCCTGACCAGTACTGGAGAGCTGACAGTGCCTGTCCAGATGTGGAGAGCTGACTGTGCCTTTCCAGGAGAGCAGAGCTGACTGTGCCTGTGCAGGAGTGCAGAGCGGACTGTGCCTGTCCTAGAGTCAGAGCTGACTGTACCTGTGCAGGAGTGGTAATCTCAATGTGCCTGTCCAAGAGAGGAGAGCTGACTCTGCCTATCCAGGGGAGGAGAAGAGACTGTGCCTGTCCAGGAGTGGAAAACGGACTGTGCCTGACAAGGAGTGGTGAGCTGACTGTTCCTGTCCAGGAGTGGAGAGCTCTCTGTGCCTGTCCAAGAGTGAAGAGCTGAATGAGCCTGTTCAGGAGTGCAGAGCTCAATCTTCCTGTCCAGGTGTAGAGAGCTGACTGTGCATGCCCAAAAGCAGAGAGCAGACTGTGCCTGACCAGAAGTGGAGAGCTAACTGTCCCTGTCCAGGAGTGCAGAGCTGACTCTGCTTCTCCAGGAGTGAAGAGCTGACTGAGATTGTCCGGGAGTCCAGAGCTGACTATGCCTGTCCAGGGGCGGAGAGCTCACTGTGCGTGTACACTAGTGGAGAGCTGACTGTGACATTCCAGGAGTGGAGAGCTGACTGTGCCTGTCCAGGAGAGCAGAGCTGTCTTTGCCTACCCAGGAGTGGAGAGCTGACTATGCCTGTCCAGGAGTGGAGAGCTAACTGTGCCTGTCCAGGAGTGAAGAGCTGACTCAGCCTGTCCTGGAATGCAGAGCTGACCTTGCCTGTCCAGGAGTGGAGAGCTGACGGTTCCTGACAAGGAGTGGAGAGCTGACTGTGACTGACCAAGAGTGGACAGCTGACTGTGCCTGTCCAGGAATGGAGAGCTGACTGTGCCTGTCCAGGAGAGCAGATCTGACTGTGCCTGTCCAGGTGTGAAGAGCTAACTGAGCTTGTCCTGAAGTCCAGAGCTGACTTTGCCTGTCCAGGAGTGGAGAGCCGAATGTGCCTGTCCTGGAGTGCAGAGCTGACTGTGCCTGACCAGGAGTGGAGAGCACACTGTGCGTCTCCCGGAATGGAGAGTTGACTGCTCGCCTCCAGGAATGCAGAACTGACTGTGCTTGTCCAGGAGTGCAGAGCTGATTGTGGCTGTCCATGAGCTGACTGTTCTTGACCAGGTGTGGAAGATTGACAGTGTCTGTACAGGAGTGGAGAGCTGAATGTGCCTGTCCAGAAGTGCAGAGCTGACTGTGCATGTCCAGGAGTGGAGAGCCGACTGTACCTGTCCAGGAGTGGAGAGCTAACTGTGCCTGACCAGGAGTGCAGAGCTGACTGTGCCTGTCCAGGAGTGGAGAGCTGACTCTGCGTCTCCAGGAATGGAGAGCTAACTGTGCCTGTCCAGGAGTGCAGAGCTGACTGTACCTGCCCAGCAGTGGAGAGCTGACTGTGCCTGACCAGGCGTGGAGGATTGACAGTGTCGATACAGGAGTGGAGAGCTGAATGTGCCTGTCCAGGGGTGCAGAGCTGACTGTGCCTGTCCAGGAGTGGAGAGCTGACTGTGCCTGTCCAGGAGTGGAGAGCTAACTGAGCCTGTTCAGGAGTGGAGAGCTGACTCTACCTGTCCAGGTGTAGAGAGCTGACTGTGCATGCTCAAAAGCAGAGAGCTGACTGTGCCTGACCAGGAGTGGAGAGCTGGACGTGCCTGTCCAGGAGTGAAGAGCTGACTGAGATTGTCCTGGAGTCCAGAACTGACTGTGCCTCTCCAGGATTGCAGAGCTGACAGAGCCTGTCCAGTAATGGAGAGCTGACAGTGCATGTACAGGAGTGGAGAGCGGATTGTCCCTGTCCAGGAGTGCGGAGCTGACTGTGCCTGACCAGGAGTGATAAGATGACCGTGCCTGACCAGGAGTGGAGAGCTGAAAATGCCTGACAAGGGGTGGAGAGCTGACTGTGACTTTCCAGCGGTGGAGAGCTGACTGTGCCTGTCCAGCAGTGGAGAGCTGACTGTGAATCTCTAGGAATGGAGAACTGAATGTGCTTGACCAGGAATGGAGAGCTGACTATGCCTGACAAGGGGTGGAGAGCTGACTGTGCCTGTCCAGTGTTGGAGAGCTCACTGCCTGCCCAGGAGGGAAAGCTGACTTGCTGCCTAAGAGTGGAGAGCTGACTGTGCTGCCCCATGAGTGGAGAACTGACTGTACCTGTCCAGGAGTGCAGAGCTGACTGTGCCTGTCCAGGAGTGCAGAGCTGACTGTGCCTCTCCAGGAGTGGAGAGCTGACTCTGCCTATCCAGAGGAGGAGGAGACTGTGCCTGTACAGGAGTGTACAGCTGACTGTGCCTGTCCAGGAGTGGAGAGCTGACTGTGCCTGTCCAAGAAAGCAGAGCTGACTTTGCCTACCCAGGAGTGGAGAGCTGACTATGACTGACCAAGAGTGGAGAGCTGACTGTGCCTGTCCAGGAGTGGAGAGCTGACTGTGCCTGTCCAAGAGTGAAGAGCTGACTGAGCCTGTCCTGGAGTGCAGAGCTGAATGTGGCTGTCCATGAGCTGACTGTTCTTGACCAGGTGTGGAAGATTGACAGTGTCTGTACAGGAGTGGAGAGCTGAATGTGCCTGTCCAGAAGTGCAGAGCTGACTGTGCCTGTCCAGAAGTGGAGAGCTAACTGTGCCTGTCCAGGAGTGGTGAGCTGACTGTTCCTGTCCAGGAGTGGAGAGCTGACTGTGACTGACCAAGAGTGGACAGCTGACTGTGCCTGTCCAGGAATGGAGAGCTGACTGTGCCTGTCCAGGAGAGCAGATCTGACTGTGCCTGTCCAGGTGTGAAGAGCTAACTGAGCTTGTCCTGAAGTCCAGAGCTGACTTTGCCTGTCCAGGAGTGGAGAGCCGAATGTGCCTGTCCTGGAGTGCAGAGCTGACTGTGCCTGACCAGGAGTGGAGAGCACACTGTGCGTCTCCCGGAATGGAGAGTTGACTGCTCGCCTCCAGGAATGCAGAACTGACTGTGCTTGTCCAGGAGTGCAGAGCTGATTGTGGCTGTCCATGAGCTGACTGTTCTTGACCAGGTGTGGAAGATTGACAGTGTCTGTACAGGAGTGGAGAGCTGAATGTGCCTGTCCAGAAGTGCAGATCTGACTGTGCATGTCCAGGAGTGGAGAGCCGACTGTACCTGTCCAGGAGTGGAGAGCTAACTGTGCCTGACCAGGAGTGCAGAGCTGACTGTGCCTGTCCAGGAGTGGAGAGCTGACTCTGCGTCTCCAGGAATGGAGAGCTAACTGTGCCTGTCCAGGAGTGCAGAGCTGACTGTACCTGCCCAGCAGTGGAGAGCTGACTGTGCCTGACCAGGCGTGGAGGATTGACAGTGTCGATACAGGAGTGGAGAGCTGAATGTGCCTGTCCAGGGGTGCAGAGCTGACTGTGCCTGTCCAGGAGTGGAGAGCTGACTGTGCCTGTCCAGGAGTGGAGAGCTAACTGAGCCTGTTCAGGAGTGGAGAGCTGACTCTACCTGTCCAGGTGTAGAGAGCTGACTGTGCATGCTCAAAAGCAGAGAGCTGACTGTGCCTGACCAGGAGTGGAGAGCTGGACGTGCCTGTCCAGGAGTGAAGAGCTGACTGAGATTGTCCTGGAGTCCAGAACTGACTGTGCCTCTCCAGGATTGCAGAGCTGACAGAGCCTGTCCAGTAATGGAGAGCTGACAGTGCATGTACAGGAGTGGAGAGCGGATTGTCCCTGTCCAGGAGTGCGGAGCTGACTGTGCCTGACCAGGAGTGATAAGATGACCGTGCCTGACCAGGAGTGGAGAGCTGAAAATGCCTGACAAGGGGTGGAGAGCTGACTGTGACTTTCCAGCGGTGGAGAGCTGACTGTGCCTGTCCAGCAGTGGAGAGCTGACTGTGAATCTCTAGGAATGGAGAACTGAATGTGCTTGACCAGGAATGGAGAGCTGACTATGCCTGACAAGGGGTGGAGAGCTGACTGTGCCTCTCCAGTGTTGGAGAGCTCACTGCCTGCCCAGGAGGGAAAGCTGACTTGCTGCCTAAGAGTGGAGAGCTGACTGTGCTGCCCCATGAGTGGAGAACTGACTGTACCTGTCCAGGAGTGCAGAGCTGACTGTGCCTGTCCAGGAGTGCAGAGCTGACTGTGCCTCTCCAGGAGTGGAGAGCTGACTCTGCCTATCCAGAGGAGGAGGAGACTGTGCCTGTACAGGAGTGTACAGCTGACTGTGCCTGTCCAGGAGTGGAGAGCTGACTGTGCCTGTCCAAGAAAGCAGAGCTGACTTTGCCTACCCAGGAGTGGAGAGCTGACTATGACTGACCAAGAGTGGAGAGCTGACTGTGCCTGTCCAGGAGTGGAGAGCTGACTGTGCCTGTCCAAGAGTGAAGAGCTGACTGAGCCTGTCCTGGAGTGCAGAGCTGATTGTGGCTGTCCATGAGCTGACTGTTCTTGACCAGGTGTGGAAGATTGACAGTGTCTGTACAGGAGTGGAGAGCTGAATGTGCCTGTCCAGAAGTGCAGAGCTGACTGTGCCTGTCCAGAAGTGGAGAGCTAACTGTGCCTGTCCAGGAGTGGTGAGCTGACTGTTCCTGTCCAGGAGTGGAGAGCTGACTGTGCCTGTCCAAGAGTGAAGAGCTGACGGAGCCTGTCCTGGAGTGCAGAGCTGACTTTGCCTGTCCAGGAATGGAGAGGTGATGGTGCCTGACAAAGAGTGGAGAGACGACTGTGACTGACCAAGAGTGGAGAGCTGACTATGCCTGTCCAGGAGTGGAGAGCTGACAGTGCCTGTCCAGGAGTGGAGAGCTGACTGTGCCTGTCCAGGAGTGGAGAGCTGACTGTGCCTGTCCAGGAGTGAAGAGCTGACTCAGCCTGTCCTGGAATGCAGAGCTGACCTTGCCTGTCCAGGAGTGGAGAGCTGACGGTTCCTGACAAGGAGTGGAGAGCTGACTGTGACTGACCAAGAGTGGACAGCTGACTGTGCCTGTCCAGGAATGGAGAGCTGACTGTGCCTGTCCAGGAGAGCAGATCTGACTGTGCCTGTCCAGGTGTGAAGAGCTAACTGAGCTTGTCCTGAAGTCCAGAGCTGACTTTGCCTGTCCAGGAGTGGAGAGCCGAATGTGCCTGTCCTGGAGTGCAGAGCTGACTGTGCCTGACCAGGAGTGGAGAGCACACTGTGCGTCTCCCGGAATGGAGAGTTGACTGCTCGCCTCCAGGAATGCAGAACTGACTGTGCTTGTCCAGGAGTGCAGAGCTGATTGTGGCTGTCCATGAGCTGACTGTTCTTGACCAGGTGTGGAAGATTGACAGTGTCTGTACAGGAGTGGAGAGCTGAATGTGCCTGTCCAGAAGTGCAGAGCTGACTGTGCATGTCCAGGAGTGGAGAGCTGACTGTACCTGTCCAGGAGTGGAGAGCTAACTGTGCCTGACCAGGAGTGCAGAGCTGACTGTGCCTGTCCAGGAGTGGAGAGCTGACTCTGCGTCTCCAGGAATGGAGAGCTAACTGTGCCTGTCCAGGAGTGCAGAGCTGACTGTGCTTGTCCAGGACTGCAGAGCAGACTGTGGGTGTCCAGGTGTGCGGATCTAACTGTGCCTGTCCAGGAGAGCAGAGCTGACTGTGCCTGTACAGGAGTGAAGAGCTGACTGTGCCTGTCCAGGAGTGGAGAGCTGACTGTGCCTGTCCAGGAGTGAAGAGCTGACTCAGCCTGTCCTGGAATGCAGAGCTGACCTTGCCGGTCCAGGAGTGGAGAGCTGACGGTTTCTGACAAGGAGTGGAGAGCTGACTGTGACTGACCTAGAGTGGAGAGCTGACTGTGCCTGTCCAGGAATGGAGAGCTGACTGTGCCTGTCCAGAAGAGCAGATCTGACTGTGCCTGTCCAGGAGTGAAGAGCTAACTGTGCTTGTCCTGAAGTCCAGAGCTGACTTTGCCTGTCCAGGAGTGGAGAGCCGAATGTGCCTGTCCTGGAGTGCAGAGCTGACAGTGCCTGACCAGGAGTGGAGAGCACACTGTGCGTCTCCCGGATGGAGAGTTGACTGCTCGCCTCCAGGAATGGAGAGCTGACTGTGCCTGTCCAGGAGTGCAGAGCTGATAGTGGCTGTCCAGGAGCTGACTGTTCTTGACCAGGTGTGGAGGATTGACAGTGTCTGTACAGGCGTGGAGAGCTGAATGTGCCTGTCCAGAAGTGCAGAGCTGACTGTGCATGTCCAGGAGTGGAGATCTGACTGTACCTGTCCAGGAGTGGAGAGCTAACTGTGCCTGACCAGGAGTGCAGAGCTGACTGTGCCTGTCCAGGAGTGCAGAGCTTACTGTAGTTGTCCAGGACTGCAGAGCAGACCGTGGGTGTCCAGGTGTGCGGAGCTAACTGTGCCTGTCCAGGAGAGGAGACCTGACTGTGCCTGTACAGGAGTGAAAAGCTGACTGAGCCTGTCCTGGAGTGCAGAGCTGACTGAGCCTGACCAGTACTGGAGAGCTGACAGTGCCTGTCCAGATGTGGAGAGCTGACTGTGCCTGTCCAGGAGAGCAGAGCTGACTGTGCCTGTGCAGGAGTGCAGAGCAGACTGTGCCTGTCCTGGAGTCAGAGCTGACTGTACCTGTCCAGGAGTGGTAATCTCAATGTGCCTGTCCAAGAGAGGAGAGCTGACTCTGCCTATCCAGGGGAGGAGAAGAGACTGTGCCTGTCCAGGAGTGGAAAACGGACTGTGCCTGACAAGGAGTGGTGAGCTGACTGTTCCTGTCCAGGAGTGGAGAGCTGACTGTGCCTGTCCAAGAGTGAAGAGCTAACTGAGCCAGTTCAGGAGTGCAAAGCTCAATCTTCCTGTCCAGGTTTAGAGAGTTGACTGTGCATGCCCAAAAGCAGAGAGCAGACTGTGCCTGACCAGGAGTGGAGATCTAACTGTGCCTGTCCAGGAGTGCAGAGCGGACTGTGCCTGTGCAGGAGTGAAGAGCTGACTGAGCCTGTCCTGGAATGCAGAGCTGACAGTGCCTGACAAGTACTGGAGAGCTGAGAGTGCCTGTCCAGATGTGGAGAGTTGACTGTGCCTGTCCAGGAGAGCAGAGCTGACTGTGCCTGTCCAGGAGTGCAGAGCGGACTGTGCCTGTCCTGGAGTCAGAGCTGACTGCACCTGTCCAGGAGTGGTAATCTCAATGTGCCCGTCCAAGAGAGGAGAGCTGACTCTGCCTGTCCAGGGGAGGAGAAGAGACTGTGCCTGTCCAGGAGTGGGGAATGATTGTGCCTCTCCAGGAGGGCAGAGCTGACAGTGCCTGACCAGTAGTGGAGAGCTGACAGTGCCTGTCCAGGAGTGGAGAGCTGACTGTGCCTGTCCAGGAGAGCAGAGCTGACTGCGCGTCTCCAGGAATGGAGAACTAACTGTGCCTGTCCAGGAGTGCAGAGCTAACTGTGCTTGTCCAGGAGAGCAGAGCTGACTGTGGCTGTCAAGATATGCAGAGCTAGCTGTGCCTGTCCAGGAGAGCAGAGCTGACTGTGCCTGTACAGGAGTGGAAAGCTAAATGTGCCGGTCCAGGAGTGGAGAGCTGACTGTGCCTTTCCAGCAGTGGAGAGCTGACTCTGCCTATCCAGGGAAGGAGAGGAGACTGTGCCTCTCCAGGAGTGAGAATGACTGTGCCTCTCCAGGAGTGCAGAGATGAACGTGCCTGTCCAGTAGAGTTGAGCTGACTGTTCCTGTCCAGGGGAGAAGAGCTGACATTGCCTGTCCAGGAGTGTAGAGCTGACTGTGCCTGACAAGTAGTGGAGAGTTGACTGTGACAAACCAAGAGTGGAGAACTGACTGTGCCTGTCCAGATGTGCAGAGCTAACTGTGCCTGTCCAGGAGAGCAGAGCTGGCTGTGCCTGCACAGGAGTGGAGAGCTAAATGTGCCTGTCCAGGAGTGGAGAGCTGACTGTGCCTTTCCAGCAGTGGAGAGCTGACTCTGCCTATCCAGGGAAGAAGAGACCGTGCCTCTCCAGGAGTGAGAACTGACTGTGCCTGTCCAGGAGTGCAGAGCTGACTGTGCCTGTCCAGGACTGAAGAGCTGACTGAGCCTGTCGTGGAGTGCAGAGCTGATTGTACCTGTCCAGGAGAGGTAAGGTGACTGTGCCTGACCAGGAGTGCAGAGCACGTTGTGCGTCACCAGGAATGGAGAGTTCACTGCTCAACTCCAGGAATGGAGAACTGACTGTGAATGTCCAGGAGTGGAGAGCTAACTGTACCTGTCCAGGAGTGGAGAGCTAATCGTGCCTGACCAGGAGTGCAGAGCTGACTGTGCCTGTCCAGAAGTGGAGAGCTAACTGTGCCTGTCCAGAAGTGGTGAGCTGACTGTTCCTGTACAGGAGTGGAGAGCTGACTGTGCCTGTCCAAGAGTGAAGAGCTGACGGAGCCAGTCCTGGAGTGCAGAGCTGACGGAGCCTGTCCTGGAGTGCAGAGATAACTTTGCCTGTCCAGGAATGGAGAGGTGACGGTGCCTGACAAAGAGTGGAGAGCCGACTGTGACTGACCAAGAGTGGAGAGCTGACTCTGCCTATCCAGGGGAGGAGAATAGTCTGTGCCTGTCCAGGAGTGGAAAACTGACTGTGCCTGACAAGGAGTGGTGAGCTGACTGTTCCTGTCCAGGAGTGGAGAACTGACTGTGCCTGTCCAAGAGTGAAGAGCTAACTGAGCCAGTTCAGGAGTGCAAAGCTCAATCTTCCTGTCCAGGTTTAGAGAGCTGACTGTGCATGCCCAAAAGCAGAGAGCAGACTGTGCCTGACCAGGAGTGGAGATCTAACTGTGCCTGTCCAGGAGTGCAGAGCTGACTCTGCTTCTCCAGGAGTGAAGAGCTGACTGAGATTGTCCGGGAGTCCAGAGCTCACTATGCCTGTCCAGGGGCGGAGAGCTCATTGTGCCTGTACAGGAGTGGAGAGCTGAGTGTGACTGTCCAGAAGTGGAGAGCTGACTGCGCCTGTCCAGGAGAGCAGAGCTGACTTTGCCTATCCAGGAGTGGAGAGCTGACTGTGCCTGTCCAGAAGTGGAGAGCTAACTGTGCCTGTCCAGGAGTGGAGAGCTGACAGTGCCTGACCAGGAGAGCAGAGATGACTGTGCCTGTCCAGGAGAGCAGAGCTGACTAAGCCTGCCCTGGAGTGCAGAGCTGACTGAGCCTGTGCTGGAGTTCAGAGCTGACTGTATCTGTCCAGGAGTGGTAATCTCAATGTGCCTGTCCAGGAGTGGAAAACGGACTGTGCCTGACAAGGAGTGGTGAGCTGACTGTTCCTGTCCAGGAGTGGAGAGCTGACAGTGCCTGTCCAAGAGTGAAGAGCTAACTGAGCCTGTTCAGGAGTGCAGAGCTGACTGTTCTTGACCAGGTGTGGAGGGTTGACAGTGTCTGTACAGGCGTGGAGAGCTGACTGTACCTGTCCAGGAGAGGAGAGCTAACTGTGCCTGACCAGGAGTGCAGAACTGACTGTGCCTGTCCAGGAGTGGAGAGCTGACTCTGCATCTCCAGGAATGGAGAGCTAACTGTGCCTGTCCAGGAGTGCAGAGCTGACTGTGCTTGTCCAGGACTGCAGAGCAGACCGTGGGTGTCCAGGTGTGCGGAGCTAACTGTGCCTGTCCAGGAGAGCAGAGCTGACTGTGCCTGTGCAGGAGTGAAGAGCTGACTGAGCCTGTCCTGGAATGCAGAGCTGACAGTGCCTGACAAGTACTGGAGAGCTGAGAGTGCCTGTCCAGATGTGGAGAGCTGACTGTGCCTGTCCAGGAGAGCAGAGCTGACTGTGCCTGTCCAGGAGTGCAGAGCGGACTGTGCCTGTCCTGGAGTCAGAGCTGACTGTACCTGTCCAGGAGTGGTAATCTCAATGTGCCTGTCCAAGAGAGGAGAGCTGACTCTGCCTGTCCAGGGGAGGAGAAGAGACTGTGCCTGTCCAGGAGTGGGGAATGATTGTGCCTCTCCAGGAGGGCAGAGCTGACAGTGCCTGACCAGTAGTGGAGAGCTGACAGTACCTGTCCAGGAGTGGAGAGCTGACTGTGCCTGTCCAGGAGAGCAGAGCTGACTGCGCGTATCCAGGAATGGAGAACTAACTGTGCCTGTCCAGGAGTGCAGAGCTAACTGTGCTTGTCCAGGAGAGCAGAGCTGACTGTGGCTGTCCAGATATGCAGAGCTAGCTGTGCCTGTACAGGAGAGCAGAGCTGACTGTGCCTGTACAGGAGTGGAAAGCTAAATGTGCCTGTCCAGGAGTGGAGAGCTGACTGTGCCTTTCCAGCAGTGGAGAGCTGACTCTGCCTATCCAGGGAAGGAGAGGAGACTGTGCCTCTCCAGGAGTGAGAATGACTGTGCCTCTCCAGGAGTGCAGAGATGAACGTGCCTGTCCAGTAGAGTTGAGCTGACTGTTCCTGTCCAGGGGAGAAGAGCTGACATTGCCTGTCCAGGAGTGTAGAGCTGACTGTGCCTGACAAGTAGTGGAGAGCTGACTGTGACAAACCAAGAGTGGAGAACTGACTGTGCCTGTCCAGATGTGCAGAGCTAACTGTGCCTGTCCAGGAGAGCAGAGCTGGCTGTGCCTGCACAGGAGTGGAGAGCTAAATGTGCCTGTCCAGGAGTGGAGAGCTGACTGTGCCTTTCCAGCAGTGGAGAGCTGACTCTGCCTATCCAGGGAAGAAGAGACCGTGCCTCTCCAGGAGTGAGAACTGACTGTGCCTGTCCAGGAGTGCAGAGCTGACTGTGCCTGTCCAGGACTGAAGAGCTGACTGAGCCTGTCGTGGAGTGCAGAGCTGATTGTACCTGTCCAGGAGAGGTAAGGTGACTGTGCCTGACCAGGAGTGCAGAGCACGTTGTGCGTCACCAGGAATGGAGAGTTGACTGCTCACCTCCAGGAATGGAGAACTGACTGTGCCTGTCCAGGAGAGCAGAGCTGACTGTGCCTGACCAGGAGCTGACTGTGCTTGACAAGGGGTGCAGGATTGACAGTGTCTGTAAAGGAGTGGAGAAATGAATGTGCCTGTCCAGGAGTGCAGAACTGACTGTGCCTGTCCAGGAGTGGAGAGCTAACTGAGACTGTTCAGGAGTGCAGAGCTCAATCTTCCTGTCCAGGTGTAGAGCTGACTGTGCATGCCCAAAAGCAGAGAGCAGACTGTGCCTGACCAGGAGTGGAGAGCTAACTGTGCCTGTCCAGGAGTGCAGAGCTGACTCTGCTTCTCCAGGAGTGAAGAGCTGACTGAGATTGTCTGGGAGTCCAGAGCTGACTATGCCTGTCCAGGGGCGGAGAGCTCACTGTGCCTGTACAGGAGTGGAGAGCTGACTGTGCCTGTCCAGGAGAGGAGAGCTGACTGTGCCTGTCCAGGAGAGCAGAGTTGACTTTCTCTACCCAGGGGTGGAGAGCTGACTGTGCCTGTCCAGAAGTGGAGAGCTAACTGTGCCCGTCCAGGAGTGGTGAGCTGACTGTTCCTGTCCAGGAGTGCAGAGCTTACTGTGCTTGTCCAGGACTGCAGAGCAGACCGTGGGTGCCCAGGTGTGCGGAGCTAACTGTGCCTGTCCAGGAGAGGAGAGCTGACTGTGCCTGTACAGGAGTGAAGAGCTGACTGAGCCTGTCCTGGAGTGCAGAGCTGACAGTGCCTGACCAGTACTGGAGAGCTGACAGTGCCTGTCCAGATGTGGAGAGCTGACTGTGCCTGTCCAGGAGAGCAGAGCTGACTGTGCCTGTGCAGGAGTGCAGAGCGGACTGTGCCTGTCCTGGAGTCAGAGCTGACTGTACCTGTCCAGGAGTGGTAATCTCAATGTGCCTGTCCAAGAGAGGAGAGCTGACTCTGCCTATCCAGGGGAGGAGAAGAGACTGTGCCTGTCCAGGTGTGGAAAACGGACTGTGCCTGACAAGGAGTGGTGAGCTGACTGTTCCTGTCCAGGAGTGGAGAGCTGACTGTGCCTGTCCAAGAGTGAAGAGCTAACTGAGCCAGTTCAGGAGTGCAAAGCTCAATCTTCCTGTCCAGGTTTAGAGAGTTGACTGTGCATGCCCAAAAGCAGAGAGCAGACTGTGCCTGACCAGGAGTGGAGATCTAACTGTGCCTGTCCAGGAGTGCAGAGCTGACTCTGCTTCTCCAGGAGTGAAGAGCTGACTGTGGCTGTCCAGATATGCAGAGCTAGCTGTGCCTGTCCAGGAGAGCAGAGCTGACTGTGCCTGTACAGGAGTGGAGAGCTAAATGTGCCTGTCCAGGAGTGGAGAGCTGACTGTGCCTTTCCAGCAGTGGAGAGCTGACTCTGCCTATCCAGGGAAGGAGAGGAGACTGTGCCTCTCCAGGAGTGAGAATGACTGTGCCTCTCCAGGAGTGCAGAGATGAACGTGCCTGTCCAGTAGAGTTGAGCTGACTGTTCCTGTCCAGGGGAGAAGAGCTGACATTGCCTGTCCAGGAGTGTAGAGCTGACTGTGCCTGACAAGTAGTGGAGAGCTGACTGTGACAAACCAAGAGTGGAGAACTGACTGTGCCTGTCCAGATGTGCAGAGCTAACTGTGCCTGTCCAGGAGAGCAGAGCTGGCTGTGCCTGCACAGGAGTGGAGAGCTAAATGTGCCTGTCCAGGAGTGGAGAGCTGACTGTGCCTTTCCAGCAGTGGAGAGCTGACTCTGCCTATCCAGGGAAGAAGAGACCGTGCCTCTCCAGGAGTGAGAACTGACTGCCTGTCCAGGAGTGCAGAGCTGACTCTGCCTGTCCAGGACTGAAGAGCTGATTGAGCCTGTCGTGGAGTGCAGAGCTGATTGTACCTGTCCAGGAGAGGTAAGGTGACTGTGCCTGACCAGGAGTGCAGAGCACGTTGTGCGTCACCAGGAATGGAGAGTTGACTGCTCACCTCCAGGAATGGAGAACTGACTGTGCCTGTCCAGGAGAGCAGAGCTGACTGTGCCTGACCAGGAGCTGACTGTGCTTGACCAGGGGTGCAGGATTGACAGTGTCTGTAAAGGAGTGGAGAAATGAATGTGCCTGTCCAGGAGTGCAGAACTGACTGTGCCTGTCCAGGAGTGGAGAGCTAACTGAGACTGTTCAGGAGTGCAGAGCTCAATCTTCCTGTGCAGGTGTAGAGCTGACTGTGCATGCCCAAAAGCAGAGAGCAGACTGTGCCTGTCCAGGAGTGGAGAGCTAACTGTGCCTGTCCAGGAGTGCAGAGCTGACTCTGCTTCTCCAGGAGTGAAGAGCTGACTGAGATTGTCTGGGAGTCCAGAGCTGACTATGCCTGTCCAGGGACGGAGAGCTCACTGTGCCTGTACAGGAGTGGAGAGCTGACTGTGCCTGTCCAGGAGTGGAGAGCTGACTGTGCCTGTCCAGGAGAGCAGAGTTGACTTTGCCTACCCAGGGGTGGAGAGCTGACTGTGCCTGTCCAGGAGTGCCGAGCTGATAGTGGCTGTGCAGGAGCTGACTGTTCTTGACCAGGTGTGGAGGATTGACAGTGTCTGTACAGGCGTGGAGAGCTGAATGTGCCTGTCCAGAAGTGCGGAGCTGACTGTTCATGTCCAGGAGTGGAGAGCTGACTGTACCTGTCCAGAAGTGGAGAGCTAACTGTGCCTGACCAGGAGTGCAGAGCTGACTGTGCCTGTCCAGGAGTGGAGAGCTGACTCTGCGTCTCCAGGAATGGAGAGCTAACTGTGCCTGTCCAGGAGTGCAGAGCTGACTGTGCTTGTCCAGGACTGCAGAGCAGACCGTGGGTGTCCAGGTGTGCGGAGCTAACTGTGCCTGTCCAGGAGAGCAGAGCTGACTGTGCCTGTACAGGAGTGTAGAGCTGACTGAGCCTGTCCTGGAGTGCAGAGCTGACAGTGCCTGACAAGTACTGGAGAGCTGACAGTGCCTGTCCAGATGTGGAGAGCTGACTGTGCCTGTCCAGGAGAGCAGAGCTGACTGTACCTGTCCAGGCGTGGTAATCTCAATGTGCCTGTCCAAGAGAGGAGAGCTGACTCTGCCTATCCAGGGGAGGAGAAGAGACTGTTCCTGTCCAGGAGTGGGGAACTGATTGTACCTCTCCAGGAGTGCAGAGCTGACAGTGCCTGACCAGTAGTGGAGAGCTGACAGTGCCTGTCCAGGAGTGGAGAGCTGACTGTGCCTGTCCAGGAGAGCAGAGCTGACTGAGCGTCTCCAGGAATGGAGAACTAACTGTGCCTGTCCAGGAGTGCAGAGCTAACTGTGCTTGTCCAGGAGAGCAGAGCTGACTGTGGCTGTCCAGATGTGCAGAGCTAGCTGTGCCTGTCCAGGAGAGCAGAGCTGACTTGGCCTGTCCAGGAGTGGAGAGCCGAATGTGCCTGTCCTGGAGTGCAGAGCTGACTGTGCCTGACCAGGAGTGGAGAGCACACTGTGCGTCTCCCGGAATGGAGAGTTGACTGCTCGCCTCCAGGAATGCAGAACTGACTGTGCTTGTCCAGCAGTGCAGAGCTGACTGTTCTTGACCAGGTGTGGAGGATTGACAGTGTGTGTACAGGCGTGGAGAACTGAATGTGCCTGTCCAGAAGTGCAGAGCTGACTGTTCTTGACCAGGTGTGGAGGGCTGACAGTGTACAGGCGTGGAGAGCTGACTGTAACTGTCCAGGAGTGGAGAGCTAACTGTGCCTGACCAGGAGTGTAGAGCTGACTGTGCCTGTCCAGGAGTGGAGAGCTGACTCTGCATCTCCAGGAATGGAGAGCTAACTGTGCCTGTCCAGGAGTGCAGAGCTGACTGTGCTTGTCCAGGACTGCAGAGCAGACCGTGGGTGTCCAGGTGTGCGGAGCTAACTGTGCCTGTCCAGGAGAGCAGAGCTGACTGTGCCTGTACAGGAGTGAAGAGCTGACTGAGCCTGTCTTGGAATGCAGAGCTGACAGTGCCTGACAAGTACTGGAGAGCTGAGAGTGCCTGTCCAGATGTGGAGAGCTAACTGTGCCTGTCCAGGAGAGCAGAGCTGACTGTGCCTGTCCAGGAGTGCAAAGCGGACTGTGCCTGTCCTGGAGTCAGAGCTGACTGTACCTGTCCAGGAGTGGTAATCTCAATGTGCCTGTCCAAGAGAGGAGAGCTGACTCTGCCTGTCCAGGGGAGGAGAAGAGACTGTGCCTGTCCAGGAGTGGGGAATGATTGTGCCTCTCCAGGAGTGCAGAGTTGACCGTGCCTGACCAGTAGTGGAGAGCTGACAGTACCTGTCCAGGAGTGGAGAGCTGACTGTGCCTGTCCAGGAGAGCAGAGCTGACTGCGCGTCTCCAGGAATGGAGAACTAACTGTGCCTGTCCAGAAGTGCAGAGCTAACTGCGCTTGTCCAGGAGAGCAGAGCTGACTGTGGCTGTCCAGATATGCAGAGCTAGCTGTGCCTGTCCAGGAGAGCAGAGCTGACTGTGCCTGTACAGGAGTGGAGAGCTAAATGTGCCTGTCCAGGAGTGGAGAGCTGACTGTGCCTTTCCAGCAGTGGAGAGCTGACTCTGCCTATCCAGGGAAGGAGAGGAGACTGTGCCTCTCCAGGAGTGAGAATGACTGTGCCTCTCCAGGAGTGCAGAGATGAACGTGCCTGTCCAGTAGAGTTGAGCTGACTGTTCCTGTCCAGGGGAGAAGAGCTGACATTGCCTGTCCAGGAGTGTAGAGCTGACTGTGCCTGACAAGTAGTGGAGAGCTGACTGTGACAAACCAAGAGTGGAGAACTGACTGTGCCTGTCCAGATGTGCAGAGCTAACTGTGCCTGTCCAGGAGAGCAGAGCTGGCTGTGCCTGCACAGGAGTGGAGAGCTAAATGTGCCTGTCCAGGAGTGGAGAGCTGACTGTGCCTTTCCAGCAGTGGAGAGCTGACTCTGCCTATCCAGGGAAGAAGAGACCGTGCCTCTCCAGGAGTGAGAACTGACTGTGCCTGTCCAGGAGTGCAGAGCTGACTGTGCCTGTCCAGGACTGAAGAGCTGACTGAGCCTGTCGTGGAGTGCAGAGCTGATTGTACCTGTCCAGGAGAGGTAAGGTGACTGTGCCTGACCAGGAGTGCAGAGCACGTTGTGCGTCACCAGGAATGGAGAGTTGACTGCTCACCTCCAGGAATGGAGAACTGACTGCCTGTCCAGGAGAGCACAGCTGACTGTGCCTGACCAGGAGCTGACTGTGCTTGACCAGGGTGCAGGATTGACAGTGTCTGTAAAGGAGTGGAGAAATGAATGTGCCTCTCCAGGAGTGCAGAACTGACTGTGCCTGTCCAGGAGTGGAGAGCTAACTGAGACTGTTCAGGAGTGCAGAGCTCAATCTTCCTGTCCAGGTGTAGAGCTGACTGTGCATGCCCAAAAGCAGAGAGCAGACTGTGCCTGACCAGGAGTGGAGAGCTAACTGTGCCTGTCCAGGAGTGCAGAGCTAACTCTGCTTCTCCAGGAGTGAAGAGCTGACTGAGAATGTCTGGGAGTCCAGAGCTGACTATGCCTGTCCAGGGGCGGAGAGCTCACTGTGCCTGTACAGGAGTGGAGAGCTGACTGTGCCTGTCCGGGAGTGGAGAGCTGACTGTGCCTGTCCAGGAGAGCAGAGCTGACTTTGCCTACCCAGGGGTGGAGAGCTGACTGTGCCTGTCCAGAAGTGGAGAGCTAACTGTGCCTGTCCAGAAGTGGAGAGCTAACTGTGCCTGTCCAGGAGTGGTGAACTGACTGTTCCTGTCCAGGAGTGGAGAGCTGACGGAGCCTGTCCTGGAGTGCAGAGCTGACTTTGCCTGTCCAGGATTGGAGAGGTGACGGTGCCTAACAAAGAGTGGAGAGCTGACTATGCCTGTCCAGGAGTGGAGAGCTGACTGTGCCTGTCCAGGAGTGGAGAGCTCACTGTGCCTGTCCAGGAGTGGAGAGCTCACTGTGCCTGTCCAGGAGAGCAGATCTGACTGTGCCTGTCCAGGAGTGGAGAGATGACTGTACCTGTCCAGGAGTGGAGAGCTAACTGAGCCTGCTCAGGAGTGCAGAGCTGACTCTGCCTGTCCAGGTGTAGAGAGCTGACAGTGCAGGCCCAAAAGCGGAGAGCTGACTGTGCCTAACCAAGAATGGAGAGCTGACTGTGCCTGTCCAGGAATGCAGAGCTGACTGTCCCTGTCCAGGGGTGGTGAGCTCACTGTGCCTGTCCAGGAGTGGAGAGCTGACATTGCCTGACCAGGAGAGCAGAGATGACTGTGCCTGTCCAGGAGAGCAGAGCTGACTAAGCCTGCCCTGGAGTGCAGAGCTGACTGAGCCTGTGCTGGAGTTCAGAGCTGACTGTATCTGTCCAGGAGTGGTAATCTCAATGTGCCTGTCCAGGAGTGGAAAACGGACTGTGCCTGACAAGGAGTGGTGAGCTGACTGTTCCTGTCCAGGAGTGGAGAGCTGACAGTGCCTGTCCAAGAGTGAAGAGCTAACTGAGCCTGTTCAGGAGTGCAGAGCTGACTGTTCTTGACCAGGTGTGGAGGGCTGAAAGTGTCTGTACAGGCGTGGAGAGCTGACTCTGCCTCTCCAGGAATGGAGAGCTAACTGTGCCTGTCCAGGAGTGCAGAGCTGACTGTGCCTGTGCAGGAGTGAAGAGCTGACTGAGCCTGTCCTGGAATGCAGAGCTGACAGTGCCTGACAAGTACTGGAGAGCTGAGAGTGCCTGTCCAGATGTGGAGAGCTGACTGTGCCTGTCCAGAAGTGCAGAGCAGACTGTGCCTGTCCTGGAGTCAGAGCTGACTGTACCTGTCCAGGAGTGGTAATCTCAATGTGCCTGTCCAAGAGAGGAGAGCTGACTCTGCCTATCCAGGGAAGGAGAAGAGACTGTGCATGTCCAGGAGTGGGGAATGATTGTGCCTCTCCAGGAGGGCAGAGCTGACAGTGCCTGACCAGTAGTGGAGAGCTGACAGTGCCTGTCCAGGAGTGGAGAGCTGACTGTGCCTGTCCAGGAGAGCAGACCTGACTGCGCGTCTCCAGGAATGGAGAACTAACTGTGCCTGTCCAGGAATGCAGAGCTAACTGTGCTTGTCCAGGAGAGCTGAGCTGACTGTGGCTGTCCAGATGTGCAGAGCTAGCTGTGCCTGTCCAGGAGTGCAGAGGTGACTGTGCCTGTTGACGAGTCCAGAGCTCACTGTGCCTGTCATTGGGTGGAGAGCTGAATGTGCGACTCCAGGAGTTCACAGCTGAATGCCTCTCCAAGAGGGCAGAGCTGACCATGCCTGTCCAGGAGTGGGTGCTAAATGTGTGACTCCAGGAGTTCAGATCTGACTGTGCCTGTCATAGGGTGGAGTGCTGACTGTGCCTCAACAGGGATGGAGAGCTAACTGTGCCTGCCCAGAGGTGAGGAGGTGGCTGAACCTGACCAGGGGTTGAGAGCTGATTGTGCCTGTCAAGGAGAGGTGAGCTGACTGTGAGTGACCAAGGGTGGGGGTGGATAGTTCCTGTCCAGGCGTGGAGAGCTCACTGTGCCTGTACAGGAGTGGAGAGCTAACTGTGCCTGTCAAGGAGCGGTGAGCTGACTGCGCCTGTCCAGGAGTGCAGAGCTAACTGAGCTGGTCCTGAAGTCCAGAGCTGACTTTGCCTGTCCAGGAGTTGAGAGCTCACGGTTCCTGACAAGGAGTGGAGAGCTGACTGTGACTGACCAAGAGTGGAGAGCTGACTGTGCCTGTCCAGGAGTGGAGAGCTGACTGTGCCTGTCCAGGAGAGCAGATCTGACTGTGCCTGTCCAGATGTGAAGAGCTAACTGAGCTTGTCCTGAAGTCCAGAGCTGACTTGGCCTGTCCAGGAGTGGAGAGCTGATGGTGCCTGACAAGGAGTGGAGAGCTGACGGTGACTGACCAGAAGTGGAGAGCTAACTGTGCCTGTCCAGGAGTGGAGAGCTGACTGTGCCTGTCCAGGTGTGAAGAGCTAACTGAGCCGGTCCTGAAGTCCACAGCTGACTTTGCCTGTCCAGGAGTTAAGAGCTGACGGTTCCTGACAAGGAGTGGAGAGCTGACTGTGACTGACCAAGAGTGGAGAGCTGACTGTGCCTGTCCAGGAGTGGAGAGCTGACTGTGCCTGTCCAGGAGAGCAGATCTGACTGTGCCTGTCCAGATGTGAAGAGCTAACTGAGCTTGTCCTGAAGTCCAGAGCTGACTTGGCCTGTCCAGGAGTGGAGAGCTGATGGTGCCTGACAAGGAGTGGAGAGCTGACGGTGACTGACCAGGAGTGGAGAGCTGACAGTGCCTGTCCAGGAGAACAGAGCTGACAGTGCCTGTCCAGGAGAGCAGAGCTGACTGTACCTGTCCAGGAGAGGTAAGGTGACTGTGCCTGACCAGGAGTGCAGAGCATACTGTGCGTCTCCAGGAATGGAGAGTTGACTGCTCGCTTCCAGGAATGTAGAACTGACTGTGCCTGTCAAGGAGAGCAGAGCTGACTGTGCCTGACCAGGAGCTGACTGTGCCTGACCAGGGGTGCAGGATTGACAGTGTCTGTACAGGAGTGGAGAGCTGAATGTGCCTGTACAGGAGTGCAGAGCTGACTGTGCCTGTCCAGGAGTGGAGAGCTGACTGTGCCTGTCCAAGAGTGAAGAGCTGACGGAGCCTGTCCTGGAGTGCAGAGCTGACTTTGCCTGTCCAGGAATGGAGAGGTGACGGTGCCTGACAAAGAGTGGAGAGCTGACTGTGACTGACCAAGAGTTGAGAGCTGACTATGCCTGTCCAGGAGTGGAGAGCTGACTGTGCCTGTCCAGGAGTGGAGAGCTCACTGTGCCTGTCCAGGAGAGCAGATCTGACTGTGTCTGTCCAGGAGTGGAGAGATGACTGTACCTGTCCAGGAGTGGAGAGCTAACTGAGCCTGTTCAGGAGTGCAGAGCTGACTCTGCCTGTCCAGGTGTAGAGAGCTGACAGTGCAGGCCCAAAAGCAGAGAGCTGACTGTGCCTAACCAAGAATGGAGAGCTGACTGTGCCTGTCCAGGAATGCAGAGCTGACTGTCCCTGTCCAGGGGTGGTGAGCTCACTGTGCCTGTCCAGGAGTGGAGAGCTGACAGTGCCTGACCAGGAGAGCAGAGATGACTGTGCCTGTCCAGGAGTGGAGAGCTGACAGTGCCTGACCAGGAGAGCAGAGATGACTGTGCCTGTCCAGGAGAGCAGAGCTGACTGAGCCTGCCCTGGAGTGCAGAGCTGACTGAGCCTGTGCTGGAGTTCAGAGCTGACTGTATCTGTCCAGGAGTGGTAATCTCAATGTGCCTGTCCAGGAGTGGAAAACGGACTCTGCCTGAAAAGGAGTGGAGAGCTGAATATGCCAGTCCAGGAGCTGACTGTGCTTGATCAGGGGTGGAGGATTGACAGTGTCTGTAGAGTAATGGAGAGCTGACTCTGCCTGTCGAGGAGTGGACAGCTGAGTGTGCCAGTCCAGGAGTGGAGAGCTGACTGTGCCTGTCCAGGAGTGAAGAGCTGACTCAGCCTGTCCTGGAATGCAGAGCTGACTTTGCCTGTCCAGGAGTGGAGAGCAGACGGTTCCTGACAAGGAGTGGAGAGCTGACTGTGCCTGTCCAGGAGTGGAGAGCTGACTGTGCCTGTCCAGGAGAGCAGATCTGACTGTGCCTGACAGGTGTGAAGAGCTAACTGAGCTTGTCCTGAAGTCCAGAGCTGACTTTGCCTGTCCAGGAGTGGAGAGCCGTATGTGCCTGTCCTGGAGTGCAGAGCTGACTGTGCCAGACCAGGAGTGGAGAGCACATTGTGCATCTCCCAGAATGGAGAGTTGACTGTTCGCCTCCAGGAATGGAGAGCTGACTGTGCCTGTCCAGGAGTGATGAGCTGATTGTGGCTGTCCAGGAGTGATGAGCTGATTGTGGCTGTCCAGGAGCTGACTGTTCTTGACCAGGTGTGGAGGATTGAGTGTCTGTACAGGCGTGGGGAGCTGAATGTGCCTGTCCAGAAGTGCAGAGCTGACTGTGCATGTCCAGGAGTGGAGAGCTGACTGTACCTGTCCAGAAGTGGAGAGCTAACTGTGCCTGACCAGGAGTGCAGAGCTGACTGTGCCTGTCCAGGAGTGGAGAGCTGACTCTGCGTCTCCAGGAATGGAGAGCTAACTGTGCCTGTCCAGGAGTGCAGAGCTGACTGTGCTTGTCCAGGACTGCAGGGCAGACCGTGGGTGTCCAGGTGTGCGGAGCTAACTGTGCCTGTCCAGGAGAGCAGAGCTGACTGTGCCTGTACAGGAGTGTAGAGCTGACTGAGCCTGTCCTGGAGTGCAGAGCTGACAGTGCCTGACAAGTACTGGAGAGCTGTCAGTGCCTGTCCAGATGTGGAGAGCTGACTGTGCCTGTCCAGGAGAGCAGAGCTGACTGTGCCTGTGCAGGAGTGCAGAGCGGACTGTGCCTGTCCTGGAGTCAGAGCTGACTGTACCTGTCCAGGAGTGGTAATCTCAATGTGCCTGTCCAAGAGAGGAGAGCTGACTCTGCCTATCCAGGGGAGGAGAAGAGACTGTGCCTGTCCAGGAGTGGAAAACGGACTGTGCCTGACAAGGAGTGGTGAGCTGACTGTTCCTGTCCAGGAGTGGAGAGCTGACTGTGCCTGTCCAAGAGTGAAGAGCTGACGGAGCCTGTCCTGGAGTGCAGAGCTGACTTTGCTTGTCCAGGAATGGAGAGGTGATGGTGCCTGACAAAGAGTGGAGAGACGACTGTGACTGACCAAGAGTGGAGAGCTGACTATGCCTGTCCAGGAGTGGAGAGCTGACAGTGCCTGTCCAGGAGTGGAGAGCTGACTGTGCCTGTCCAGGAGTGGAGAGCTGACTGTGCCTGTCCAGGAGAGCAGAGCTGACTGCGCGTCTCCAGGAATGGAGAACTAACTGTGCCTGTCCAGAAGTGCAGAGCTAACTGCGCTTGTCCAGGAGAGCAGAGCTGACTGTGGCTGTCCAGATATGCAGAGCTAGCTGTGCCTGTCCAGGAGAGCAGAGCTGACTGTGCCTGTACAGGAGTGGAGAGCTAAATGTGCCTGTCCAGGAGTGGAGAGCTGACTGTGCCTTTCCAGCAGTGGAGAGCTGACTCTGCCTATCCAGGGAAGGAGAGGAGACTGTGCCTCTCCAGGAGTGAGAATGACTGTGCCTCTCCAGGAGTGCAGAGATGAACGTGCCTGTCCAGTAGAGTTGAGCTGACTGTTCCTGTCCAGGGGAGAAGAGCTGACATTGCCTGTCCAGGAGTGTAGAGCTGACTGTGCCTGACAAGTAGTGGAGAGCTGACTGTGACAAACCAAGAGTGGAGAACTGACTGTGCCTGTCCAGATGTGCAGAGCTAACTGTGCCTGTCCAGGAGAGCAGAGCTGGCTGTGCCTGCACAGGAGTGGAGAGCTAAATGTGCCTGTCCAGGAGTGGAGAGCTGACTGTGCCTTTCCAGCAGTGGAGAGCTGACTCTGCCTATCCAGGGAAGAAGAGACCGTGCCTCTCCAGGAGTGAGAACTGACTGTGCCTGTCCAGGAGTGCAGAGCTGACTGTGCCTGTCCAGGACTGAAGAGCTGACTGAGCCTGTCGTGGAGTGCAGAGCTGATTGTACCTGTCCAGGAGAGGTAAGGTGACTGTGCCTGACCAGGAGTGCAGAGCACGTTGTGCGTCACCAGGAATGGAGAGTTGACTGCTCACCTCCAGGAATGGAGAACTGACTGCCTGTCCAGGAGAGCACAGCTGACTGTGCCTGACCAGGAGCTGACTGTGCTTGACCAGGGTGCAGGATTGACAGTGTCTGTAAAGGAGTGGAGAAATGAATGTGCCTCTCCAGGAGTGCAGAACTGACTGTGCCTGTCCAGGAGTGGAGAGCTAACTGAGACTGTTCAGGAGTGCAGAGCTCAATCTTCCTGTCCAGGTGTAGAGCTGACTGTGCATGCCCAAAAGCAGAGAGCAGACTGTGCCTGACCAGGAGTGGAGAGCTAACTGTGCCTGTCCAGGAGTGCAGAGCTAACTCTGCTTCTCCAGGAGTGAAGAGCTGACTGAGAATGTCTGGGAGTCCAGAGCTGACTATGCCTGTCCAGGGGCGGAGAGCTCACTGTGCCTGTACAGGAGTGGAGAGCTGACTGTGCCTGTCCGGGAGTGGAGAGCTGACTGTGCCTGTCCAGGAGAGCAGAGCTGACTTTGCCTACCCAGGGGTGGAGAGCTGACTGTGCCTGTCCAGAAGTGGAGAGCTAACTGTGCCTGTCCAGAAGTGGAGAGCTAACTGTGCCTGTCCAGGAGTGGTGAACTGACTGTTCCTGTCCAGGAGTGGAGAGCTGACGGAGCCTGTCCTGGAGTGCAGAGCTGACTTTGCCTGTCCAGGATTGGAGAGGTGACGGTGCCTAACAAAGAGTGGAGAGCTGACTATGCCTGTCCAGGAGTGGAGAGCTGACTGTGCCTGTCCAGGAGTGGAGAGCTCACTGTGCCTGTCCAGGAGGGGAGAGCTCACTGTGCCTGTCCAGGAGAGCAGATCTGACTGTGCCTGTCCAGGAGTGGTGAGATGACTGTACCTGTCCAGGAGTGGAGAGCTAACTGAGCCTGCTCAGGAGTGCAGAGCTGACTCTGCCTGTCCAGGTGTAGAGAGCTGACAGTGCAGGCCCAAAAGCGGAGAGCTGACTGTGCCTAACCAAGAATGGAGAGCTGACTGTGCCTGTCCAGGAATGCAGAGCTGACTGTCCCTGTCCAGGGGTGGTGAGCTCACTGTGCCTGTCCAGGAGTGGAGAGCTGACATTGCCTGACCAGGAGAGCAGAGATGACTGTGCCTGTCCAGGAGAGCAGAGCTGACTAAGCCTGCCCTGGAGTGCAGAGCTGACTGAGCCTGTGCTGGAGTTCAGAGCTGACTGTATCTGTCCAGGAGTGGTAATCTCAATGTGCCTGTCCAGGAGTGGAAAACGGACTGTGCCTGACAAGGAGTGGTGAGCTGACTGTTCCTGTCCAGGAGTGGAGAGCTGACAGTGCCTGTCCAAGAGTGAAGAGCTAACTGAGCCTGTTCAGGAGTGCAGAGCTGACTGTTCTTGACCAGGTGTGGAGGGCTGAAAGTGTCTGTACAGGCGTGGAGAGCTGACTGTATCTGTCCAGGAGTGGAGAGCTAACTGTGCCTGACCAGGAGTGCAGAACTGACTGTGCCTGTCCAGGAGTGGAGAGCTGACTCTGCCTCTCCAGGAATGGAGAGCTAACTGTGCCTGTCCAGGAGTGCAGAGCTGACTGTGCCTGTGCAGGAGTGAAGAGCTGACTGAGCCTGTCCTGGAATGCAGAGCTGACAGTGCCTGACAAGTACTGGAGAGCTGAGAGTGCCTGTCCAGATGTGGAGAGCTGACTGTGCCTGTCCAGAAGTGCAGAGCAGACTGTGCCTGTCCTGGAGTCAGAGCTGACTGTACCTGTCCAGGAGTGGTAATCTCAATGTGCCTGTCCAAGAGAGGAGAGCTGACTCTGCCTATCCAGGGAAGGAGAAGAGACTGTGCATGTCCAGGAGTGGGGAATGATTGTGCCTCTCCAGGAGGGCAGAGCTGACAGTGCCTGACCAGTAGTGGAGAGCTGACAGTGCCTGTCCAGGAGTGGAGAGCTGACTGTGCCTGTCCAGGAGAGCAGAGCTGACTGCGCGTCTCCAGGAATGGAGAACTAACTGTGCCTGTCCAGGAATGCAGAGCTAACTGTGCTTGTCCAGGAGAGCTGAGCTGACTGTGGCTGTCCAGATGTGCAGAGCTAGCTGTGCCTGTCCAGGAGTGCAGAGGTGACTGTGCCTGTTGACGAGTCCAGAGCTCACTGTGCCTGTCATTGGGTGGAGAGCTGAATGTGCGACTCCAGGAGTTCACAGCTGAATGCCTCTCCAAGAGGGCAGAGCTGACCATGCCTGTCCAGGAGTGGGTGCTAAATGTGTGACTCCAGGAGTTCAGATCTGACTGTGCCTGTCATAGGGTGGAGTGCTGACTGTGCCTCAACAGGGATGGAGAGCTAACTGTGCCTGCCCAGAGGTGAGGAGGTGGCTGAACCTGACCAGGGGTTGAGAGCTGATTGTGCCTGTCAAGGAGAGGTGAGCTGACTGTGAGTGACCAAGGGTGGGGGTGGATAGTTCCTGTCCAGGCGTGGAGAGCTCACTGTGCCTGTACAGGAGTGGAAAGCTGACTGTGCCTGTCCAGGAGTGGAGAGCTGACTGTGCCTGTCCAGAAGTGGAGAGCTAACTGTGCCTGTCAAGGAGCGGTGAGCTGACTGCGCCTGTCCAGGAGAGCAGAGCTAACTGAGCTGGTCCTGAAGTCCAGAGCTGACTTTGCCTGTCCAGGAGTTGAGAGCTCACGGTTCCTGACAAGGAGTGGAGAGCTGACTGTGACTGACCAAGAGTGGAGAGCTGACTGTGCCTGTCCAGGAGTGGAGAGCTGACTGTGCCTGTCCAGGAGAGCAGATCTGACTGTGCCTGTCCAGATGTGAAGAGCTAACTGAGCTTGTCCTGAAGTCCAGAGCTGACTTGGCCTGTCCAGGAGTGGAGAGCTGATGGTGCCTGACAAGGAGTGGAGAGCTGACGGTGACTGACCAGAAGTGGAGAGCTAACTGTGCCTGTCCAGGAGTGGAGAGCTGACTGTGCCTGTCCAGGTGTGAAGAGCTAACTGAGCCGGACCTGAAGTCCACAGCTGACTTTGCCTGTCCAGGAGTTAAGAGCTGACGGTTCCTGACAAGGAGTGGAGAGCTGACTGTGACTGACCAAGAGTGGAGAGCTGACTGTGCCTGTCCAGGAGTGGAGAGCTGACTGTGCCTGTCCAGGAGAGCAGATCTGACTGTGCCTGTCCAGATGTGAAGAGCTAACTGAGCTTGTCCTGAAGTCCAGAGCTGACTTGGCCTGTCCAGGAGTGGAGAGCTGATGGTGCCTGACAAGGAGTGGAGAGCTGACGGTGACTGACCAGGAGTGGAGAGCTGACAGTGCCTGTCCAGGAGAACAGAGCTGACAGTGCCTGTCCAGGAGAGCAGAGCTGACTGTACCTGTCCAGGAGAGGTAAGGTGACTGTGCCTGACCAGGAGTGCAGAGCATACTGTGCGTCTCCAGGAATGGAGAGTTGACTGCTCGCTTCCAGGAATGTAGAACTGACTGTGCCTGTCAAGGAGAGCAGAGCTGACTGTGCCTGACCAGGAGCTGACTGTGCCTGACCAGGGGTGCAGGATTGACAGTGTCTGTACAGGAGTGGAGAGCTGAATGTGCCTGTCCAGGAGTGCAGAGCTGACTGTGCCTGTCCAGGAGTGGAGAGCTAACTGAGACTGTTCAGGAGTGCGGAGCTCAATCTTCCTGTCCAGGTGTAGAGAGCTGATTGTGCATGCCCAAAAGCAGAGAGCAGACTGTGCCTGACGAGGAGTGGAGAGCTAACTGTGCCTGTCCAGGAGTGCAGAGCTGACTCTGCTTCTCCTGGAGTGAAGAGCAGACTGAGATTGCCCGGGAGTGCAGAGCTGACTATGCCTGTACAGGGGCGGAGAGCTCACTGTGCCTGTACAGGAGTGGAGAGCTGACTGTGCCTGTCCAGGAGTGGAGAGCTGACTGTGCCTGTCCAAGAGAGCAGAGCTGACTTTGCCTGTCCAGAAGTGGAGAGCTAACTGTGCCTATCCAGGAGTGGTGAGCTGACTGTTCCTGTCCAGGAGTGGAGAGCTGACTGTGCCTGTCCAAGAGTGAAGAGCTGACGGAGCCTGTCCTGGAGTGCAGAGCTGACTTTGCCTGTCCAGGAATGGAGAGGTGACGGTGCCTGACAAAGAGTGGAGAGCTGACTGTGACTGACCAAGAGTTGAGAGCTGACTATGCCTGTCCAGGAGTGGAGAGCTGACTGTGCCTGTCCAGGAGTGGAGAGCTCACTGTGCCTGTCCAGGAGAGCAGATCTGACTGTGTCTGTCCAGGAGTGGAGAGATGACTGTACCTGTCCAGGAGTGGAGAGCTAACTGAGCCTGTTCAGGAGTGCAGAGCTGACTCTGCCTGTCCAGGTGTAGAGAGCTGACAGTGCAGGCCCAAAAGCGGAGAGCTGACTGTGCCTAACCAAGAATGGAGAGCTGACTGTGCCTGTCCAGGAATGCAGAGCTGACTGTCCCTGTCCAGGGGTGGTGAGCTCACTGTGCCTGCCCAGGAGTGGAGAGCTGACAGTGCCTGACCAGGAGAGCAGAGATGACTGTGCCTGTCCAGGAGTGGAGAGCTGACAGTGCCTGACCAGGAGAGCAGAGATGACTGTGCCTGTCCAGGAGAGCAGAGCTGACTGAGCCTGCCCTGGAGTGCAGAGCTGACTGAGCCTGTGCTGGAGTTCAGAGCTGACTGTATCTGTCCAGGAGTGGTAATCTCAATGTGCCTGTCCAGGAGTGGAAAACGGACTCTGCCTGAAAAGGAGTGGAGAGCTGAATATGCCAGTCCAGGAGCTGACTGTGCTTGATCAGGGGTGGAGGATTGACAGTGTCTGTAGAGTAATGGAGAGCTGACTCTGCCTGTCGAGGAGTGGACAGCTGAGTGTGCCAGTCCAGGAGTGGAGAGCTGACTGTGCCTGTCCAGGAGAGGTGAGCTGACAGTGCTTGTCCAGGAGTGGAGAGCTGACTGTGCCTGTCCAGGAGTGAAGAGCTGACTCAGCCTGTCCTGGAATGCAGAGCTGACTTTGCCTGTCCAGGAGTGGAGAGCAGACGGTTCCTGACAAGGAGTGGAGAGCTGACTGTGCCTGTCCAGGAGTGGAGAGCTGACTGTGCCTGTCCAGGAGAGCAGATCTGACTGTGCCTGACAGGTGTGAAGAGCTAACTGAGCTTGTCCTGAAGTCCAGAGCTGACTTTGCCTGTCCAGGAGTGGAGAGCCGTATGTGCCTGTCCTGGAGTGCAGAGCTGACTGTGCCAGACCAGGAGTGGAGAGCACATTGTGCATCTCCCAGAATGGAGAGTTGACTGTTCGCCTCCAGGAATGGAGAGCTGACTGTGCCTGTCCAGGAGTGATGAGCTGATTGTGGCTGTCCAGGAGTGATGAGCTGATTGTGGCTGTCCAGGAGCTGACTGTTCTTGACCAGGTGTGGAGGATTGAGTGTCTGTACAGGCGTGGGGAGCTGAATGTGCCTGTCCAGAAGTGCAGAGCTGACTGTGCATGTCCAGGAGTGGAGAGCTGACTGTACCTGTCCAGGAGTGGAGAGCTAACTGTGCCTGACCAGGAGTGCAGAGCTGACTGTGCCTGTCCAGGAGTGGAGAGCTGACTGTGCCTGTCCAGGAGTGGAGAGCTGACTGTGCCTGTCCAGGAGTGAAGAGCTGACTGTGCCTGTCCAGGAGTGAAGAGCTGACTCAGCCTGTCCTGGAATGCAAAGCTGACCTTGCCTGTCCAGGAGTGGAGAGCTGACGGTGCCTGACAAGGAGTGGAGAGCTGACTGTGACTGACTAAGAGTGGAGAGCTGACTGTGCCTGTCCAGGAGTGGAGAGCTGACTGTGCCTGTCCAGGAGAGCAGATCTGACTGTGCCTGTCCAGGTGTGAAGAGCTAACTAAGCTTGTCCTGAAGTCCAGAGCTGACTTGGCCTGTCCAGGAGTGGAGAGCTGATGGTGCCTGACAAGGAGTGGAGAGCTGACGGTGACTGACCAGGAGTGGAGAGCTGACAGTGCCTGTCCAGGGGAACAAAGCTGACAGTGCCTGTCCAGGAGAGCAGAGCTGACTGTACCTGTCCAGGAGAGGTAAGGTGACTGTGCCTGACCAGGAGTGCAGAGCATACTGTGCATCTCCAGGAATGGAGAGTTGACTGCTCGCTTCCAGGAATGTAGAACTGACTGTGCCTGTCAAGGAGAGCAGAGCTGACTGTGCCTGACCAGGAGCTGACTGTGCCTGACCAGGGGTGCAGGATTGACAGTGTCTGTACAGGAGTGGAGAGCTGAATGTGCCTGTCCAGGAGTGCAGAGCTGACTGTGCCTGTCCAGGAGTGGAGAGCTAACTGAGACTGTTCAGGAGTGCGGAGCTCAATCTTCCTGTCCAGGTGTAGAGAGCTGATTGTGCATGCCCAAAAGCAGAGAGCAGACTGTGCCTGACCAGGAGTGGAGAGCTAACTGTGCCTGTCCAGGAGTGCAGAGCTGACTCTGCTTCTCCTGGAGTGAAGAGCAGACTGAGATTGCCCGGGAGTGCAGAGCTGACTATGCCTGTGCAGGGGCGGAGAGCTCACTGTGCCTGTACAGGAGTGGAGAGCTGACTGTGCCTGTCCAGGAGTGGAGAGCTGACTGTGCCTGTCCAGGAGAGCAGAGCTGACTTTGCCTGTCCAGAAGTGGAGAGCTAACTGTGCCTATCCAGGAGTGGTGAGCTGACTGTTCCTGTCCAGGAGTGGAGAGCTGACTGTGCCTGTCCAAGAGTGAAGAGCTGACGGAGCCTGTCCTGGAGTGCAGAGCTGACTTTGCCTGTCCAGGAATGGAGAGGTGACGGTGCCTGACAAAGAGTGGAGAGCTGACTGTGACTGACCAAGAGTTGAGAGCTGACTATGCCTGTCCAGGAGTGGAGAGCTGACTGTGCCTGTCCAGGAGTGGAGAGCTCACTGTGCCTGTCCAGGAGAGCAGATCTGACTGTGTCTGTCCAGGAGTGGAGAGATGACTGAACCTGTCCAGGAGTGGAGAGCTAACTGAGCCTGTTCAGGAGTGCAGAGCTGACTCTGCCTGTCCAGGTGTAGAGAGCTGACAGTGCAGGCCCAAAAGCGGAGAGCTGACTGTGCCTAACCAAGAATGGAGAGCTGACTGTGCCTGTCCAGGAATGCAGAGCTGACTGTCCCTGTCCAGGGGTGGTGAGCTCACTGTGCCTGTCCAGGAGTGGAGAGCTGACAGTGCCTGACCAGGAGAGCAGAGATGACTGTGCCTGTCCAGGAGTGGAGAGCTGACAGTGCCTGACCAGGAGAGCAGAGATGACTGTGCCTGTCCAGGAGAGCAGAGCTGACTGAGCCTGCCCTGGAGTGCAGAGCTGACTGAGCCTGTGCTGGAGTTCAGAGCTGACTGTATCTGTCCAGGAGTGGTAATCTCAATGTGCCTGTCCAGGAGTGGAAAACGGACTCTGCCTGAAAAGGAGTGGAGAGCTGAATATGCCAGTCCAGGAGCTGACTGTGCTTGATCAGGGGTGGAGGATTGACAGTGTCTGTAGAGTAATGGAGAGCTGACTCTGCCTGTCGAGGAGTGGACAGCTGAGTGTGCCAGTCCAGGAGTGGAGAGCTGACTGTGCCTGTCCAGGAGAGGTGAGCTGACAGTGCTTGTTCAGGAGTGGAGAGCTGACTGTGCCTGTCCAGGAGTGATGAGCTGATTGTGGCTGTCCAGGAGCTGACTGTTCTTGACCAGGTGTGGAGGATTGAGTGTCTGTACAGGCGTGGGGAGCTGAATGTGCCTGTCCAGAAGTGCAGAGCTGACTGTGCATGTCCAGGAGTGGAGAGCTGACTGTACCTGTCCAGGAGTGGAGAGCTAACTGTGCCTGACCAGGAGTGCAGAGCTGACTGTGCCTGTCCAGGAGTGGAGAGCTGACTGTGCCTGTCCAGGAGTGGAGAGCTGACTGTGCCTGTCCAGGAGTGAAGAGCTGACTGTGCCTGACCAGGAGTGAAGAGCTGACTCAGCCTGTCCTGGAATGCAAAGCTGACCTTGCCTGTCCAGGAGTGGAGAGCTGACGGTGCCTGACAAGGAGTGGAGAGCTGACTGTGACTGACCAAGAGTGGAGAGCTGACTGTGCCTGTCCAGGAGTGGAGAGCTGACTGTGCCTGTCCAGGAGAGCAGATCTGACTGTGCCTGTCCAGGTGTGAAGAGCTAACTAAGCTTGTCCTGAAGTCCAGAGCTGACTTTGCCTGACAAGGAGTGGAGAGCCGAATGTGCCAGTCCTGGATTGCAGAGCTGACTGTGCCTGTCCAGGAGAGCAGATCTGACTGTGCCTGTCCAGGTGTGAAGAGCTAACTAAGCTTGTCCTGAAGTCCAGAGCTGACTTTGCCTGACAAGGAGTGGAGAGCCGAATGTGCCAGTCCTGGATTGCAGAGCTGACTGTGCCTGACCAGGAGTGGAGAGCACACTGTGCGTCTACCAGAATGGAGAGTTGACTGCTTGCTTCCAGGAATGGAGAGCTGACTGTGCCTGTCCAGGAGTGCAGAGCTGATTGTGGCTGTCCAGGAGCTGACTGTTCTTGACCAGGTGTGGAGGATTGACAGTGCATGTCCAGGAGTGGAGAGCTGACTGTACCTGTCCAGGAGTGGAGAGCTAACTGTGCCTGACCAGGAGTGCACAGCTGACTGTGCTTGTCCAGGAGTGGAGAGCTGACTCTGCGTCTCCAGGAATGGAGAGCTAACTGTGCCTGTCCAGGAGTGCAGAGCTGACTGTGCTTGTCCAGGACTGCAGAGCAGACCGTGGGTGTCCAGGTGTGAGGAGCTAACTGTGCCTGTCCAGGAGAGCAGAGCTGACTGTGCCTGTACAGGAGTGAAGAGCACACTGTGCGTCTCCCGGAATGGAAAGTTGACTGCTTGCCTCCAGGAATGGAGAGCTGACTGTGCCTGTCCAGGAGTGCCGAGCTGATAGTGGCTGTGCAGGAGCTGACTGTTCTTGACCAGGTGTGGAGGATTGACAGTGTCTGTACAGGCGTGGAGAGCTGAATGTGCCTGTCCAGAAGTGCAGAGCTGACTGTGCATGTCCAGGAGTGGAGAGCTGACGGTACCTGTCCAGGAGTGGAGAGCTAACTGTGCCTGACCAGGAGTGCAGAGCTGACTGTGCCTGTCCAGAAGTGGAGAGCTGACTCTGCGTCTCCAAGAATGGAGAGCTAACTGTGCCTGTCCAGGAGTGCAGAGCTGACTGTGCTTGTCCAGGACTGCAGAGCAGACCGTGGGTGTCCAGGTGTGCGGAGCTAACTGTGCCTGTCCAGGAGAGGAGAGCTGACTGTGCCTGTACAGGAGTGAAGAGCTGACTGAGCCTGTCCTGGAGTGCAGAGCTGACAGTGCCTGACCAGTACTGGAGAGCTGACAGTGCCTGTCCAGATGTGGAGAGCTGACTGTGCCTGTCCAGGAGAGCAGAGCTCACTGTGCCTGTGCAGGAGTGCAGAGCGGACTGTGCCTGTCCTGGAGTCAGAGCTGACTGTACCTGTCCAAGACTGTACCTGTGCCTGTTCAAGAGAGGAGAGCTGACTCTGCCGATCCAGGGGAGGAGAAGAGACTGTGCCTGTCCAGGAGTGGGGAACTGATTGTGCCTCTCCAGGAGTGCAGAGCTGACAGTGCTTGACAGTAGTGGAGAGCTGACAGTGCCTGGCCAGGAGTGGAGAGCTGACTGTGCCTGTCCGGGAGAGCAGAGCTGACTGCGCGTCTCCAGGAATGGAGAACTAACTGTGCCTGTCCAGGAGTGCAGAGCTAACTGTGCTTGTCCAGGAGAGCAGAGCTGACTGTGGCTGTCCAGATGTGCAGAGCTAGCTGTGCCTGTCCAGGAGAGCAGAGCTGACTATGCCTGTACAGGAGTGGAGAGCTAAATGTGCCTGTCCAGGAGTGGAGAGCTGACTGTGCCTTTCCAGCAGTGGAGAGCTGACTCTGCCTATCCAGGGAAGGAGAGGAGACTGTGCCTCTCCAGGAGTGAGAACTGACGGTGCCTCTCCAGGAGTGCAGAGATGACAGTGCCTGTCCAGTAGAGTTGAGCTGACTGTTCCTGTCCAAGGGAGCAGAGCTGACATTGCCTGTCCAGGAGTGTAGAGCTGACTGTGCCTGACAAGTAGTGGAGAGCTGACTGTGACAAACCAAGAGTGGAGAACTGACTGTGCCTGTCCAGATGTGCAGAGCTAACTGTGCCTGTCCAGGAGAGCAGAGCTGGCTGTGCCTGCACAGGAGTGGAGAGCTAAATGTGCCTGTCCAGGAGTGGAGAGCTGACTGTGCCTTTCCAGCAGTGGAGAGCTGACTCTGCCTATCCAGGGAAGAAGAGACCGTGCCTCTCCAGGAGTGAGAACTGACTGTGCCTGTACAGGAGTGCAGAGCTGACTGTGCCTGTCCAGGACTGAAGAGCTGACTGAGCCTGTCGTGGAGTGCAGAGCTGATTGTACCTGTCCAGGAGAGGTAAGGTGACTGTGCCTGACCAGGAGTGCAGAGCACGTTGTGCGTCACCAGGAATGGAGAGTTGACTGCTCGCCTCCAGGAATGGAGAACTGACTGTGATTGTCCAGGAGAGCACAGCTGACTGTGCCTGACCAGGAGCTGACTGTGCTTGACAAGGGGTGCAGGATTGACAGTGTCTGTACAGGAGTGGAGAAATGAATGTGCCTGTCCAGGAGTGCAGAACTGACTGTGCCTGTCCAGGAGTGGAGAGCTAACTGAGACTATTCAGGAGTGCAGAGCTCAATCTTCCTGTCCAGGTGTAGAGCTGACTGTGCATGCCCAAAAGCAGAGAGCAGACTGTGCCTGACCAGGAGTGGAGAGCTAACTGTGCCTGTCCAGGAGTGCAGAGCTGACTCTTGCTTCTCCAGGAGTGAAGAGCTGACTGAGATTGTCTGGGAGTCCAGAGCTGACTATGCCTGTCCAGGGGCGGAGAGCTCACTGTGCCTGTACAGGAGTGGAGAGCTGACTGTGCCTGTCCAGGAGTGGAGAGCTGACTGTGCCTGTCCAGGAGAGCAGAGCTGACTTTGCCTACCCAGGGGTGGAGAGCTGACTGTGCCTGTCCAGAAGTGGAGAGCTAACTGTGCCTGTCCAGGAGTGGTGAGCTGACTGTTCCTGTCCAGGAGTGGAGAGCTGACTGTGCCTGTCCAAGAGTGAAGAGCTGACGGAACCTGTCCTGGAGTGCAGAGCTGACTTTGCCTGTCCAGGAATGGAGAGGTGACAGTGCCTGACAAAGAGTGGAGAGCTGACTGTGACTGACCAAGAGTTGAGAGCTGACTATGCCTGTCCAGGAGTGGAGAGCTGACTGTGCCTGTCCAGGAGTGGAGAGCTCACTGTGCCTGTCCAGGAGAGCAGATCTGACTGTGCCTGTCCAGGAGTGGAGAGATGACTGTACCTGTCCAGGAGTGGAGAGCTAACTGAGCCTGTTCAGGAGTGCAGAGCTGACTCTGCCTGTCCAGGTGTAGAGAGCTGACAGTGCAGGCCCAAAAGCAGAGAGCTGACTGTGCCTAACCAAGAATGGAGAGCTGACTGTGCCTGTCCAGGAATGCAGAGCTGACTGCCCCTGTCCAGGGGTGGTGAGCTCACTGTGCCTGTCCAGGAGTGGAGTGCTGACAGTACCTGACCAGGAGAGCAGAGATGACTGTGCCTGTCCAGGAGAGCAGAGCTGACTGAGCCTGCCCTGGAGTGCAGAGCTGACTGAGCCTGTGCTGGAGTTAAGAGCTGACTGTATCTGTCCAGGTTTGGTAATCTCAATGTGCCTGTCCAGGAGTCGAAAACGGACTCTGCCTGACAAGGAGTGGAGAGCTGAATATGCCAGTCCAGGAGCTGACTGTGCTTGATCAGGGGTGGAGGATTGACAGTGTCTGTAGAGTAATGGAGAGCTGAATGAGCCTGTCCAGGAATTGAGAGCTGACAGTGCCTGTCCAGGAGTGCACCGCTGACTGTGCCTGTCCAGCAGCGGAAAAGAGACTGTGCCTCTCCAGGAGTGGAGAACTGACTTTGCCTCTCCAAGAGTGGAGAGCTGACTGTGCCTGTTGAGGAGTGGAGAGCTGACTGTGCCAGTCCAGGAGTGGAGAGCTGACTGTGCCTGTCCAGGAGAGGTGAGCTGACAGTGCCTGTCCGGGAATGGAGATTAGACTGTGCCTGTACAGTAATGGAGAGCTGACTGTGCCTGTCCAGGAGTGCAGAGGTGACTGTGCCTGTCGATGAGTGCAGAGCTCACTGTGCCTGTCATTGGGTGGAGAGCTGAATGTGCAACTCCAAGAGTTTACAGCTGACTGCCTCTAATAGAGGGCAGAGCTGATTATGCCTGTCCAGGAGTCGGAGCTAAATGTGTGACTCCAGGAGTTCAGATCTGACTGTGCCTGTCATAGGGTGGAGAGCTGACTGTGCCTCAACAGGGATGGAGAGCTGACTGTGCCTGCCCAGAGTTGAGGAGGTGGCTGTACCTGACCAGGGGTTGACAGCTGATTGGGCCTGTCAAGGAGAGGTGAGCTGACTGTGAGTGACCAGGGGTGGGGGGCGGATAGTTCCTGTCCAGGAGTGGAGAGCTCACTGTGCCTGTACAGGAGTGGAAAGCTGACTGTGCCTGTCCAGAAGTGGAGAGCTAACTGTGCCTGTCAAGGAGCGGTGAGCTGACTGCGCCTGTCCAGAAGTGGAGAGCTAACTGTGCCTGTCCAGGAGTGGAGAGCTGACTGTGCCTGTCGAGGAGTGAAGAGCTGACTCAGCCTGTCCTGGAATGCAGAGATGACCTTGCCTCTCCAGGAGTGGAGAGCTGACAGTTCCTGACAAGGAGTGGAGAGCTGACTGTGACTGACCAAGAGTGGAGAGCTGACTGTGCCTGTCCAGGAGTGGAGAGCTGACTGTGCCAGTCCAGGAGAGCAGATCTGACTGTGCCTGTCCAGGTGTGAAGAGCTAACTGAGCTTGTCCTGAAGTCCAGAGCTGACTTTGCCTGGCCAGGAGTGGAGAGCCGAATGTGCCTGTCCTGGAGTGCAGAGCTGACTGTGCCTGACCAGGAGTGGAGAGCACACTGTGCGTCTCCCAGAATGGAGAGTTGATTGCTCGCCTCCAGGAATGGAGGGTTGACTGTGCCTGTCCAGGAGTGCAGAGCTGATTGTGGCTGTCCAGGAGCTGACTGTTCTTGACCAGGTGTCGAGGATTGACAGTGTCTGTACAGGCGTGGAGAGCTGAATGTGCCTGTCCAGAAGTGCAGAGCTGACTGTGCATGTCCAGGAGTGGAGAGCTGACTGTACCTGTCCAGGAGTGGAGAGCTAACTGTGCCTGACCAGGAGAGCAGAGCTGACTGTGCATGTCCAGGAGTGTAGAGCTGACTGTACCTGTCCAGGAGTGGAGAGCTAACTGTGCCTGACCAGGAGTGCAGAGCTGACTGTGCCTGTCCAGCAGTGGAGAGCTGACTGTGCCTGTCCAGGAGAGCAGAGCTGACTGAGCGTCTCCAGGAATGGAGAACTAACTGTGCCTGTCCAGGAGTGCAGAGCTAACTGCGCTTGTCCAGGAGAGCAGAGCTGACTGTGGCTGTCCAGATGTGCAGAGCTAGCTGTGCCTGTCCAGGAGAGCAGAGCTGACTGTGCCTGTACAGGAGTGGAGAGCTAAATGTGCCTGTCCAGGAGTGGAGAGCTGACTGTGCCTTTCCAGCAGTGGAGAGCTGACTCTGCCTATCCAGGGAAGGAGAGGAGACTGTGCCTCTCCAGGAGTGAGAACTGACTGTGCCTCTCCAGGAGTGCAGAGATGAACGTGCCTGTCCAGTAGAGTTGAGCTGACTGTTCCTGTCCAGGGGAGAAGAGCTGACATTGCCTGTCCAGGAGTGTAGAGCTGACTGTTCCTGACAAGTATTGGAGAGCTAACTGTGACAAACCAAGAGTGCAGAACTGACTGTGCCTGTCCAGATGTGCAGAGCTAACTGTGCCTGTCCAGGAGAGCAGAGCTGGCTGTGCCGTTCCAGCAGTGGAGAGCTGACTCTGCCTATCCAGGGAAGGAGAGACCGTGCCTCTCCAGGAGTGAGAACTGACTGTGCCTGTCCAGGAGTGCAGAGCTGACTGTGCCTGTCCAGGACTGAAGAGCTGACTGAGCCTGTCGTGGAGTGCAGAGCTGATTGTACCTGTCCAGGAGAGGTAAGGTGACTGTGCCTGACCAGGAGTGCAGAGCACGTTGTGCGTCACCAGGAATGGAGAGTTGACTGCTCGCCTCCAGGAATGGAGAACTGACTGTGCCCGACCAGGACAGCAGAGCTGACTGTGCCTGTCCAGGAGTGCAGAGCTGACTGTGCCTGTCCAGGACTGAAGAGCTGACTGAGCCTGTCGTGGAGTGCAGAGCTGATTGTACCTGTCCAGGAGAGGTAAGGTGACTGTGCCTGACCAGGAGTGCAGAGCACGTTGTGCGTCACCAGGAATGGAGAGTTCACTGCTCGCCTCCAGGAATGGAGAACTGACTGTGCCTGTCCAGGAGAGCAGAGCTGACTGTGCCTGACCAGGAGCTGACTGTGCTTGACCAGGGGTCCAGGATTAACAGTGTCTGTACAGGAGTGGAGAAATGAATGTGCCTGTCCAGGAGTGCAGAACTGACTGTGCCTGTCCAGGAGTGGAGAGCTAACTGAGACTGTTCAGGAGTGCAGAGCTCAATCTTCCTGTCCAGGTGTAGAGAGCTGACTGTGCATGCCCAAAAGCAGAGAGCAGACTGTGCCTGTCCAGGAGTGGAGAGCTGACTGTGCCTGTCCAGGAGTGAAGAGCTGACTCAGCCTGTCCTGGAATGCAGAGCTGACCTTGCCTGTCCAGGAGTGGAGAGCTGACGGTTCCTGACAAGGAGTGGAGAGCTGACTGTGCCTGTCCAGGAGTGGAGAGCTGACTGTGCCTGTCCAGGAGAGCAGATCTGACTGTGCCTGTCCAGGTGTGAAGAGCTAACTGAGCTTGTCCTGAAGTCCAGAGCTGACTTTGCCTGTACAGGAGTGGAGAGCCGTATGTGCCTGTCCTGGAGCGCAGAGCTGACTGTGCCTGACCAGGAGTGGAGAGCACATTGTGCATCTCCCAAAATGAAGAGTTGACTGCTCGCCTCCAGGAATGGAGAGCTGACTGTGCCTGTCCAGGTGTGCAGAGCTGATTGTGGCTGTCCAGGAGCTGACTGTTCTTGACCAGGTGTGGAGGATTGACAGTGTCTGTACAGGCGTGGAGAGCTGAATGTGCCTGTCCAGAAGTGCAGAGCTGCCTGTGCATGTCCAGGAGTGGATAGCTGACTGTACCTGTCCAGGAGTGGAGAGATAACTGTGCCTGACCAGGAGTGCAGAGCTGACTGTACCTGTCCAGAAGTGGAGAGCTGACTGTGCCTGTCCAGGAGTGGAGAGCTGACTGTGCTGTCCAGGAGTGGAGAGCTGACTGTGCCTGTCCAGGAGTGAAGAGCTGACTCAGCCTGTCCTGGAATGCAGAGCTGACCTTGCCTGTCCAGGAGTGGAGAGCTGATGGTTCCTGACAAGGAGTGGAGAGCTGACTGTGACTGACCAAGAGTGGAGAGCCGAATGTGCCTGTCCTGGAGTGCAGAGCTGACTGTGCCTGACCAGGAGTGTAGAGCACACTGTGCGTCTACCGGAATGGAGAATTGACTGCTCGCCTCCAGGAATGGAGAGCTGACTGTGCTTGTCCAGGAGTGCAGAGCTGATTGTGGCTGTGCAGGAGCTGACTGTTCTTGACCAGGTGTGGAGGATTGACAGTGTCTGTACAGGCGTGGAGAGCTGAATGTGCCTATCCAGAAGTGCAGAGCTCACTGTGCATGTCCAGGAGTGGCGAGCTGACTGTACCTGTCCAGGAGTAGAGAGCTAACTGTGCCTGACCAGGAGTGCAGAGCTGACTGTGCCTGTCCAGGAGTGGAGAGCTGACTCTGCGTCTCCAGGAATGGAGAGCTAACTTTGCCTGTCCAGGAGTGCAGAGCTGACTGTGCTTGTCCAGGACTGCAGAGCAGACCGTGGGTGTCCAGGTGTGCGGAGCTAACTGTGCCTGTCCAGGAGAGCAGAGCTGACTGTGCCTGTCCAGGAGTGCAGAGCGGACTGTGCCTGTCCTGGAGTCAGAGCTGACTGTACCTGTCCAGGAGTGGTCATCTCAATGTGCCTGTCCAAGAGAGGAGAGCTGACTCTGCCTATCCAGGGGAGGAGAAGAGACTGTGCCTGTCCAGGAGTGGGGAACTGATTGTGCCTCTCCAGGAGTGCAGAGCTGACAGTGCCTGACAGTAGTGGAGAGCTGACAGTGCCTGTCCAGGAGTGGAGAGCTGACTGTGCCTGTCCAGGAGAGCAGAGCTGACTGCGCGTCTCCAGGAATGCAGAACTATCTGCGCCTGTCCAGGAGCGCAGAGCTAACTGTGCTTGTCCAGGAGAGCAGAGCTGACTGTGGCTGTCCAAATGTGCAGAGCTAGCTGTGCCTGTCCAGGAGAGCAGAGCTGACTGTGCCTGTACAGGAGTGGAGAGCTGACTGTGACAAACCAAGGGTGGAGAACTGACTGTGCCTGTCCAGATGTGCAGAGCTAAATGTGCCTGTCCAGGAGTGGAGAGCTGACTGTGCCTTTCCAGCAGGGGAGAGCTGACTCTGCCTATCCAGGGAAGAAGAGACCGTGCCTCTCCAGGAGTGAGAACTGACTGTGCCTGTCCAGCAGTGCATCGTTGACTGTCCCTGTCCTGGGTTGAAGAGACTGTGCCTGACCAGCAGTGGAGAACTTACTTTGCCACTCCACGTGTGTAAAGCTGACTGTGCCAGTACAGGAGTGGAGAGCTGACTGTGCCTGTCCAGGAATGGAGAGTTGACTGTGCCTGTCCAGGAGTGCAGAGGTGACCATACCTGTCGACGAGTGCAGAGCTGAATGTGCCTGTCATTGGGTGGAGAGCTGACAGTGCCTGTCCAGGAGTGGAGAGCTGACTGTACCTCTCCAAGAGGGCAGAGTTGATGTGCGTCTGCAGCAGGGCAGAGCTGACTAAGCCAGTCCAGGCGTGGTAAGCTGACTGTGCTGGTCCAGGAGTGGAGAGCTGAATGTGCGACTCCAGGATTTCAGAGCTGACTGTGCCTGTCATAGGGTGGAGAGTTGACTGTGCCTCAGTGGTGGTGGAGAGCTGAATGTGCCTGCCCAGTGGTGGGGAGCTGGCTGTAACTGACAAGGGGTTGACAGCTGATTGTGCCTGTCAAGGAGTGGGGAGCTGACTGTAACTGACCAGGGGTGGGGAGTGGATTGTTCCTGTCCAGGGGTGGAGAGCTCACTGTGCCTGTCCAGGAGTGGAGAACTGACTGTGCCTGACAAGAAGTGGAGAGCTGACTGTGACTGACCAAGAGCGCAGAGCTGACTGTGCCTATCCAGGAGTGGAGCTGACTGTGCCTGTCAAGGAGAGGTGAGCTGACTGTGCCTGACCAGGAGTGCAGAGCTGACTGTACCTGTCCAGCAGCGCAGAGCTGACTGTGCCTGTCCAGGAGTGGAGAACTGATTATGCCTCTCCAGGAGTGCAGAGCTGACAGTGCCTGTCCAGCAGTGGAGTGCTGACTGTGCTTGTCCAGGAGTGGAGAGCTGACTGTGCCTGTCCAGGCATGGTCAGCTGACTGTGACTGACCAGAAGTGGAGAGCCGATTGTGCGTATCCTTGAGTGCACAGCTGGCCGTGACTGTCATGGGGTGGAGAGCTGACTGTGCCTGATCAGGGGTGGACAGCTGGTGGTGCCTGTCATGGACTGGAGAGCTGACTGTGACTGACCAGTGGTGGGGAGCGGATTGCGCGTGGCCAGGGGTGGAGCGCACACTGTGCCTGTCAAGGAGTGTTGAGCTGACCGTGCCTGTCCAGGAGTGGAGAGCTGGCTGTGCCTGTCCAGGGGTGGAGAGCAGTCTGTACCTTTCCAGGAGTGAAGAGCTGACTGAGCCTGCCCAGGGGTGGAGAACACGCTGTTTCTGTCCAGGAGTGCAGAGCTGACTGCGCCTGTCCAGGAGTGCAGAGCTGACTGTGCCTGTCCTGGGGATAAGAGACTGTGCCTGTCAAGGAGTGTTGAGCTGACCGTGCCTGTCCAGGAGTGGAGAGCTGGCTGTGCCTGTCCAGGGGTGGAGAGCAGTCTGTACCTTTCCAGGAGTGAAGAGCTGACTGAGCCTGCCCAGGGGTGGAGAACACGCTGTTTCTGTCCAGGAGTGCAGAGCTGACTGCGCCTGTCCAGGAGTGCAGAGCTGACTGTGCCTGTCCTGGGGATAAGAGACTGTGCCTGTCCAGCAGGAGAGAACTGACTTTGCCTCTCCAAGAGTGGAGAGCTGACTGTGCCTGTCCAGGAGTGGAGAGCTGACTGTGCCAGTCCAGAAGTGCAGCTGACTGTGCCTGTCAAGGAGTGGTGAGCTGACTGTGCCTGATCAGGAGTGCAGAGCTGACTATAGCTGTCCATCAGTGCAGAGCTGACTGTGCCTTTCCAGGAGTGGTGAGCTGACTCTGCCTTTCCAGGGTAGGAGAAGAGACTGTGCCTGTGCAGGAGTGGAGAACTGACTGTGCCTCTCCAGGAGTGCAGAGCTGAGAGTGCCTGTCCAGTAGTGGAGAGATGACTGTGCCTGTCCAGAGGTGGAGAGCTGACTGTGCTTATCCAGGAGTGGAGAGCTAACTGAGGCTGTCCTGGAGTGCAGAGCTGACTGTACCTGTCCCGGAGTGGTAAGCTGACTGTGGCTGACCAGGATTGGAGAGCACACTGTGCGTCTCCAGGAATGGAGAGCTGACTGCTCGCACCCAGGAATGGAGAGCTGACTGTGCCTGTCCAGGAGTGGAGCTCACTGTGCCTGTCAAGGAGTGGAGAGCTGACTGTGCCTGTCCAGGAGTGGAGCTGACTGTGCCTGTCTAGCACAGGTGAGCTGATTGTGCCTGAACAGGAGTGCAGAGCTGACTGTACCTGTCCAGGAGTGGTAAGTTGACAGTGTCTGTACAGGTGTGGAGAGCAGAAGGTGCCTGTCCAGGAATTGAGAGCTGACTGTGCTTGTCCAGGCGTGGTAAGCTGACTCTGCCTGACCAGGAGTGGAGAGCAAACTGTGCGTCTTCAGGAATGGAGAGCTGACTGCTCGCCCCCAGGAATGGAGAGCTGACTGTGCCTGTACAGGAGTGCAGAGCTGACTGTACCTGCCCAGGAGTGGTAAGTTGACAGTGTCTGTACAGGTGTGGAGAGCAGAATGTGCCTGTCCAGGAATTGAGAGCTGACAGTGCCTGTCCAGCAGTGCATCGCTGACTGTCCCTGTCCAGGGGTGAAGAGACTGTGCCTGACCAGCAGTGGAGAACTGACTTTGCCTCTCCAGGAGTGGAAAGCTGACTGTGCCAGTCCAGGAGTGGACAGCTGACTGTGCCTGTACAGGAGTGGAAAGCTGACTGTGCCTGTCCAGGAGTGCAGAGCTGACTGTGCCTGTCCAGGAGAGCGGAGCTGACATTGCCTACGCAGGAGTGGAGAGCTGACTGTGCCTGACAAGAATTGGAGAGCTGAATGTGAGTGACCAAGAGTGGAGAGCTGACTGCGCCTGTCCAGAAGTGGAGAGCTGACTTAGCCTGACCTGGAATGCAGAGCTGACATTGCCTGTCCAGGAGTGGAGAGCTGACGGTGCCTGACAAGGAGTGGAGAGCTGACTGTGACTGACCAAGAGCGGAGAGCACACTGTGCCTGTCCAGGAGTGGAGAGCTGACTGTGCCAGTCCAGGAGAGCAGATCTGACTGTGCCTGTCCAGGTGTGAAGAGCTAACTGAGCTTGTCCTGAAGTCAAGAGCTGACTTTGCCTGTCCAGGAGTGGAGAGCTGAATGTGCCTGTTCTGGAGTGGAGAGCTGACTGTACCTGTCCAGGAGTGGAGAGCTAACTGTGCCTGACCAGGAGTGCAGAGCTGACTGTGCCTGTCCAGGAGTGGAGAGCTGACTGTGCCTGTCCAGGAGTGGAGAGCTGACTGTGCCTGTCCAGGAGTGAAGAGCTGACTGTGCCTGACCAGGAGTGAAGAGCTGACTCAGCCTGTCCTGGAATGCAAAGCTGACCTTGCCTGTCCAGGAGTGGAGAGCTGACGGTGCCTGACAAGGAGTGGAGAGCTGACTGTGACTGACCAAGAGTGGAGAGCTGACTGTGCCTGTCCAGGAGTGGAGAGCTGACTGTGCCTGTCCAGGAGAGCAGATCTGACTGTGCCTGTCCAGGTGTGAAGAGCTAACTAAGCTTGTCCTGAAGTCCAGAGCTGACTTTGCCTGACAAGGAGTGGAGAGCCGAATGTGCCAGTCCTGGATTGCAGAGCTGACTGTGCCTGTCCAGGAGAGCAGATCTGACTGTGCCTGTCCAGGTGTGAAGAGCTAACTAAGCTTGTCCTGAAGTCCAGAGCTGACTTTGCCTGACAAGGAGTGGAGAGCCGAATGTGCCAGTCCTGGATTGCAGAGCTGACTGTGCCTGACCAGGAGTGGAGAGCACACTGTGCGTCTACCAGAATGGAGAGTTGACTGCTTGCTTCCAGGAATGGAGAGCTGACTGTGCCTGTCCAGGAGTGCAGAGCTGATTGTGGCTGTCCAGGAGCTGACTGTTCTTGACCAGGTGTGGAGGATTGACAGTGCATGTCCAGGAGTGGAGAGCTGACTGTACCTGTCCAGGAGTGGAGAGCTAACTGTGCCTGACCAGGAGTGCACAGCTGACTGTGCTTGTCCAGGAGTGGAGAGCTGACTCTGCGTCTCCAGGAATGGAGAGCTAACTGTGCCTGTCCAGGAGTGCAGAGCTGACTGTGCTTGTCCAGGACTGCAGAGCAGACCGTGGGTGTCCAGGTGTGAGGAGCTAACTGTGCCTGTCCAGGAGAGCAGAGCTGACTGTGCCTGTACAGGAGTGAAGAGCACACTGTGCGTCTCCCGGAATGGAAAGTTGACTGCTTGCCTCCAGGAATGGAGAGCTGACTGTGCCTGTCCAGGAGTGCCGAGCTGATAGTGGCTGTGCAGGAGCTGACTGTTCTTGACCAGGTGTGGAGGATTGACAGTGTCTGTACAGGCGTGGAGAGCTGAATGTGCCTGTCCAGAAGTGCAGAGCTGACTGTGCATGTCCAGGAGTGGAGAGCTGACGGTACCTGTCCAGGAGTGGAGAGCTAACTGTGCCTGACCAGGAGTGCAGAGCTGACTGTGCCTGTCCAGAAGTGGAGAGCTGACTCTGCGTCTCCAAGAATGGAGAGCTAACTGTGCCTGTCCGGGAGTGCAGAGCTGACTGTGCTTGTCCAGGACTGCAGAGCAGACCGTGGGTGTCCAGGTGTGCGGAGCTAACTGTGCCTGTCCAGGAGAGGAGAGCTGACTGTGCCTGTACAGGAGTGAAGAGCTGACTGAGCCTGTCCTGGAGTGCAGAGCTGACAGTGCCTGACCAGTACTGGAGAGCTGACAGTGCCTGTCCAGATGTGGAGAGCTGACTGTGCCTGTCCAGGAGAGCAGAGCTCACTGTGCCTGTGCAGGAGTGCAGAGCGGACTGTGCCTGTCCTGGAGTCAGAGCTGACTGTACCTGTCCAAGACTGTACCTGTGCCTGTTCAAGAGAGGAGAGCTGACTCTGCCGATCCAGGGGAGGAGAAGAGACTGTGCCTGTCCAGGAGTGGGGAACTGATTGTGCCTCTCCAGGAGTGCAGAGCTGACAGTGCTTGACAGTAGTGGAGAGCTGACAGTGCCTGGCCAGGAGTGGAGAGCTGACTGTGCCTGTCCGGGAGAGCAGAGCTGACTGCGCGTCTCCAGGAATGGAGAACTAACTGTGCCTGTCCAGGAGTGCAGAGCTAACTGTGCTTGTCCAGGAGAGCAGAGCTGACTGTGGCTGTCCAGATGTGCAGAGCTAGCTGTGCCTGTCCAGGAGAGCAGAGCTGACTATGCCTGTACAGGAGTGGAGAGCTAAATGTGCCTGTCCAGGAGTGGAGAGCTGACTGTGCCTTTCCAGCAGTGGAGAGCTGACTCTGCCTATCCAGGGAAGGAGAGGAGACTGTGCCTCTCCAGGAGTGAGAACTGACGGTGCCTCTCCAGGAGTGCAGAGATGACAGTGCCTGTCCAGTAGAGTTGAGCTGACTGTTCCTGTCCAAGGGAGCAGAGCTGACATTGCCTGTCCAGGAGTGTAGAGCTGACTGTGCCTGACAAGTAGTGGAGAGCTGACTGTGACAAACCAAGAGTGGAGAACTGACTGTGCCTGTCCAGATGTGCAGAGCTAACTGTGCCTGTCCAGGAGAGCAGAGCTGGCTGTGCCTGCACAGGAGTGGAGAGCTAAATGTGCCTGTCCAGGAGTGGAGAGCTGACTGTGCCTTTCCAGCAGTGGAGAGCTGACTCTGCCTATCCAGGGAAGAAGAGACCGTGCCTCTCCAGGAGTGAGAACTGACTGTGCCTGTACAGGAGTGCAGAGCTGACTGTGCCTGTCCAGGACTGAAGAGCTGACTGAGCCTGTCGTGGAGTGCAGAGCTGATTGTACCTGTCCAGGAGAGGTAAGGTGACTGTGCCTGACCAGGAGTGCAGAGCACGTTGTGCGTCACCAGGAATGGAGAGTTGACTGCTCGCCTCCAGGAATGGAGAACTGACTGTGATTGTCCAGGAGAGCACAGCTGACTGTGCCTGACCAGGAGCTGACTGTGCTTGACAAGGGGTGCAGGATTGACAGTGTCTGTACAGGAGTGGAGAAATGAATGTGCCTGTCCAGGAGTGCAGAACTGACTGTGCCTGTCCAGGAGTGGAGAGCTAACTGAGACTATTCAGGAGTGCAGAGCTCAATCTTCCTGTCCAGGTGTAGAGCTGACTGTGCATGCCCAAAAGCAGAGAGCAGACTGTGCCTGACCAGGAGTGGAGAGCTAACTGTGCCTGTCCAGGAGTGCAGAGCTGACTCTTGCTTCTCCAGGAGTGAAGAGCTGACTGAGATTGTCTGGGAGTCCAGAGCTGACTATGCCTGTCCAGGGGCGGAGAGCTCACTGTGCCTGTACAGGAGTGGAGAGCTGACTGTGCCTGTCCAGGAGTGGAGAGCTGACTGTGCCTGTCCAGGAGAGCAGAGCTGACTTTGCCTACCCAGGGGTGGAGAGCTGACTGTGCCTGTCCAGAAGTGGAGAGCTAACTGTGCCTGTCCAGGAGTGGTGAGCTGACTGTTCCTGTCCAGGAGTGGAGAGCTGACTGTGCCTGTCCAAGAGTGAAGAGCTGACGGAACCTGTCCTGGAGTGCAGAGCTGACTTTGCCTGTCCAGGAATGGAGAGGTGACAGTGCCTGACAAAGAGTGGAGAGCTGACTGTGACTGACCAAGAGTTGAGAGCTGACTATGCCTGTCCAGGAGTGGAGAGCTGACTGTGCCTGTCCAGGAGTGGAGAGCTCACTGTGCCTGTCCAGGAGAGCAGATCTGACTGTGCCTGTCCAGGAGTGGAGAGATGACTGTACCTGTCCAGGAGTGGAGAGCTAACTGAGCCTGTTCAGGAGTGCAGAGCTGACTCTGCCTGTCCAGGTGTAGAGAGCTGACAGTGCAGGCCCAAAAGCAGAGAGCTGACTGTGCCTAACCAAGAATGGAGAGCTGACTGTGCCTGTCCAGGAATGCAGAGCTGACTGCCCCTGTCCAGGGGTGGTGAGCTCACTGTGCCTGTCCAGGAGTGGAGTGCTGACAGTACCTGACCAGGAGAGCAGAGATGACTGTGCCTGTCCAGGAGAGCAGAGCTGACTGAGCCTGCCCTGGAGTGCAGAGCTGACTGAGCCTGTGCTGGAGTTAAGAGCTGACTGTATCTGTCCAGGTTTGGTAATCTCAATGTGCCTGTCCAGGAGTCGAAAACGGACTCTGCCTGACAAGGAGTGGAGAGCTGAATATGCCAGTCCAGGAGCTGACTGTGCTTGATCAGGGGTGGAGGATTGACAGTGTCTGTAGAGTAATGGAGAGCTGAATGAGCCTGTCCAGGAATTGAGAGCTGACAGTGCCTGTCCAGGAGTGCACCGCTGACTGTGCCTGTCCAGCAGCGGAAAAGAGACTGTGCCTCTCCAGGAGTGGAGAACTGACTTTGCCTCTCCAAGAGTGGAGAGCTGACTGTGCCTGTTGAGGAGTGGAGAGCTGACTGTGCCAGTCCAGGAGTGGAGAGCTGACTGTGCCTGTCCAGGAGAGGTGAGCTGACAGTGCCTGTCCGGGAATGGAGATTAGACTGTGCCTGTACAGTAATGGAGAGCTGACTGTGCCTGTCCAGGAGTGCAGAGGTGACTGTGCCTGTCGATGAGTGCAGAGCTCACTGTGCCTGTCATTGGGTGGAGAGCTGAATGTGCAACTCCAAGAGTTTACAGCTGACTGCCTCTAATAGAGGGCAGAGCTGATTATGCCTGTCCAGGAGTCGGAGCTAAATGTGTGACTCCAGGAGTTCAGATCTGACTGTGCCTGTCATAGGGTGGAGAGCTGACTGTGCCTCAACAGGGATGGAGAGCTGACTGTGCCTGCCCAGAGTTGAGGAGGTGGCTGTACCTGACCAGGGGTTGACAGCTGATTGGGCCTGTCAAGGAGAGGTGAGCTGACTGTGAGTGACCAGGGGTGGGGGGCGGATAGTTCCTGTCCAGGAGTGGAGAGCTCACTGTGCCTGTACAGGAGTGGAAAGCTGACTGTGCCTGTCCAGAAGTGGAGAGCTAACTGTGCCTGTCAAGGAGCGGTGAGCTGACTGCGCCTGTCCAGAAGTGGAGAGCTAACTGTGCCTGTCCAGGAGTGGAGAGCTGACTGTGCCTGTCGAGGAGTGAAGAGCTGACTCAGCCTGTCCTGGAATGCAGAGATGACCTTGCCTCTCCAGGAGTGGAGAGCTGACAGTTCCTGACAAGGAGTGGAGAGCTGACTGTGACTGACCAAGAGTGGAGAGCTGACTGTGCCTGTCCAGGAGTGGAGAGCTGACTGTGCCAGTCCAGGAGAGCAGATCTGACTGTGCCTGTCCAGGTGTGAAGAGCTAACTGAGCTTGTCCTGAAGTCCAGAGCTGACTTTGCCTGGCCAGGAGTGGAGAGCCGAATGTGCCTGTCCTGGAGTGCAGAGCTGACTGTGCCTGACCAGGAGTGGAGAGCACACTGTGCGTCTCCCAGAATGGAGAGTTGATTGCTCGCCTCCAGGAATGGAGGGTTGACTGTGCCTGTCCAGGAGTGCAGAGCTGATTGTGGCTGTCCAGGAGCTGACTGTTCTTGACCAGGTGTCGAGGATTGACAGTGTCTGTACAGGCGTGGAGAGCTGAATGTGCCTGTCCAGAAGTGCAGAGCTGACTGTGCATGTCCAGGAGTGGAGAGCTGACTGTACCTGTCCAGGAGTGGAGAGCTAACTGTGCCTGACCAGGAGAGCAGAGCTGACTGTGCATGTCCAGGAGTGTAGAGCTGACTGTACCTGTCCAGGAGTGGAGAGCTAACTGTGCCTGACCAGGAGTGCAGAGCTGACTGTGCCTGTCCAGCAGTGGAGAGCTGACTGTGCCTGTCCAGGAGAGCAGAGCTGACTGAGCGTCTCCAGGAATGGAGAACTAACTGTGCCTGTCCAGGAGTGCAGAGCTAACTGCGCTTGTCCAGGAGAGCAGAGCTGACTGTGGCTGTCCAGATGTGCAGAGCTAGCTGTGCCTGTCCAGGAGAGCAGAGCTGACTGTGCCTGTACAGGAGTGGAGAGCTAAATGTGCCTGTCCAGGAGTGGAGAGCTGACTGTGCCTTTCCAGCAGTGGAGAGCTGACTCTGCCTATCCAGGGAAGGAGAGGAGACTGTGCCTCTCCAGGAGTGAGAACTGACTGTGCCTCTCCAGGAGTGCAGAGATGAACGTGCCTGTCCAGTAGAGTTGAGCTGACTGTTCCTGTCCAGGGGAGAAGAGCTGACATTGCCTGTCCAGGAGTGTAGAGCTGACTGTTCCTGACAAGTATTGGAGAGCTAACTGTGACAAACCAAGAGTGCAGAACTGACTGTGCCTGTCCAGATGTGCAGAGCTAACTGTGCCTGTCCAGGAGAGCAGAGCTGGCTGTGCCGTTCCAGCAGTGGAGAGCTGACTCTGCCTATCCAGGGAAGGAGAGACCGTGCCTCTCCAGGAGTGAGAACTGACTGTGCCTGTCCAGGAGTGCAGAGCTGACTGTGCCTGTCCAGGACTGAAGAGCTGACTGAGCCTGTCGTGGAGTGCAGAGCTGATTGTACCTGTCCAGGAGAGGTAAGGTGACTGTGCCTGACCAGGAGTGCAGAGCACGTTGTGCGTCACCAGGAATGGAGAGTTGACTGCTCGCCTCCAGGAATGGAGAACTGACTGTGCCCGACCAGGACAGCAGAGCTGACTGTGCCTGTCCAGGAGTGCAGAGCTGACTGTGCCTGTCCAGGACTGAAGAGCTGACTGAGCCTGTCGTGGAGTGCAGAGCTGATTGTACCTGTCCAGGAGAGGTAAGGTGACTGTGCCTGACCAGGAGTGCAGAGCACGTTGTGCGTCACCAGGAATGGAGAGTTCACTGCTCGCCTCCAGGAATGGAGAACTGACTGTGCCTGTCCAGGAGAGCAGAGCTGACTGTGCCTGACCAGGAGCTGACTGTGCTTGACCAGGGGTCCAGGATTAACAGTGTCTGTACAGGAGTGGAGAAATGAATGTGCCTGTCCAGGAGTGCAGAACTGACTGTGCCTGTCCAGGAGTGGAGAGCTAACTGAGACTGTTCAGGAGTGCAGAGCTCAATCTTCCTGTCCAGGTGTAGAGAGCTGACTGTGCATGCCCAAAAGCAGAGAGCAGACTGTGCCTGTCCAGGAGTGGAGAGCTGACTGTGCCTGTCCAGGAGTGAAGAGCTGACTCAGCCTGTCCTGGAATGCAGAGCTGACCTTGCCTGTCCAGGAGTGGAGAGCTGACGGTTCCTGACAAGGAGTGGAGAGCTGACTGTGCCTGTCCAGGAGTGGAGAGCTGACTGTGCCTGTCCAGGAGAGCAGATCTGACTGTGCCTGTCCAGGTGTGAAGAGCTAACTGAGCTTGTCCTGAAGTCCAGAGCTGACTTTGCCTGTACAGGAGTGGAGAGCCGTATGTGCCTGTCCTGGAGCGCAGAGCTGACTGTGCCTGACCAGGAGTGGAGAGCACATTGTGCATCTCCCAAAATGAAGAGTTGACTGCTCGCCTCCAGGAATGGAGAGCTGACTGTGCCTGTCCAGGTGTGCAGAGCTGATTGTGGCTGTCCAGGAGCTGACTGTTCTTGACCAGGTGTGGAGGATTGACAGTGTCTGTACAGGCGTGGAGAGCTGAATGTGCCTGTCCAGAAGTGCAGAGCTGCCTGTGCATGTCCAGGAGTGGATAGCTGACTGTACCTGTCCAGGAGTGGAGAGATAACTGTGCCTGACCAGGAGTGCAGAGCTGACTGTACCTGTCCAGAAGTGGAGAGCTGACTGTGCCTGTCCAGGAGTGGAGAGCTGACTGTGCTGTCCAGGAGTGGAGAGCTGACTGTGCCTGTCCAGGAGTGAAGAGCTGACTCAGCCTGTCCTGGAATGCAGAGCTGACCTTGCCTGTCCAGGAGTGGAGAGCTGATGGTTCCTGACAAGGAGTGGAGAGCTGACTGTGACTGACCAAGAGTGGAGAGCCGAATGTGCCTGTCCTGGAGTGCAGAGCTGACTGTGCCTGACCAGGAGTGTAGAGCACACTGTGCGTCTACCGGAATGGAGAATTGACTGCTCGCCTCCAGGAATGGAGAGCTGACTGTGCTTGTCCAGGAGTGCAGAGCTGATTGTGGCTGTGCAGGAGCTGACTGTTCTTGACCAGGTGTGGAGGATTGACAGTGTCTGTACAGGCGTGGAGAGCTGAATGTGCCTATCCAGAAGTGCAGAGCTCACTGTGCATGTCCAGGAGTGGCGAGCTGACTGTACCTGTCCAGGAGTAGAGAGCTAACTGTGCCTGACCAGGAGTGCAGAGCTGACTGTGCCTGTCCAGGAGTGGAGAGCTGACTCTGCGTCTCCAGGAATGGAGAGCTAACTTTGCCTGTCCAGGAGTGCAGAGCTGACTGTGCTTGTCCAGGACTGCAGAGCAGACCGTGGGTGTCCAGGTGTGCGGAGCTAACTGTGCCTGTCCAGGAGAGCAGAGCTGACTGTGCCTGTCCAGGAGTGCAGAGCGGACTGTGCCTGTCCTGGAGTCAGAGCTGACTGTACCTGTCCAGGAGTGGTCATCTCAATGTGCCTGTCCAAGAGAGGAGAGCTGACTCTGCCTATCCAGGGGAGGAGAAGAGACTGTGCCTGTCCAGGAGTGGGGAACTGATTGTGCCTCTCCAGGAGTGCAGAGCTGACAGTGCCTGACAGTAGTGGAGAGCTGACAGTGCCTGTCCAGGAGTGGAGAGCTGACTGTGCCTGTCCAGGAGAGCAGAGCTGACTGCGCGTCTCCAGGAATGCAGAACTATCTGCGCCTGTCCAGGAGCGCAGAGCTAACTGTGCTTGTCCAGGAGAGCAGAGCTGACTGTGGCTGTCCAAATGTGCAGAGCTAGCTGTGCCTGTCCAGGAGAGCAGAGCTGACTGTGCCTGTACAGGAGTGGAGAGCTGACTGTGACAAACCAAGGGTGGAGAACTGACTGTGCCTGTCCAGATGTGCAGAGCTAAATGTGCCTGTCCAGGAGTGGAGAGCTGACTGTGCCTTTCCAGCAGGGGAGAGCTGACTCTGCCTATCCAGGGAAGAAGAGACCGTGCCTCTCCAGGAGTGAGAACTGACTGTGCCTGTCCAGCAGTGCATCGTTGACTGTCCCTGTCCTGGGTTGAAGAGACTGTGCCTGACCAGCAGTGGAGAACTTACTTTGCCACTCCACGTGTGTAAAGCTGACTGTGCCAGTACAGGAGTGGAGAGCTGACTGTGCCTGTCCAGGAATGGAGAGTTGACTGTGCCTGTCCAGGAGTGCAGAGGTGACCATACCTGTCGACGAGTGCAGAGCTGAATGTGCCTGTCATTGGGTGGAGAGCTGACAGTGCCTGTCCAGGAGTGGAGAGCTGACTGTACCTCTCCAAGAGGGCAGAGTTGATGTGCGTCTGCAGCAGGGCAGAGCTGACTAAGCCAGTCCAGGCGTGGTAAGCTGACTGTGCTGGTCCAGGAGTGGAGAGCTGAATGTGCGACTCCAGGATTTCAGAGCTGACTGTGCCTGTCATAGGGTGGAGAGTTGACTGTGCCTCAGTGGTGGTGGAGAGCTGAATGTGCCTGCCCAGTGGTGGGGAGCTGGCTGTAACTGACAAGGGGTTGACAGCTGATTGTGCCTGTCAAGGAGTGGGGAGCTGACTGTAACTGACCAGGGGTGGGGAGTGGATTGTTCCTGTCCAGGGGTGGAGAGCTCACTGTGCCTGTCCAGGAGTGGAGAACTGACTGTGCCTGACAAGAAGTGGAGAGCTGACTGTGACTGACCAAGAGCGCAGAGCTGACTGTGCCTATCCAGGAGTGGAGCTGACTGTGCCTGTCAAGGAGAGGTGAGCTGACTGTGCCTGACCAGGAGTGCAGAGCTGACTGTACCTGTCCAGCAGCGCAGAGCTGACTGTGCCTGTCCAGGAGTGGAGAACTGATTATGCCTCTCCAGGAGTGCAGAGCTGACAGTGCCTGTCCAGCAGTGGAGTGCTGACTGTGCTTGTCCAGGAGTGGAGAGCTGACTGTGCCTGTCCAGGCATGGTCAGCTGACTGTGACTGACCAGAAGTGGAGAGCCGATTGTGCGTATCCTTGAGTGCACAGCTGGCCGTGACTGTCATGGGGTGGAGAGCTGACTGTGCCTGATCAGGGGTGGACAGCTGGTGGTGCCTGTCATGGACTGGAGAGCTGACTGTGACTGACCAGTGGTGGGGAGCGGATTGCGCGTGGCCAGGGGTGGAGCGCACACTGTGCCTGTCAAGGAGTGTTGAGCTGACCGTGCCTGTCCAGGAGTGGAGAGCTGGCTGTGCCTGTCCAGGGGTGGAGAGCAGTCTGTACCTTTCCAGGAATGGAGAGCTGACTGTGCCTGTACAGGAGTGCAGAGCTGACTGTACCTGCCCAGGAGTGGTAAGTTGACAGTGTCTGTACAGGTGTGGAGAGCAGAATGTGCCTGTCCAGGAATTGAGAGCTGACAGTGCCTGTCCAGCAGTGCATCGCTGACTGTCCCTGTCCAGGGGTGAAGAGACTGTGCCTGACCAGCAGTGGAGAACTGACTTTGCCTCTCCAGGAGTGGAAAGCTGACTGTGCCAGTCCAGGAGTGGACAGCTGACTGTGCCTGTACAGGAGTGGAAAGCTGACTGTGCCTGTCCAGGAGTGCAGAGCTGACTGTGCCTGTCCAGGAGAGCGGAGCTGACATTGCCTACGCAGGAGTGGAGAGCTGACTGTGCCTGACAAGAATTGGAGAGCTGAATGTGAGTGACCAAGAGTGGAGAGCTGACTGCGCCTGTCCAGAAGTGGAGAGCTGACTTAGCCTGACCTGGAATGCAGAGCTGACATTGCCTGTCCAGGAGTGGAGAGCTGACGGTGCCTGACAAGGAGTGGAGAGCTGACTGTGACTGACCAAGAGCGGAGAGCACACTGTGCCTGTCCAGGAGTGGAGAGCTGACTGTGCCAGTCCAGGAGAGCAGATCTGACTGTGCCTGTCCAGGTGTGAAGAGCTAACTGAGCTTGTCCTGAAGTCAAGAGCTGACTTTGCCTGTCCAGGAGTGGAGAGCTGAATGTGCCTGTTCTGGAGTGCAGAGCTGACTGTACCTGTCCAGGAGTGGTTAGCTGACTGTGCCTGACCAGGAATGGAGAGCTAACTGTGCCTGTCCAGGAGTGCAGAGCTGACTGTGCTTGTCCAGGACTGCAGAGCTGACCGTGGGTGTCCAAGTGTGCGGAGCTAACTGTGCCTGTCCAGGAGAGCAGAGCTGACTGTGCCTGTACAGGAGTGAAGAGCTGACTGAGCCTGTCCTGGAGTGCAGAGCTGAGAGTGCCTGACCAGTACTGGAGAGCTGACAGTGCCTGTCCAGGAGTGGAGAGCTGACTGTGCCTGTCCAGGAGAGGAGAGCTGACTCTGCCTATCCAGGGGAGGAGGAGACTGTGCCTGTCCAGGAGTGGGGAACTGATTGTGCCTCTCCAGGAGTGCAGAGCTGACAGTGCCTGAGCAGTAGTGGAGAGCTGACAGTGCCTGTCCAGGAGTGGAGAGCTGACTGTGCCTGTACAGGAGAGCAGAGCTGACTGTGCCAGTCCCGGAGTGCAGAGCTGACAGAGCCTGTCCAGGAGTGCAGAGCTGACTGAGCCTGTCCAGGAGTGCCGAGCTGACTGTACCTGTCCAGGAGTGGTAATCTCAATGTGCGTGTCCAGGAGTGGAGAGCTGACTAAGCCTCTCCAGGAGTGGAGAGCTGACTCTGCCTATCCAGGGGAGGAGAAGAGACTGTGCCTGTCCAGAAGTGGATAACTAACTGACTGCGCCTCTCCAGGAGTGCAGAGCTGACAGTGCCTGTCCAGTAGTGGAGAGCTGACTGTGCATTTCCAGGAGCGGAGAGCTGACTCTGCCTATCCAGGGCAGGAGAAGAGACGGTGCCTGTCCAGGAGTGGAGAACGGAATGTGCCTGACAAGGAGTGGAGAGCTGACTGTGACTGACCAAGAGTGGAGAGCTGACTGTGCCTGTCCAGGACAGGAGAGCCAACTGTGCCTGTCCAGGAGTGGTAAGGTGACTGGGCCTGACCAAGAGAGGAGGGCACACTGTGCGCTCCAGGAATGGAGAGCTGACTGTTCGCCTCCAGTAATGAGAGCTGAATGTGGCTGTCCAGGAGCTGACTGTGCTTGACCAGGGGTGGAGTATTGACAGTGTCTGCAGAGGAGTGGAGAGCAGAATGTGCCAGTCCAGGAATTGAGAGCTGACAATGCCGTTCCAGCAGTGCACCGCTGACTGTGTCTGTCCAGGAGTAGAGAAGAGACTGTGCCTTTCCAGGTGTGGAGAACCAACGTTGCCTCTTCAAGAGTGGAGAGCTGACTTTGCCTGTCCAGGAGTGGAGAGCTGGCTGTGCCTGTCCAGGAGTGGAGAGCAGACTGTACCTTTCCAGGAGTGAAGAGCTGAATGTGCCTGCCCAGGAGTGGACAACAGACTGTATCAGTCCAGGAGTGGAGAGCTGGCTGTCCCTGTCCAGTGGTGGAGAGTTGACTCTGCCTGTGCAGCAGTGGAGGGCTGACAGTGCCTGTCCAGGAGCAGAAAGCTGACTGTGTCTGTCCAGGAGTGCAGAGCTGACTGTGCCTGTCCAGGAGTGCAGAGCTGACTGAGACTGTCCTGGAGTGCAGAGCTGACTGAGGCTGTCCGGGAGTGTAGAGCTGACTGTACCTGTCCAGGAGTGCAGAGCTGACTGAGACTGTCCTGGAGTGCAGAGCTGACTGAGGCTGTCCGGGAGTGTAGAGCTGACTGTACCTGTCCAGGAGTGGTAAGCTGACTCTGCCTGACCAGGCGTGGAGAGCACACTGTGCGTCTTCAGTAATGGAGAGCTGGCTGCTCGCCCCCAGGAATGGAGAGCTGACTGTGCCTGTCCAGGAGAGCAGAGCTGACTGTGCCAGTCCCGGAGTGCAGAGCTGACAGAGCCTGTCCAGGAGTGCAGAGCTGACTAAGCCTGTCCTGGAGTGCCAAGCTGACTGTACCTGTCCAGGAGTGGTAATCTCAATGTGCGTGTCCAGGAGTGGAGAGCTGACTAAGTCTCTCCAGGAGTGGAGAGCTGACTCTGCCTATCCAGGGGAGGAGAAGAGACTGTGCCTGTCCAGAAGTGGATAACTAACTGACAGTGCCTCTCCAGGAGTGCAGAGCTGACAGTGCCTGTCCAGTAGTGGAGAGCTGACTGTGCCTTTCCAGGAGCGGAGAGCTGACTCTGCCTATCCAGGGCAGGAGAAGAGACTGTTCCTGTCCAGGAGTGGAGAACGGAATGTGCCTGACAAGGAGTGCAGAGCTGACTGTGACTGACCAAGAGTGGAGAGCTGACTGTGCCTGTCCAGGAGTGGTACGTTGACAGTGTCTGTACAGGTGTGGAGAGCAGAAGGTGCCTGTCCAGGAATTGAGAGCTGACTGTGCTTGTCCAGGCGTGGTAAGCTGACTCTGCCTGACCAGGAGTGGAGAGCAAACTGTGCGTCTTCAGGAATGGAGAGCTGACTGCTCGCCCCCAGGAATGGAGAGCTGACTGTGCCTGTACAGGAGTGCAGAGCTGACTGTACCTGCCCAGGAGTGGTAAGTTGACAGTGTCTGTACAGGTGTGGAGAGCAGAATGTGCCTGTCCAGGAATTGAGAGCTGACAGTGCCTGTCCAGCAGTGCATCGCTGACTGTCCCTGTCCAGGGGTGAAGAGACTGTGCCTGACCAGCAGTGGAGAACTGACTTTGCCTCTCCAGGAGTGGAAAGCTGACTGTGCCAGTCCAGGAGTGGACAGCTGACTGTGCCTGTACAAGAGTGGAAAGCTGACTGTGCCTGTCCAGGAGTGCAGAGCTGACTGTGCCTGTCCAGGAGAGCGGAGCTGACATTGCCTACGCAGGAGTAGAGAGCTGACTGTGCCTGACAAGAATTGGAGAGCTGAATGTGAGTGACCAAGAGTGGAGAGCTGACTGCGCCTGTCCAGGAGTGCAGAGCTGACTGTGCCTTTCCAGAAGTGGAGAGCTGACTTAGCCTGACCTGGAATGCAGAGCTGACATTGCCTGTCCAGGAGTGGAGAGCTGACGGTGCCTGACAAGGAGTGGAGAGCTGACTGTGACTGACCAAGAGTGGAGAGCTGACTGTGCCTGTCCAGGAGTGGAGAGCTGACTGTGCCAGTCCAGGACAGCAGATCTGACTGTGCCTGTCCAGGTGTGAAGAGCTAACTGAGCTTGTCCTGAAGTCAAGAGCTGACTTTGCCTGTCCAGGAGTGGAGAGCTGAATGTGCCTGTTCTGGAGTGCAGAGCTGACTGTACCTGTCCAGGAGTGGTTAGCTGACTGTGCCTGACCAGGAGTGGAGAGCACACTGTGCGTCTCCCGGAATGGAGAGTTGACTGCTCGCCTCCAGGAATGGAGAGCTGACTGTGCCTGTCCAGGTGTGCAGAGCTGATTGTGGCTGTCCAGGAGCTGACTGTTCTTGACCAGGTGTGGAGGATTGACAGTGTCTGTACAGAAGTGGAGAGGTGAATGTGCCTGTCCAGAAGTGCAGAGCTGACTGTGCATGTCCTGGAGTGGAGAGCTGACTGTACCTGTCCAGGAGTGGAGAGCTAACTGTGCCTGACCAGGAGTGCAGAGCTGACTGTGCTTGTCCAGGACTGCAGAGCTGACCGTGGGTGTCCAAGTGTGCGGAGCTAACTGTGCCTGTCCAGGAGAGCAGAGCTGACTGTGCCTGTACAGGAGTGAAGAGCTGACTGAGCCTGTCCTGGAGTGCAGAGCTGAGAGTGCCTGACCAGTACTGGAGAGCTGACAGTACCTGTCCAGGAGTGGAGAGCTGACTGTGCCTGTCCAGGAGAGGAGAGCTGACTGTGCCTGTCCAGGAGAGAAGAGCTGACTCTGCCTATCCAGGGGAGGAGAAGAGACTGTGCCTGTCCAGGAGTGGGGAACTGATTGTGCCTCTCCAGGAGTGCAGAGCTGACCGTGCCTGAGCAGTAGTGGAGAGCTGACAGTGCCTGTCCAGGAGTGGAGAGCTGACTGTGCCTGTCCAGGAGAGCAGAGCTAACTGTGCCAGTCCCGGAGTGCAGAGCTGACAGAGCCTGTCCAGGAGTGCAGAGCTGACTGAGCCTGTCCTGGAGTGCCGAGCTGACTGTACCTGTCCAGGAGTGGTAATCTCAATGTGAGTGTCCAGGAGTGGAGAGCTGACTAAGCCTCTCCAGGAGTGGAGAGCTGACTCTGCCTATCCAGGGGAGGAGAAGAGACTGTGCCTGTCCAGAAGTGGATAACTAACTGACTGCGCCTCTCCAGGAGTGGAGAGCTGACAGTGCCTGTCCAGTAGTGGAGAGCTGACTGTGCCTTTCCAGGAACGGAGAGCTGACTCTGCCTATCCAGGGCAGGAGAAGAGACTGTGCCTGTCCAGGAGTGGAGAACGGAATGTGCCTGACAAGGAGTGGAGAGCTGACTGTGCCTTTCCAGGACAGGAGAGCCAACTGTGCCTGTCCAGGAGTGGTAAGGTGACTGTGCCTGACCAAGAGAGGAGGGCACACTGTGCGCTCCAGGAATGGAGAGCTGACTGTTCGCCTCCAGTAATGAGAGCTGAATGTGGCTGTCCAGGAGCTGACTGTGCTTGACCAGGGGTGGAGTATTGACAGTGTCTGTAGAGGAGTGGAGAGCAGAATGTGCCTGTCCAGGAATTGAGAGCTGACAATGCCGTTCCAGCAGTGCACCGCTGACTGTGTCTGTCCAGGAGTAGAGAAGAGACTGTGCCTGTCCAGGTGTGGAGAACCAACGTTGCCTCTTCAAGAGTGGAGAGCTGACTGTGCCTGTCCAGGAGTGGAGAGCTAGCTGTGCCTATCCAGGAGTGGAGAGCAGACTGTACCTTTCCAGGAGTGAAGAGCTGAATGTGCCTGCCCAGGAGCGGACAACAGACTGTGGCTGTCCAGGAGTGGAGAGCTGGCTTTCCCTATCCAGTGGTAGAGAGTTGACTCTGCCTGTGCAGCAGTGGAAGGCTGACAGTGCCTGTCCAGGAGCAGAAAGCTGACTGTGTCTGTCCAGGAGTGCAGAGCTGACTGTGCCTGTCCAGGAGTGCAGAGCTGACTGAGACTGTCCTGGAGTGCAGAGCTGACTGAGGCTGTCCGGGAGTGTAGAGCTGACTGTACCTGTCCAGGAGTGGTAAGCTGACTCTGCCTGACCAGGCGTGGAGAGCACACTGTGCGTCTTCAGTAATGGAGAGCTGGCTGCTCACCCCCAGGAATGGAGAGCTGACTGTGCCTGTACAGGAGTGCACAGCTGACTGTACCTGTCCAGGAGTGGTAAGTTGACAGTGTCTGTACAGGTGTGGAGAGCAGAATGTGCCTGTCCAGGAATTGAGAGCTGACAGTGCCTGTCCAGCAGTGCATCGTTGACTGTCCCTGTCCAGGGGTGAAGAGACTGTGCCTGTCCAGCAGTGGAGAACTTACTTTGCCACTCCACGAGTGGAAAGCTGACTGTGCCAGTACAGGAGTGGAGAGCTAACTGTGCCTGTCCAGGAGAGGTGAGCAGACAGTGCCTGTCCAGGAATGGAGAGTTGACTGTGCCTGTCCAGGAGTGCAGAGGTGACCATACCTGTCGACGAGTGCAGAGCTGAATGTGCCTGTCATTGGGTGGAGAGCTGACAGTGCCTGTCCAGGAGTGGAGAGCTGACTGTACCTCTCCAAGAGGGCAGAGTTGATGTGAGTCTGCAGCAGGGCAGAGCTGACTAAGCCAGTCCAGGCGTGGTAAGATGACTGTGCCTGACCAGGAGTGGAGAGCTGAATGTGCGACTCCAGGAGTTTAGAGCTGACTGTGCCTGTCCAGGCCTTCAGAGCTGACTGTGCTGGTCCAGGAGTGGAGAGCTGAATGTGCGACTCCAGGATTTGAGATGACTGTGCCTGTCATAGGGTGGAGAGTTGACTGTGCCTCAGTGGTGGTGGAGAGCTGAATGTGCCTGCCCAGTGGTGGGGAGCTGGCTGTAACTGAAAAGGGGTTGACAGCTGATTGTGCCTGTCAAGGAGTGGGGAGCTGACTGTGACTGACCAGGGGTGGGGGGTGGATTGTTCCTGTCCAGGGGTGGAGAGCTCACTGTGCCTGTCCAGGAGTGGAGAGCTGACTCTGCCTTTCCAGGGGAGGAGAAGAGACTGTGCCTGTCCAGGAGTGGAGAACTGATTATGCCTCTCCAGGAGTGCAGAGCTGACAGTGCCTGTCCAGCAGTGGAGTGCTGACTGTGCTTGTCCAGGCATGGTCAGCTGACTGTGACTGACCAGAAGTGGAGAGCTGATTGTGCGTATCCTTGAGTGCACAGCTGGCCGTGACTATCATAGGGTGGAGAGCTGACTGTGCCTGATCAGGGGTTGACAGCTGGTGGTGCCTGTCATGGACTGGGGAGCTGACTGTGACTGACCAGTGGTGGGGAGCGGATTGCGCGTGGCCAGGGGTGGAGAGCTCACTGTGCCTGTCAAGGAGTGTTGAGCTGACCGTGCCTGTCCAGGAGTGGAGAGCTGGCTGTGCCTGTCCAGGGGTGGAGAGCAGACTGTACCTTTTCAGGAGTGAAGAGCTGACTGTGCCTGCCCAGGGGTGGAGAACACACTGTTTCTGTCCAGGAGTGCAGAGCTGACTGCGCCTGTCCAGGAGTGCAGAGCTGACTGTCCCTGTCCTGGGGATAAGAGACTGTGCCTGTCCAGCAGTAGAGAACTGACTTTGCCTCTCCAAGAGTGGAGAGCTGACTGTGCCTGTCCAGGAGTGGAGAGCTGACTGTGCCAGTCCAGGAGTGTAGCTGACTGTTCCTGTCAAGGAGTGGTGAGCTGACTGTGACTAACCAAAAGCGCAGAGCTGACTGTGCCTGTCCAGGAGTGGAGCTGAATGTGCCTGTCAAGGAGTGGTGAGCTGACTGTGCCTGATCAGGAGTGCAGAGCTGACTGTAGCTGTCCAGCAGTACAGAGCTGACTGTGCCTTTCCAGGAGTGGTGAGCTGACTCTGCCTTTCCAGGGTAGGAGAAGAGACTGTGCCTGTGCAGGAGTGGAGAACTGACTGTGCCTCTCCAGGAGTGCAGAGCTGACAGTGCCTGTCCAGTAGTGGAGAGCTGACTGTGCCTGTCAAGGGGTGGAGAGCTGACTGTGCTTATCCAGGAGTGGAGAGCTAACTGAGGCTGTCCTGGAGTGCAGAGCTGACTGAGGCTGTCCTGGAGTGCAGAGCTGACTGTACCTGTCCAGGAGTGGTAAGCTGACTCTGCCTGACCAGGATTGGAGAGCACACTGTGCGTCTCCAGGAGTGGAGAGCTGACTGTGCCTGACAAGAATTGGAGAGCTGAATGTGAGTGACCAAGAGTGGAGAGCTGACTGCGCCTGTCCAGGAGTGCAGAGCTGACTGTGCCTTTCCAGAAGTGGAGAGCTGACTTAGCCTGAGCTGGAATGCAGAGCTGACCTTGCCTGTCCAGGAGTGGAGAGCTGACGGTGCCTGACAAGGAGTGGAGAGCTGACTGTGACTGACCAAGAGTGGAGAGCTGACTGTGCCTGTCCAGGAGTGGAGAGCTGAATGTGCCTGTTCTGGAGTGCAGAGCTGACTGTACCTGTCCAGGAGTGGTTAGCTGACTGTGCCTGACCAGGAGTGGAGAGCACACTGTGCGTCTCCCGGAATGGATAGTTGACTGCTCGCCTCCAGGAATGGAGAGCTGACTGTGCCTGTCCAGGTGTGCAGAGCTGATTGTGGCTGTCCAGGAGCTGACTGTTCTTGACCAGGTGTGGAGGATTGACAGTGTCTGTACAGGAGTGGAGAGGTGAATGTGCCTGTCCAGAAGTGCAGAGCTGACTGTGCATGTCCTGGAGTGGAGAGCTGACTGTACCTGTCCAGGAGTGGAGAGCTAACAGTGCCTGACCAGGAGTGCAGAGCTGACTGTGCCTGTCCAGGAGTGGAGAGCTGACTCTGCGTCTCCAGGAATGGAGAGCTAACTGTGCCTGTCCAGGAGTGCAGAGCTGACTGTGCTTGTCCAGGACTGCAGAGCTGACCGTGGGTGTCCAAGTGTGCGGAGCTAACTGTGCCTGTCCAGGAGAGCAGAGCTGACTGTGCCTGTACAAGAGTGAAGAGCTGACTGAGCCTGTTCTGGAGTGCAGAGCTGAGATTGCCTGACCAGTACTGGAGAGCTGACAGTGCCTGTCCAGGAGTGGAGAGCTGACTGTGCCTGTCCAGGAGAGGAGAGCTGACTCTGCCTATCCAGGGGAGGAGAAGAGACTGTGCCTGTCCAGGAGTGGGGAACTGATTGTGCCTCTCCAGGAGTGCAGAGCTGACAGTGCCTGTCCAGTAGTGGAGAGCTGACTGTGCCTGTCAAGGGGTGGAGAGCTGACTGTGCTTATCCAGGAGTGGAGAGCTAACTGAGGCTGTCCTGGAGTGCAGAGCTGACTGAGGCTGTCCTGGAGTGCAGAGCTGACTGTACCTGTCCAGGAGTGGTAAGCTGACTCTGCCTGACCAGGAGTGGAGAGCACACTGTGCGTCTCCAGGAGTGGAGAGCTGACTGTGCCTGACAAGAATTGGAGAGCTGAATGTGAGTGACCAAGAGTGGAGAGCTGACTGCGCCTGTCCAGGAGTGCAGAGCTGACTGTGCCTTTCCAGAAGTGGAGAGCTGACTTAGCCTGAGCTGGAATGCAGAGCTGACCTTGCCTGTCCAGGAGTGGAGAGCTGACGGTGCCTGACAAGGAGTGGAGAGCTGACTGTGACTGACCAAGAGTGGAGAGCTGACTGTGCCTGTCCAGGAGTGGAGAGCTGAATGTGCCTGTTCTGGAGTGCAGAGCTGACTGTACCTGTCCAGGAGTGGTTAGCTGACTGTGCCTGACCAGGAGTGGAGAGCACACTGTGCGTCTCCCGGAATGGATAGTTGACTGCTCGCCTCCAGGAATGGAGAGCTGACTGTGCCTGTCCAGGTGTGCAGAGCTGATTGTGGCTGTCCAGGAGCTGACTGTTCTTGACCAGGTGTGGAGGATTGACAGTGTCTGTACAGGAGTGGAGAGGTGAATGTGCCTGTCCAGAAGTGCAGAGCTGACTGTGCATGTCCTGGAGTGGAGAGCTGACTGTACCTGTCCAGGAGTGGAGAGCTAACAGTGCCTGACCAGGAGTGCAGAGCTGACTGTGCCTGTCCAGGAGTGGAGAGCTGACTCTGCGTCTCCAGGAATGGAGAGCTAACTGTGCCTGTCTAGGAGTGCAGAGCTGACTGTGCTTGTCCAGGACTGCAGAGCTGACCGTGGGTGTCCAAGTGTGCGGAGCTAACTGTGCCTGTCCAGGAGAGCAGAGCTGACTGTGCCTGTACAAGAGTGAAGAGCTGACTGAGCCTGTTCTGGAGTGCAGAGCTGAGATTGCCTGACCAGTACTGGAGAGCTGACAGTGCCTGTCCAGGAGTGGAGAGCTGACTGTGCCTGTCCAGGAGAGGAGAGCTGACTCTGCCTATCCAGGGGAGGAGAAGAGACTGTGCCTGTCCAGGAGTGGGGAACTGATTGTGCCTCTCCAGGAGTGCAGAGCTGACAGTGCCTGAGAAGAAGTGGCGAGCTGACTGTGACTGACCAAGAGCGCAGAGCTGACTGTGCCTATCCAGGAGTGGAGCTGACTGTGCCTGTCAAGGAGAGGTGAGCAGACTGTGCCTGTCCAGGAGTGCAGAGCTGACTGTGCCTGTCCTGGGGATAAGAGAATGTGCCTGTCCAGCAGTAGAGAACTGACTTTGCCTCTCCAAGAGTGGAGAGCTGACTGTGCCTGTCCAGGAGTGGAGAGCTGACTGTGCCAGTCCAGGAGTGTAGCTGAATGTTCCTGTCAAGGAGTGGTGAGCTGACTGTGACTAACCAAAAGCGCAGAGCTGACTGTGCCTGTCCAGGAGTGGAGCTGACTGTGCCTGTCAAGGAGTGGTGAGCTGACTGTGCCTGATCAGGAGTGCAGAGCTAACTGTAGCTGTCCAGCAGTGCAGAGCTGACTGTGCCTTTCCAGGAGTGGTAAGCTGACTCTGCCGTTCCAGGGTAGGAGAAGAGACTGTGCCTGTGCAGGAGTGGAGAACTGACTGTGCCTTTCCAGGAGTGCAGAGCTGACTGTGCCTGTCCTGGGGATAAGAGACTGTGCCTGTCCAGCAGTAGAGAACTGACTTTGTCTCTCCAAGAGTGGAGAGCTGACTGTGCCTGTCCAGGAGTGGAGAGCTGACTGTGCCAGTCCAGGAGTGTAGCTGACTGTTCCTGTCAAGGAGTGGTGAGCTGACTGTGACTAAGCAAAAGCGCAGAGCTGACTGTGCCTGTCCAGGAGTGGAGCTGACTGTGCCTGTGAAGGAGTGGTGAGCTGACTGTGCCTGATCAGGAGTGCAGAGCTGACTGTAGCTGTCCAGCAGTGCAGAGCTGACTGTGCCTTTCCAGGAGTGGTGAGGTGACTCTGCCTTTCCAGGGTAGAAGAGACTGTGCTTGTGCAGGAGTGGAGAACTGACTGTGCCTCTCCAGGAGTGCAGAGCTGAGAGTTCCTGTCCAGTAGTGGAGAGCTGACTGTGCCTGTCCAGGGGTGGAGAGCTGACTGTGCTTATCCAGGAGTGGAGAGCTAACTGAGGCTGTCCTGGAGTGCAGAGCTGACTGAGGCTGTCCTGGAGTGCAGAGCTGACTGTACCTGTCCCGGAGTGGTAAGCTGACTGTGGCTGACCAGGATTGGAGAGCACACTGTGCGTCTCCAGGAATGGAGAGCTGACTGCTCGCACCCAGGAATGGAGAGCTGACTGTGCCTGTCCAGGAGTGGAGCTCACTGTGCCTGTCAAGGAGTGGTGAGCTGACTGTGCCTGACCAGGAGTGCAGAGCTGACTGTAGCTGTCCAGCAGTGCAGAACTGACTTTGCCTCTCCAAGAGTGGAGAGCTGACTGTGCCTGTCCAGGCGTGGTAAGCTGACTCTGCCTGACCAGGAGTGGAGAGCTGAATGTACGACTCCAGGAGTTCAATGCTGACTGTGCCTTTCCAGGCCTGCAGAGTTGACTGTGCTGGTCCAGGAGTGGAGAGCTGAATGTGCAACTCCAGGATTTCAGAGCTGACTGTGCCTGTCATAGGGTGGAGAGCTGACTGTGCCTCAGCGGTGGTGGAGAGCTGAACGTGCCTGCCCAGAGGTGGGGAGCTGGCTGTACCTGACCAGGGGTTGACAGCTGATTGTGCCTGTCAAGGAGTGGGGAGCTGACTGTGACTGACCAGTGGTGGGGGGTGGATTGTTCCTGTCCAGAGGTGGAGAGCTCACTGTGCCTGTACAGGAGTGGAGAGCTGACTGTGCTTGTCCAGGAGTGGAGAACTGACTGTGCCTGACAAGAAGTGGAGAGCTGACTGTGACTGACCAAGAGCGGAGAGCTGACTGTGCCTGTCCAGGAGTGGAGCTGACTGTGCCTGTCTAGCAGAGGTGAGCTGACTGTGCCTGAACAGGAGTGCAGAGCTGACTGTACCTGTCCAGGAGTGGTACGTTGACAGTGTCTGTACAGGTGTGGAGAGCAGAAGGTGCCTGTCCAGGAATTGAGAGCTGACTGTGCTTGTCCAGGCGTGGTAAGCTGACTCTGCCTGACCAGGAGTGGAGAGCAAACTGTGCGTCTTCAGGAATGGAGAGCTGACTGCTCGCCCCCAGGAATGGAGAGCTGACTGTGCCTGTACAGGAGTGCAGAGCTGACTGTACCTGCCCAGGAGTGGTAAGTTGACAGTGTCTGTACAGGTGTGGAGAGCAGAATGTGCCTGTCCAGGAATTGAGAGCTGACAGTGCCTGTCCAGCAGTGCATCGCTGACTGTCCCTGTCCAGGGGTGAAGAGACTGTGCCTGACCAGCAGTGGAGAACTGACTTTGCCTCTCCAGGAGTGGAAAGCTGACTGTGCCAGTCCAGGAGTGGACAGCTGACTGTGCCTGTACAGGAGTGGAAAGCTGACTGTGCCTGTCCAGGAGTGCAGAGCTGACTGTGCCTGTCCAGGAGAGCGGAGCTGACATTGCCTACGCAGGAGTGGAGAGCTGACTGTGCCTGACAAGAATTGGAGAGCTGAATGTGAGTGACCAAGAGTGGAGAGCTGACTGCGCCTGTCCAGGAGTGCAGAGCTGACTGTGCCTGTCCATGTGTGGTAAGCGGACTCTGCCTGACCAGGAGTGGAGAGCTGAAAGTACGACTCCAGGAGATCAGAGCTGACTGTGCCTGTCCAGGCCTGCAGAGTTGACTGTGCTGGTCCAGGAGTGGAGAGCTGAATGTGCAACTCCAGGATTTCAAAGCTGACTGTGCCTGTCATAGGATGGAGAGCTGACTGTGCCTCAGCGGTGGTGGAGAGCTGAATGTGCCTGCCCAGTGGTGGGGAGCTGGCTGTACCTGACCAGGGGTTGACAGCTGATTGTGCCTGTCAAGGAGTGGGGAGCTGACTGTGACTGACCAGGGGTGGGGGGTGGATTGTTCCTGTCCAGGGGTGGAGAGCTGACTGTGCCTGAACAGGAGTGAGAGCTGACTGTACCTGTCCAGGAATGGTAAGTTGACAGTGTCTGTACAGGTGTGGAAAGCAGAATGTGCCTGACCAGAAATTGAGAGCTGACAGTGCCTGTCCAGGAGTGCATCGCTGACTGTGCCTGTCCAGGGGTGAAGAGACTGTGCCTGTCCAGCAGTGGAGAACTGACTTTGCCTCTCCAAGAGTGGAGAGCTGACTGTGCCTGTCCAGGAGTGGAGAGCTGACTGTACCTGTCCAGGAGAGGTGAGCAGACAGTGCCTGCCCAGGAATGGAGAGTTGACTGTGCCTGTCCAGGAGTGCAGAGGTGACCATACCTGTTGAAGAGTGCAGAGCTGACTGTGCCTCTGCAGCAGGGCAGAGCTGACTAAGCCCGTCCAGGCGTGGTAAGCTGATTGTGCCTGACCAGGAGTGGAGAGCTGAATGTGCGACTCCAGGAGTTCAGAGCTGACTATGCCTGTGCAGGCCTGCAGAGCTGTCTGTGCTGGTCCAGGAGTGGAGAGCTGAATGTGCGACTCCAGGATTTCAGAGCTGACTGTGCCTGTCATAGGGTGGAAAGCTGACTGTGCCTCAGTGGTGGTGGAGAGCAGAATGTGCCTGCCCAGATTTGGGGAGCTGGCTGTACCTGACCAGATGTGGGGGGTGGATTGTTCCTGTCCAGGGGTGGAAGCTCACTGTGCCTGTACAGGAGTGGAGAGTTCACTGTGCCTGTCCAGGAGTGGAGAACTGACAGTGCCTGTCCAGGAATGGAGAGCAGACAGTGCCTGTCCAGGAGCGCAGATTGACCGTACCTGTCGACGAGTGCAGAGCTGACGGTGCCTGTCCAGGAGTGGAGAGCTGACTGTGCCTGTCTACGAATGGAGAGCTGACTGTATCTATCCAGGAGTGGAGAGCGGGCTGTGCCTGTCCAGGAGTGGAGAGCTGACTGTGCCTGTCTACGAATGGAGAGCTGACTGTATCAATCCAGGAGTGGAGAGATGGCTGTGCCTGTCCAGAAGTGGAGAGCTGACTGTGCCTGTCAAGGAGTGGAGAGCTGACTGTGCCTGTCTGGGCTTGGTAAGCTGTCTGTGACTTACCAGGAATGGAGAGCTGATTGTGCGTCTCCAGGAGTGCAGATCTGGCTGTGACTGTCATGGGGTGGAGATCTGACTGTGCCTCAGCAGGGGTGGAGAGCTGACTATGCCTGCCCAGAGGTGGGGAGCTGGCTGTACCTGACCATGGGTTGACATCTGATTGTGCCTGTCAAGGAGCTGACTGTGACTGACCAGGGATGGGGGGCGGATTGTTCCTGTCCAGGGGTGGAGAGCTCACTGTGCCTGTACAGGAGTGGAGAGCTGACTGTGCCTGTCCAAGAGTGCAGAGCTGACTGTGCCTGTCCAGGAGAGCAGAGCTGACTTTGCCTGCCCAAGAGTGGGGAGCTGACTGTGCCTGTCCAGGAGTGGAGAGCGGACTATGCCTGTCCAGGAGTGGAGAGCTGACTGTGCCTGTCCGCGAGGGTAGAGTTGACTGTGCCTGTCCAGGAGTGGTGAGCTGACTTTGCCTGACTAGAAGTGGAGAGCTGACTCTGCCTGTCCAGGAATGGAGAGCTGACTGTGCCTGACAAGGAGTGGAGAGCTGACTCTGTCTCTCCAGGAGTGGAGAGCTGAATCTGCCTGTCCAAGTGTGCAGAGATAACTGTGCCTGTCCAGGAGTGCAGAGCTGACTGAGCCTGTCCTGGAGTGCAGAGCTGACTGAGCTTGTCCAGGAGCAGTAAGCTGAATGTGCCTGACCAGGAGTGGAGAGCAAACTGTGCGTCTGCAGGAATGGAGAGCTGACTGTTCATCTTGAGGAATGAAGAGTTCAATGTGCCTGTCCAGGAGAGCAGAACTGACTGTGGCTGTCCAGGAGCTGACTGTGCCTGACCAGGGGGGGAGGATTGACAGTGTCTGTACAGGAGTGAAGACCTGAATGTGCCTGTCCAGGAGCAGAGAGCTAACTGTGCCTGTCCAGGAGTGGACAGCTGACTGTGCCTGTCCAGGAGTGGAGAGCTGACTGTGCCACTCCAGGAGTGGACAGCTGACTGTGCCTGACCAGGAGAGGTGAGTTCACTGTGCCTGTCCAGGAGTGGAGAGCGGGCTGTGCCTGTACAGGAGTGGAGAGCTGACTTTGCCTGTCTACGAATGCAAAGCTGACTGTATCTATCCAGGAGTGGAGAAGAGTCTGTGCCTGTCCAGTAATGTAGAAATGACTATGCTTGTACAGGAGTGGAGCCTGACAATGCCTGAAGAGCAGAGGAGAGCTGACTGCGCCTTACCAGCATTAAGTTCTGACTGTCTGCACTGGAGTAGAGGGCTGAACATGAGTGGAGAGCTGACTGTGCCCGTCCAGGAGTGGAGAGCTGAATGTGCCTCACCAGAAATGGAGAGCAGACTGTGCCTGACCCGGAGTGCAGAGCAGACTGTGCCTTACCAGGAGTGGAGAGCTGACTGTGCCTGTCCAGGAGTGCAGAGCTGACGGTGCCCGTCCAGGAGTGGAGAGCTGACTGTGCGACTCCAGGAGTTCAGAGCTGACTGTGCCTGGAATAGGGTGGAGAGCTGACTGTGCCTCAGCAGGGGTGGAGAGCTGACTGTGCTTGCCCAGAGGTGGGGAGCTGGCTGTACCTCACCAGGGGTTGACAGCTGATTGTGCCTGTCAAGGAGTGGGGAGCTGACTGTGATTGACCAGGGATGAAGGGCGGATTGTTCCTGTCCATGGGAGGAGAGCTGACTGTGCCTGTAAAGGAGTGGAGAGCTGACTGTGCCTGTCCAGGAGTGCAGAGCTGACTTTTCCTGCCCAGGAGTGGAGAGCTGACTGTGACTGACAAGAGTGGAGAGCTGACTCTGCCTGTGGAGGAGTGGAGAGCTCACTGTGCCTGTCCAGGAGTGGTGAGCTGACTGTGCCTGTCCAGGAGGGTAGAGCTGACTGTGCCTGTCCAGGAGTGAAGAGCTCACTCTTCGTCTCCAGGAATGGAGAGCAGACTGTGACAGTCCAGGAGTGGAGAACTGACTTTGTCGGTCCAAGAGGGCAGAGCTGACTGTGTCTGTCCAGCAGGGAACAGCTGACTAAGCCCATCCAGGCGTGGTAAGCTGACTGTGCCTGACCAGGAGTGAAAAGCTGAATGTGCGACTCCAGGAGTTCAGAGCTGACTGTGCCTGTCCTGGAGTGCAGATCTGACTGTGCCTATCCAGGTGTGGAGAGCTGACTGTGCGACTCCAGGAGTTCAGAGCTGACTGTGCCTGTCATAGGGTGGAGAGCTGACTGTGCCTCAGCAGGGGTGGAGAGCTGACTGTGCTTGCCCAGAGGTGGGGAGCTGGCTGTACCTGACCAGGGGTTGACAGCTGATTGTGCCTGTCAAGGTGTGGGGAGCTGACTGTGACGGACCAGGGATGGAGGTGCGGATTGTTCCTGTCCAGGGGTGGAGAGCTCACTGTGCCTGTAAAGGAGTGGAGAGCTGACTGTGCCTGTCCAGGAGAGCAGAGCTGACTTTGCCTACCCAAGAGTGGGGAGCTGACTGTGCCTGTCCAGGAGTGGAGAGCGGACTGCGCCTGTCCAGGAGTGGAGAGCGGACTGCGCCTGTCCAGGAGTGGAGAGCGGACTGTGCCTGTCCAGGTGTGGAGAGCTGACTGTGCCTGTCCGCTAGAGTAGAGTTGACTGTGCCTGTCCAGGAGTGATGAGCTGATTCTTCATCTCCCGGAATGGAGAGCAAACTGTACCTGTCCAGGAGTGGAGAACTGACTTTGTCGGTCCAGAAGAGGAGTGCTGACTGTGCCTGTCATAGGGTGGAGAGCTGACTGTGCCTCAGCAGGGGTGGAGAGCTGACTGCCTGCCCAGAGGTGGGGAGCTGGCTGTACCTGACCAGGGGTTGACAGCTGATTGTGCCTGTCAAGGTGTGGGGAGCTGACTGTGACTGACCAGGGATGGGGGGCGGATTGTTCCTGTCCAGGGGTGTAGACGTCACTGTGCCTGTACAGGAGTGGAGAGCTGACTGTGCCTGTCCAGGAGAGCAGAGCTGACTTTGCCTGCCCAAGAGTGGGGAGCTGACTGTGCTGACCAGGAGTGGAGAGCGGACTTTGCCTCTCCAAGAGTGGAGAGCTGACTATGCCTGTCCAGGCGTGGAGAGCTGTCTGTGCCAGTCCAGGAGTGGAGACATGACTGTGCCTGTCCAGGAGAGGTGAGCTGACAATGCCTGTCCAGGAATGGAGAGCTGACTGTGCCTGCACAGGAATGGAGAGCTGAATGTGCCTGTCCAGGAGTACAGAGGTGAGCATACTTGTTGACGAGTACAGAGCTGAATGTGCATGTCATTGGGTGGAGAGCTGACTGTGCCTGTCCAGGAGTGGAGAGCTGACTGTGCGACTCCAAGAGTTCAGAGCTGACTGTGCCTGGAATAGGGTGGAGAGCTGACTGTGCCTCAGCAGGGGTGGAGAGCTGACTGTGCTTGACCAGAGGTGGGGAGCTGGCTGTACCTGACCAGGGGTTGACAGCTGATTGTGCCTGTCAAGGAGTGGGGAGCTGTGACTGACCAGGGATGGAGGGCGGATTGTTCCTGTCCATGAGAGGAGAGCTGACTGTGCCTGTCCAGGAGTGCTGAGCTGACTTTGCCTGCCTAGAAGTGGAGAGCTGACTGTGACTGACCAAGAGTGGAGAGCTGACTCTGCCTGTCAAGGAGTGGAGAGCTGACTGTGCCTGTCCAGGAGGGTAGAGCTGACTGTGCCTGTCCAGAAGTGAAGAGCTCACTCTTCGTTTCCTGGAATGGAGAGCAGACTGTGACAGTCCAGGAGTGGAGAACTGACTTTTGACGGTCCAGGAGTGGAGAACTGACTTTGTCTGTCCAGGAGCCGCAAGCTGAATGTGCTTGTCCAAGAGGGCAGAGCTGACTGTGCCTCTCCAGCAGGGCAGAACTGACTAAGCCCGTCCAGGCGTGGTAAGTAGACTGTGCCTGACCAGGAGTGAAAAGCTGAATGTGCGACTCCAGGAGTTCAGAGCTGACTGTGCCTGTCCTGGAGTGCAGAGCTGACTGTGCCTATCCAGGAGTGGAGAGCTGACTGTGCGACTCCAGGAATTCAGAGCTGACTGTGCCTGTCATAGTGTGGAGAGCTGACTGTGCCTCAGCAGGGGTGGAGAGCTGACTGTGCCTGCCCAGAGGTGGGGAGCTGGCTGTACCGGATCAGGGGTTGACAGCTGATTGTGCCTGTCAAGGTGTGGGGAGCTGACTGTGACTGAACAGGAGTGGAGAGCTGACTGTGCCTGTCCAAGAGTGCAGAGCTGACTGTGCCTGTCCAGGAGAGCAGAGCTGACTTTGCCTGCCCAAGAGTGGGGAGCTGACTGTGCCTGTCCAGGAGTGGAGAGCGGACTGTGCCTGTCCAGGAGTGGAGAGCTGACTGTGCCTGTCCGCTAGGGTAGAGTTGACTGTGCCTGTCCAGGAGTGATGAGCTGATTCTTCGTCTCCCGGAATGGAGAGCAAACTGTGCCTGTCCAGGAGTGGAGAACTGACTTTGTCAGTCCAGAAGAGGAGAGCTGACTGTGCCTGTCCAGGAGTGGAGAGCTGACTGTGCCTGTGAAGGAGTGGTGAGCTGACTTTGCCTGACTAGAAGTGGAGAGCTGACTGTGACTAACCAAGAGTGGAGAGCTGACTCTGCCTGTCCAGGAATGGAGAGCTGACTGTGCCTGACAAGGAGTGGAGAGCTGACTCTGTCTCTCCAGGAGTGGAGAGCTGAATCTGCCTGTCCAAGTGTGCAGAGATAACTGTGCCTGTCCAGGAGTGCAGAGCTGACTGAGCCTGTCCTGGAGTGCAGAGCTGACTGAGCTTGTCCAGGAGCAGTAAGCTGAATGTGCCTGACCAGGAGTGGAGAGCAAACTGTGCGTCTGCAGGAATGGAGAGCTGACTGTTCATCTTGAGGAATGAAGAGTTCAATGTGCCTGTCCAGGAGAGCAGAACTGACTGTGGCTGTCCAGGAGCTGACTGTGCTTAACCAGGGGGGGAGGACTGACAGTGTCTGTACAGGAGTGAAGACCTGAATGTGCCTGTCCAGGAGCGGAGAGCTAACTGTGCCTGTCCAGGAGCGTACAGCTGACTGTGCCTGTCCAGGAGTGGAGAGCTGACTGTGCCACTCCAGGAGTGGACAGCTGACTGTGCCTGTCCAGGAGAGGTGAGTTGACTGTGCCACTCCAGGAGTGGACAGCTGACTGTGCCTGTCCAGGAGTGGTGAGTTCACTGTGCCTGTCCACAAATGGAGAGCTGACTGTATCTATCCAGGAGTGGAGAGCGGACTGTGCCTGTACAGGAGTGGAGAGCTGACTGCGCCTGTCTATGAATGCAGAGCTGACTGTATCTATCCAGGAGTGGAGAAGAGTCTGTACCTGTCCAGTAATGTAGAAATGACTATGCTTGTCCAGGAGTGGAGGCTGACTATGCCTGAAGAGCAGAGGAGAGCTGACTGCGCCTTACCAGCATTAAGGGCTGACTGTCTGCACTGGAGTAGAGGGCTGACTGTGCCTGAACAAGAGTGGAGAGCTGACTGTGCCCGTCCAGGAGTGGAGAGCTGAATGTGCCTCACCAGAACTGGAGAGCAGACTGTGCCTGACCCGGAGTGAAGAGCAGACTGTGGATGACCAGGAGTGGAGAGCTGACTATGCCTGACAAGGAGAGTACAGCTGACTGTGCCTGTCCAGGAGGGGAGAAGAGACTGTGCCTGTCCAGGAGTGGAGGACTGACTTTGCCTCTCCAAGAGTGGAGAGCTGACTGTGCCTGTCCAGGCGTGGAGAGCTGACTGTGCCTGTCCAGGAGAGGTGAGCTGACAATGCCTGTCCAGGAATGGAGAGCTGACTGTGCCTGCACAGGAATGGAGAGCTGAATGTGCCTGTTCAGGAGTAGAGAGGTGAGCATACTTATTGACGAGTGCAGAGCTGAATGTGCATGTCATTGGGTGGAGAGCTGACTGTGCCTGTCCAGGAGTGCAGAGCTGACGGTGCCCGTCCAGGAGTGGAGAGCTGACTGTGCCTGGAATAGGGTGGAGAGCTGACTGTGCCTCAGCAGGGGTGGAGAGCTGACTGTGCTTGCCCAGAGGTGGGGAGCTGGCTGTACCTGACCAGGGGTTGACAGCTGATTGTGCCTGTCAAGGAGTGGGGAGCTGACTGTGACTGACCAGGGATGGAGGGCGGATTGTTCCTGTCCATGAGAGGAGAACTGACTGTGCCTGTCAAGGAGTGGAGAGCTGACTGTGCCTGTCAAGGAGTGCTGAGCTGACTGTGCCTCTCCCAGAGTGCAGAGCTCACTGTGCCTGTCCAGGAGTGGAGAGCTGACTGTGCCTGTCCAGGAGGGGTGAGCTGACTGTGCCTGTCCAGGAGGGTACAGCTGACTGTGCCTGTCCAGGAATGGAGAACTGAATTTGTCGGTCCAGGAGTGGAGAACTGACTGTGTCTGCCCAGGAGTGGTGAGCTGAATGTGCTTGTCCAAGAGGGCAGAGCTGACTGTGCCTCTTCAGCAGGGAACAGCTGACTAAGCCCGTCCAGGCGTGGTAAGTTGACTGTGCCTGACCAGGAGTGAAAAGCTGAATGTGCGACTCCAGGAGTTCAGAGCCGACTGTACCTGTCCACGAGTGCAGAGCTGACTGTGCCTATCCAGGAGTGGAGAGCTGACTGTGCAACTCCAGGAGTTCAGAGCTGACTGTGCCTGTCATAGGGTGGAAAGCTGACTGTGCCTCAGCAGGGGTGGAGAGCTGACTGTGCCTGCCCAGAGGTGGGGAGCTGGTTGTACCTGACCAGGGGTTGACAGCTGATTGTGCCTGTCAAAGTGTGGGGAGCTGACTGTGACTGACCAGGGATGGGGGGCGGCTTGTTCCTGTCCAGGGGTGGAGAGCTCACTGTGCCTGTACAGGAGTGGAGAGCTGACTGTGCCTGTCCAGGAGCGCAGAGCTGACTGTGCCTATCCAGGAGTGGAGAGCTGACTGTGCGACTCCAGGAGTTCAGAGCGGACTGTGCCTGTCCAGGAGAGCAGAGCTGACTTTGCCTGCCCAGGAGTGGAGAGCGGACTGTGCCTGTCCAGGAGTGGAGAGCTGACTGTGCCTGTCCGGTAGGGTAGAGTTGACTGTGCCTGTCCAGGAGTGAAGAGCTGATTCTTCATCTCCCGGAATGGAGAGCAGACTGTGCCTGTCCAGGAGTGGAGAACTGACTTTGTCGGTCCAGAAGAGGAGAGCTGACTGTGCCTGTCCTGGAGAGGAAAACAGACTGTGCCTGTTCAGGTGTGGCGAGCTGATTGTCCCTTTCCAAATGTGCAGAGTTGACTGTGCCCGTCCAGGAGTGCAGAGCTGACTCAGCCTGTCCTGGAGTGCAGAGCTGACTGAGCCTGTCCAGAAGTGGTAAGCTGAATGTGCCTGACCAGGAGTGGAGAGCAAACTGTGCGTCTCCAGGAATGGAGAGCTGGCAGTTCGTCTCCAGGAATGGAGAATTCAATGTGCCTGTCCAGGAGTGCAGAGCTGACTGTGGCTGTCCAGGAGCTGACTGTGCCTGGCCAGATGTTGAGGATTGACAGTGTACAGGAGTGAACACAAGAATGTGCCTGTCCAGGAGTGAAAAACTAACTGTGCCTGTCCAGGAGAGTACAGCTGACTGTGCCTGTCCAGGAGGGGAGAAGAAACGGTACCTGTCCAGGAGTGGAGAACAGACTTTGTCTGTCCAGGAGTGGAGACCTCACTATGTCTGCCCAATGAGTGGCGAGCTGAATGTGCCTTTCCAAGGGTGCAGAGCTGACTGTGCCTGTCCAGGAGTACAGAGCTGACTGAGCATTTCCTAGAGTGCACAGCTGACTTTGCCTGTCCAGGAGTGGAAAGCTGACTGTGCCTGACAAGGAGTGGAGAGTTGACTGTGACAACATGAGTGGAGAGCTGAATGCGCCTGTGCTGGAGTGCAGAGCTGACTGTGCCTGTCCAGGACTGGACAACTGAATATGCCTGACCAGGTATAGAGAGCTGACTGTGTGTCTCCCGGAGTGGAAAGCTGACTGTGCCTGAACAGGACTGGATAGCTCACTGTGCGACTCCAAGAATGGAGAGCTGACTGTGCCTGTCCAGGAGTGCAGAGCTGACTGTGCCTGACCAGGAGTGGACAGCTAACTGTGCCTTACCAGTAGTGGACAGCTGACTCTGCCTGTCCTGGAGTGGAATGCTGACTGTGCCTGACCAGGAGGGGAGAGGATACTGTGCCTGACCCGGAGTGGAGAGCTAACTGTGCCTTATCAGGAGTGGGGAGCTGACAGTGCCTGTCCTGGAGTGGAGAGCTGACTGTGCCTGACCAGGAGTGGGGAGCTGACTGTGTCTGTCCAGGAGTGAAGAGCTGACTGTGCCTGACCAGGAGTGCAGAGCTGACTGTGCCTGTCCAGGAATGGAGAGCTGACTGTGCCTGACCAGGAGTGCAGAGCTGACTGTGTCTGTACAGGAGTGGAGAGCAGACTGTGCCTGACCAGGAATGGAGAGCTGATTAAGCCTGACCAGAGGAGGAGGGCTGAAATTGTTTGTACAGGAGTGGAGAGCAGAATGTGCCTGAACAAGAGTGGAGACCTGACTGTGCCTTACCAGGAGTGGACAGCTGATTCTGTCTGTCCAGGAGTGGAATGCTGACTGTGCCTGACCAGGAGGGGAGAGGATACTGTGCCTGACCAGGAGTGGAGAGCTAACTGTGCCTTATCAGGAGTGGGGAGCTGACAGTGCCTGTCCTGGAGTGGACAGCTGACTGTGCCTGACCAGGAGTGGGGAGCTGACTGTGTCTGTCCAGGAGTGAAGAGCTGACTGTGCCTGACCAGGAGTGCAGAGCTGACTGTGCCTGTCCAGGAATGGAGAGCTGACTGTGCCTGACCAGGAGTGGGGAGCTGACTGTGTCTGTCCAGGAGTGAAGAGCTGACTGTGCCTGACCAGGAGTGCAGAGCTGACTGTGCCTGTCCAGGAATGGAGAGCTGACTGTGCCTGACCAGGAGTGCAGAGCTGACTGTGTCTGTACAGGAGTGGAGAGCAGACTGTGCCTGACCAGGAATGGAGAGCTGATTAAGCCTGACCAGAGGAGGAGGGCTGAAAGTGTTTGTACAGGAGTGGAGAGCAGAACGTGCCTGAACAAGAGTGGAGACCTGACTGTGCCTTACCAGGAGTGGACAGCTGATTCTGTCTGTCCAGGAGTGGAGAGCTGACAATGCCTGTCCTGGAGTGGACTGTTGACTGTGCCTGACCAGGAGTGGAGAGCAGACGGTGCCTGACCAGGAGTGGACAGCAAACGGTGCCTGACCAGGAGTGCAGAGCTGTTTGTGCTTGTCCAGGAGTGGAGGGCTGACTGTGCCAGTCCAGGAGTGGAGAGCGGACTGTGCCTGTCATGGTGTGGAGAGCTGACTGTGACTGACCAGGAGTGGAGAGCTGACTGTGCCTGACCAGGAGTGGAGAGCTGACTGTGCCTATCCAGGAGTGGAAAGCTGACTGTGCCTGACCAGGAGTGGAAAGCAGACTGTGTCTGACTAGGAGTGCAGAGCTGACTGTGCCTGACCAGAAGTGGAGAGATGTCAGTGCCTGACCAGAAGTGGAGAGCTGCATTTGCCCGACCAGGGTTGGAGACCAGGTAGTCGACAGCTGACTGTGCCTGTCCTGGAGTGGGGAGCTGACTGTGTCTGTCCAGGAGTGGAGAGCTGACAGTGCCTGACCTGGAGTGGAGAGCAGACTATGCCTGACCAGGAGTACAGAGCTAACTGTGCTTTACCAGTAGTGGACAGTTGACTGTGCCTGTCCTGGAGTGGAGAGCTGACTGTGCCTGACCAGGAGTGGAGAGCTGACTGTGCCTGATCACAGGTGGAGGGCTGAATGTATCTGTACAGGAGTGGAGAGCAGACTGTGCCTGAGCAGGAGTGGGGAGCTCATTGTGCTTCTCCAGGAATACGCAGCTGACTGTGCCTGACCAGGACCGTTGACCTGACTGTGCCTGACCAGGAGTTGAGAGATGTCAGTGCCTGGCCAGAAGTGGAGAGCTGCATTTGCCCGATCAGGGTTGGAGAGCTGCCTGTGCCTGACCATGGTGGAGGGCTGACTGTGTCTATACAGGATTCGAGAGCTGACTGTGCCTGATCAGAAGTGGAGAGCTCATTGTGCTTCTCCAGGAGTGCACAGCTGACTGTGCCTGACCAGGAGTGGAGAGCTGACTGTGTCTGTCCAGGAGTGGAGAGCTGACAGTGCCTGTCCTGGAGTGGAGAGCTGACTGTGCCTGACCAGGAGTGGGGAGCTGACTGTGTCTGTCCAGGAGTGAAGAGCTGACTGTGCCTGACCAGGAGTGCAGAGCTGACTGTGCCTGTCCAGGAATGGAGAGCTGACTGTGCCTGACCAGGAGTGCAGAGCTGACTGTGTCTGTACAGGAGTGGAGAGCAGACTGTGCCTGACCAGGAATGGAGAGCTGATTAAGCCTGACCAGAGGAGGAGGGCTGAAAGTGTTTGTACAGGAGTGGAGAGCAGACGGTGCCTGACCAGGAGTGCAGAGCTGTTTGTGCTTGTCCAGGAGTGGAGGGCTGACTGTGCCTGTCCAGGAGTGGAGAGCTGACTGTGCCTGTCATGGTGTGGAGAGCTGACTGTGCCTGACCATGAGAGAAGAGCTGACTGTGCCCATCCAGGAGTGGAGAGCTGACTGTGCCAGTCCAGGAGTGGAGCACTGACTATGCCTGACCAGGAGTGGAGAGGAGTATGTGCCTGACGAGGAGTGGAGAACTGACTGTGTCTGTCCAGGAGTGGAGAACTGAATGTGCCTGTCGAAGAGTGCAGAGATAACTGTGCCTGTCCAGGAGTTGTAAGCTGAACGTGCGAGACCAGGAGTGCAGAGCTGGCTATGCTTGTCCAGGAGTGGAGAGCTGACTATGCCAGAAGAGCGGAGGAGAGCTGACTGCACCTGATCAGCATTAAGGGCTGACTGTGTCTGCACTGGAGTAGAGGGCTGACTGTGCCTGTCCAGGTGTGGAGAGCTGAATGTGCCTGACCAGAACTGGAGAGCAGACTGTGCCAGACCCGGAGTGAAGAGCAGACTGTGCATGACCAGCAGTGTAGAGCTGACTGTGCCTGTCCAGGAGTGCAGAGCCGACTGTGCTTGTCCAGGAGTGCAAAGCTGACTGTGCCTGTCCAGGTGTGCAGAGCTGATTGTGCCTGTACAGGAGTGGAGAGCTGAATGTGCCTGTCCAGGAGTTGAGAGCTGAATGGGCCATTCCAGGAGTGGAGAGCTGACTCTGCCTGTACAGCAGAGAAGAGACTGTGCCTGTCCAGGAGTGGACAACTGACTTTGCCTATCCAGGACTGGAAAGATGACTGTGCCTGTCCAGGTGTGCAGAGCTGACTGTGCCTGTCCAGGAGAGCAGAGCGGATTGTGCCTGTACAGGAGTGGAGAGCTGAATGTGCCTGTCCAGGAGTGCAGAGCTGACTGTGCCATTCCAGGAGTGGAGAGCTAACTCTGCCTGTACAGCAGAGGAGAAGAGACTGTGCCTGTCCAGGAGTGGAGAACTGACTGTGCCTGTCCAGGACTGGAGAGCTGACTGTGCCTGTCCAGGAGTAGAGAACGGACTTTACCTGTCCAAGAGTCGAGAGCTGACTGTGCCTATCCAGGAGAAGCGAGCTAACTGTGCCTGTGCAGGAATGGAGAGCTGACTGTCCCTGTCCAGGAGTGGAGAGATGACCGTACCTGTCGACGAGTGCAGAGCTGAATGTGCCTGTCCAGGATTGGAGAGCTGACTGTGTCTGTCCAGGAGTGGAGAGCTGACTGTGCCTCTCCAAGAGGGCAGAGCTGACTGTGCCTCTCCAGGAGGGCAGAGCTGACTAAGCCCCCAGGCGTGGTAAGCTGACGCTGCCTGACCAGGAGTGGAGAGCTGACTGTGGGACTCCAGGAGCTCAGAGCTGACTGTGCCTGTCATAGGGTGGAGAGCTGACTGTGCCTCAGCAGGGGAGGAGTACTGACTGTGCCTGCCCAGAGGGGGGGAGCTGGCTGTGCATGACCAGCGGTTGACAGCTAATTGTGCCTGTCAAGGAGTGGGGAGCTGACTGTGACTGGCCAGGAGTGGGGGAGCAGATTGTTCCAGTCCAGTGGTGGAGAGCTCACTATGCCTGTACAGGAGTGGAGAGCTGACTGTGTCTGTCCAGGAGGGCAGAGCTGAATTTGCCTGCCCAGGAGTGGAGAGCTGACTGT